>NC_092424.1:38326826-38649656 GCF_036169615.1 Heliangelus exortis
ATTTTCTTTGAGAATAATGTCAGCTCTTATTGTTTACGAAAAGCTAGAAATCAGAACATGTGAAGCAGCAAATGACTTGGCTGACCTTGCCAGCTGAGCAATATATGGTCAAGCAAAAATATTTCAGACAAGGCAGCAGCAAAGAAATAGATGTGTGTTTCCACATGTTTTTGTGAAACTGCTGCAGATTTTTCTTTCCCTCAAGGTAAGACAAGTGCCTGACACTAATCATGGTAAACATCCTGACCTTATGGACATGACTGTTTCCAATGTAATTGCCATCTCTGCAAGCAATGCATTGGAAAAAGCTAAATCCAACTGCTTCACTATTACTATTTCCACAATAAAGTGCTCAACCACTCCTGGACTGTGGCATGACTCTGATCACTTTGCAGCAAAATGGCCATTAGTACTTGAGAACTCTGTTCTCTGTTGAGAACTACATCACTAATAGTGATGCAGCAGCAGATGGAAGAGGTAAAGGAGGAGGAATCTAAGATGATGATTTCACTATGGGCAACATGTTTTAGATAAAAGGCAAAACTTTAGCATAAGCACAAAGGTATCTATCCATTTTTAGAAAGACTCAAGAGGAAGCCCTTCAGAAATAAGTAACACAGCCAATGTTAGTGCTGACACTGTTGGTGTTTTATAACTTAAATATCTCTGATACTTTGGCTTGGTAGAAACTTTATCTTCTGCAGAAGCTAGGATTTTTCTACATGTTCACAATAACTTTTAGCTACAAGACTGCAGTTTCCTTTATATCTATCTTCAGCTACTTTCAGGATAACCTTTTCTAAACTGGTATCTTTGCTTTAAGGGGAAAAAAAGCAAAAAGCAATGGAAAAAAAAAAGAAAGACACCCAACTAAACCTTTCCCCCTTGCTGATTTCACACAGAATGAAAACTTAATGCATCTGAGTGCTCCTTCTCTCTTGCTTCTCAATCAGTTTTTGTTGTGAACTTGAACTCATTACAGAGTTCTCATAATCTAAATGATGTTCAACAACAACAAAGAATCCTATCATAAAGCTTTTGATAGATGTTTTGTGGACAACACAGTATGGTCAGGATTTATGGGAATTATTTGCAAGAGTAAAAAATAGGGCTGACAATCATTTAGCAGACAAATTACAAATGCAAATTTAGACAAAGACAAAATCTGTTTCTTCACAAAGACAAGTTTTTAAACTAGTTTCTGGAAAGGGAGTCTGTATAATAAACTTCCAATTTCAATACTAAGATTAGGTAAGGAGGGAAAATTACAATAGGCCAGGTACCATGTCAGCCCTGATATACTACTACACTTTATGAGCGCATTACAATTCAGAGAGCTAATAATAAAAAGAAGTGATGCTGAGATGATGAATTGATGCCATGCAATTAGACCTATTAGAATTCACAAGAGTCGACAGGCAATAATCAAACCACTTTCATGCTGCCCATTGCAATTATCTTTGCACTTAAGAATCAACAAAGCACATAATGACTTGCTCTCGATTAAGGAATTCATGAGAAATGGAATTTTAATTAGCGTGTAGAAAACTCGGGCCATTTATTACTTTACAGGACAACAGATTGTGAAAACTAGTTGAGTAGCTATGTGTTCAACAGTGGTTAAGGTCCAAGAACACCAAACACAATAACAACCCTTGAAATGGAACTGCCATAGCAAGCAAACATTTGCTTCTGCTAAATCCTGAAAAAAACCACAAACAAAACTGCTGTAGCTTGAAACTAAAATGGAAACCACCGCTGATGTTTTCAATTACCAGCTGATTAACAAGTCAGGTAGAATTACATTTATTTGTGGTATGAACCACAGATAGGAGAAGGCATAATTCTACTTTCTCATCACACCATGACTATGACAATAAAACAATGAAAATGCACTATCAGTTAAAATAAACAGTTTGAATAGCAGCTTGCATGCTGATTTGAGTTTTCTTTTAAAAGCCCTTGAATAGCAAGATTCAAACAAAATTACTTATAATTTGCTGATTTTAGTACAGAACAATTTACTCGTATCTTAAACAAAAGCACTAGTTAACAAGTTCTGGATGTGCAGATCCTTGGTAACATGAAATGGAAGTTTGTGGGGAAGTCAAACAATTATGCTGAACTCAAATGCTATGAGCTGCAGTTTAAAAAGAAAAAAATTGCAAACTCCCAACTTTAAATGTGAATCCTGATAGTACAGAGTTGAAGACAATGTTATCTGCTCAAGGAAAGAAATTTTAAGTCAGTATGATACTGAATAAAATATCAATCTTTTAAAAATGCAGTATTTATTTTAAAATTAAGTCTACTAGAGGTCCAAAGTAGTTAAAACCCAGTAAACATTGGGGCATGTGAATTACTCCTAATCATGTAACAAAGAACTTGGATTACTACTGTAATTATTATCTGGGAAATACATGCCCTTGCTTCCACCCTTCTGAATTTTCTATTTTGCTATGGATAAGCAATTGGGAATTTAGTGTTTACAATCTGTCAGAACCTTCCATTGTCAGGGAAATGTTTCAACATTCCTGATTCTTGGTTCTGTCGGCAGCCCTGTCTTTCTAATAGACCCATTAAAATAGCATTCCCAAGAACCTGAACAGCTTCTTGTAAATGGTCATGCTTAAAAAAAAAAAAAAAAAAAAAAAAAAAAAAAAAAAAAAAAAAAAAAAAAGGTGGGGGTGGGAAAAGTCACATTAGAGATGTGGAAAAGAGAAGGGAAAGTAGCAGGCATTGCTGCCCTGGGGCTGCTCTTCCACTAAGGCAGCATATAGACACTGCTGCAGAGCCACCAACCCAGCAGGAAAAAGGGTAAAGGGTTCTGGTGGATACATCTTTCTACTCCCAGCATCTCCAGTGCATCTGCTGCCAGAACTGGCCCTTAGGAGGAGGGAGAGATCATCACAGATTAAGGCAGCTCAACCTGCCACCATCACTGAAGAGGACTGGCGACCAGCTGGCTCAGACACAAGGGCACAGAAAGCTGACACCAAGCCCCTCTGCCTCACGTCCCCCTTTTTGGTCTGATGTCAACCATGGCAAGAGCATCTCAGCCAGGGTACTAAATGCACTGCTGAGAACTGCTCTTTCCTCCTACCCAGTGTCCCATTCCTACTGTTGCAAGAGGAAGAGGTGGGGGAAGCAGCAAAACTAGTTTACTTTGCTGTGGTTGTTAAACATGATTGGATTCAATGAAAAACTATGAAATTTGGCCTAGGTGTTGCAGCAAAGATGCTTTTGGAAAAGGATTTGAGAGCAGGGCATCCCCTTGTAGTTCCATGGTGGACACAGGCTGGACAAATGTTTCAGACACACCATAAGTTTTTGTTCAGAAGGCAAGCAATGGTATTCATTGCTTGAAAAACATAACACAATTAATTCAAAATATGCTGACAAGGAAAAGAACATGGTTACTCCAAAAAGATTAACGTAAAAATCTGTTAAACAATGTCATAAAAAGCACCATGCTGTCGAGGATTGTTACAAGTGAACCTGAACTAAGTGATTCTCTGTATCACAGAATTTACAAGATCATGGCTCAGTACCTCATTAAAATTAGGGTTCCGTTAATTAAAGCATTCTTTCAAGTGATAGATGACTACCGTGGATATAAGCTGTGCATACTGTTGAAACTTCACATTAGGAATAGATAACATTCATAAAGTCTATAGCTTTGGATAGAAAGAAACTTGGAGGACTGCTCCTAAGGAAGCAATGTTTTGGTACACTGCTGTACAGGAGGGGGAAGGTAGGTGGTTCTGTAAAATTCACAAAAGGATGTTCAGCACCCAAAACTTGTTCCTCCAAAAGTCTCTTGACTACAGCATCCTCTTTCCATGGGTTTTCTAATCTCGCCAAAAGCAGCAGGAAGGTTTACAAGATTTAATAGCCCAAATGTTCTCATGTGAAAATTTAGAATCTACGTATTTCATTAAAAAGTACAACGATAAAGAAAAACAATTGATAGAAGTGTGCTTGATGTACTTAAACCAGAATGCAACTCACTTTATCCTGAAAACTTCCCAATTAAAAACTATGCAATTTGTAGAAAAATCTAAGACTACATTTTAATGAGAAAAGGACTTCAGAGAGAAGTCATCTTTCAGGGAACAAAACCAACACCCCTAAAACAGAGCACAAAAAGCCTAAGAATTCTTAGTGATTCATCAGAAATGACATGGAAAATACACTGACTGCAAGAAAGCCATTGAGGCATCTCTAGGGTCTCATAAAGGGGATGCACCAGCTGTGCTATATGATGAGAAAACAGGTAGTGTACTTAAACTTTTAATTTAACTAATAAGTAATAAAACTGCCAAACGTAACATCTTGTTCAGGGGGAATTTTTCATTTTGGTAGCTTCTTACAGAGTGTGTCTGAGAAAAGTAGTGTCTTTTGAATATTTAAGTTTAGTCTTTATACAGCTGACCCTTCCAAATCCTTTACTCAATTCTTTAATGATATTTAAGGTTTCAGTGAATTTAAATTCCCTCCATATTTCCATGAGTAACAGGCAAGCTCAAAACCCAAAAATCTGTATTATTTATACAACGTGTAGAGTCTAGGTTGTATTGTAACAAAACAGAAAAATTATGGAGGTCAGAAGGCTTTTTTTTTTCTCCCAGAAAAAGCAAAGAACAAAAGGTTACCCATTTGACAGCCAGTAATGGTTCTGAACCAAGACAAACCTGCCTACTGAGACATCAGTGAGCACCTTCTGCAAATACTGAAAGCTGAATGTTTTCAGAATAAGCTACAACACAGAGACTCAAAACTGTGGGTCTCTCAGTTTTGACCCAGTAAATACAAAATGTGGAGAACAGTACAGACCTACATTCAGTATGGGCTTAACCCTAAATGTAAGCATTATCTTATTTCTGTGTAGCGTCTGCAAAGTCAGTGGGAATTAAGCTAACAGACAAAAATGCAACTTGCTTTGACCACTAAAAACATCAGCACTGGCCTACAGAGTAACTAACACAGCCACCACAATAATTCTCGTAACAAAACCACAGCAAACTGATGAAACTGGCTTCATGTGGATTTTCTGCCCGTAACAGTGAGTGCTGTTCCCAGATAGGACTTAAAAGTTTCTGTGCCTTCGCCCGGTATCATCCTGACAAGAAGCTGTCCCTCCCCTGCTTTCTCCCCAAGGAAAGCATCCTCGCTCCGGGGAGCTAATTCCCTGCCATTCCTCAGGGTTGTGCAGAAAGACACCCTCAGCAATTAGGCACAGCTACTCAAACCTTTTATAAAGCATGATGCCTTCGAGAAAGTAGAGAGGCAATTGGGCCTTGCTGACCAGAAATCAGGACACTAAAACCCTGGAGAGTTTGTACTGACTGTCTTTATGTTATAGCATTTTATTTCAAGGAACCTAGATGAATGAAATGCAGCCAGATGTGTTTGGACTGAACAAATTAATGCAAAACAAAATTTCTACCTTGCATTCCTATCTCCTGTATAATGGTGCCTCTCCCTTTTCACTCTGCCCCTACCCTTCTTCACTGCCATGCTTACGTATGATAAGCATTTTCTGAAATACAGAATTAAATCAAACTATCCTAAATAAAAATAAATGGAGCAGAGAATAAACAAGTCAATATCGATTAGCATTTTTTACAACTTCCCCAGAAATAAAACAATTAGCACATGTGCAGTGACTGTAATAATAAAATTAGCCAATTAGGATATTTAGATTGCCACATTGAATTGAAAGATTAGCTGAAATTAATACAGAAAATATCTGCTGTCATGGAGTTTGCACTGCCCTCTTTCATGTCAATGGAGACTGTTTATGAAATACAGATTTATTGCCACATATGCAACCTAATCTGATCTGTTATTCTGGCTGTACTAGTGTTTGAAGAAGATGCCTTAAATGCAGATAAGATTATAGTTCTACCCATGTTAATTGCGGTTGTAATACTACTTGCAGCACCCTTTGACACCAAAATTTGCTACAGTTATAATCAGTTTTTTAGGAATGCTATAAACTCAAAAAACAAAAACCCAAACAAACAAACAAAAAAACTAGGTCTAAATATTAATAGCACTTCAATGTTTCTCTCCCAGATGGCAACACAGCTGACTGCCATTCCCTCCTACAATACAGCACTGTTTATCCTCTGAATGTCCCCAATATAAAAACATTTTAATCTTTTGTTGCTGTTGTAAAACTTGATCTACTGTGGGACAACATAATTAAGTGTCAACTTTTGGATATATGGTACAAAAAGTAGATAGAATAATACATCCTGCACATCACCAATAACTCAGTTTACGTCTCAGTAATAATGATATTCCAGATTATTAGCCAAAATGTGCAGTATTTTACCCCTCATAGCACCAGAATAAGGTGTGCTTCAGCTGCACTCAGTATTTTTTTTTTTTCCTCTCTTTTCTCTTCAATTACCCTGTTAAAAGCTTTATGATGCTCATGCAGTATGACTGCACTGTGTAGCCAACTGGAAAGAAACAGCACTTTGATTTCAAGTGCCTGATGATCTGTTAGTTCTTGTAGAAGTTATGAAGCGATTACAAAATCTAATATAGGGTGTGTAAGGAGATTAGAAGAGGAATGGGATTTGGTATCAGTATCTTAAGGGAAGATTAATAGTGAATAATTAAAGTAACTGTTCTTGTCTGAGGTTTGAACACCTGTACAAATCTGGACATGTCTATACCCCTGCAAACATGCACACAGAGGACCGAATGCCACCAACAAGCCATTATCTGCCATCCATGGTTGCCTTCCCTACAATAAAGAGTGGGCAATAATGTCACATGGTGTTTGCAACTATTTAAAAATATCTACTACGTCTGTTACTAGATAATTATAAACATATGCAATTATAACAAACCTGCGTGAAAGTGGGAGAACAAGCAGAGCAGGAGATTAAGGAGAAGTAGAAATACCAAAACTAAACATTAGCATGTAATAGTATATTTATTGAACTATTTGTTGGCTTGAAGTAGGCCATACTTCAAGCAAACAGTTCAGGAAGTAGCCAGAATACTGAAAAAGTGCCTGGCTACTAGTCATCACCTATCTGAGCACATCAGAAGAGGAAAGAAGAAACTCAAGTCTTTTGTGGCCATGATTAATCCATGTACCCTAATCCTTCCAAGCTGGTCACACACATGCCAGGTTTGCCCCACTGTGTGCTCCCTAATACCAGCTGAGCAGGCAATGCAGCCTTCAATGCACCAAAAGGCATCAAATATAAACCAAGATCCGCAAGCTCTCTCCAATACGGGACACTATTAGACAGAGAAGTCTGACAAGTACAGCAGCTGCCACTCTGGCTACCTCCTCTGAATTACCCAGCAAACAACCCTGTTTTCATCATTACAGCTCTACTGTAACCATCTTGTCACCTGCAAGAGGGGCCACATATGCAAAGTGGGTTTTTTCTACCCTTTTAAATGCAAAGATGAATCTCTGCTCCTTGGAGGTGAATAGCATCATGTGAAGTAGTGCAGCGAGACCGCATCTGTTAGGCACTACCACATAATGAGCAACTTGAAGGACAGAAGGGTTTGCTTCATTGCCATATAACCTCTATCTACAACAGTTAACCTAATATGTTTACTTTATTACCCACAATATGCATCCATGGAAAGAAGCTGCAGTGTGTTATTTAAACACACACCATTAGGAATATTTTTATACAATTGCTATTCCCAGCTAGCGCGTATTATTTCCATTTTAGCTCAGTAGTTTTCTCAATGAAGGCTCCTTGGCATAGGTCCACGTGGGAACATCAACTGTTAAGACTTTAAATCAACCTCCTTGTTAGTGGAAGCACACATTACTATCCTCCAGCAAGCTGATATTCCTGCTAAAGAGCAGGAGGTCAATTCTCTTCACCAAGATAATACCTCCACAGAAAAATTCTGGTGGTGCATCAAGAGAAAACCACATCACTCTGTGCCATAGCCTGGACCACCAGGACTCAGCAGTGACCCTGGGCATCAGCAACCACCTAGCAGCCACCACCATAGTCAGACCTGGGCTTGATACTCTGCCATTTTCCACCAATTCTCGACCCACATCAGCTTAAAAATCTGTTGCAAAGAAAATAAAACTAACTATGAGAGGGTAAAAGCAGGGCAGAGTAGAAGGGAATTAGGCATGATACTGTTTTCTTTGCTGCTTTGAAGCCAGCAGGGTTATGCATTTTAAAACATTGTTTCTTTGCACTGGTCTAGTATTTAGAAAATAAATGCATTAGTTAAAAGAGCAGCTGTTTACCAAAACAACTAAAGGGGATAAAACCGCTTTTTTTGTTTATGACTGAAAAAACCCTGAAATTAGACACTGCAAGCAACGTGGAAACCAGTCAGTTCCACAGATTTCATTCATATACTGAAATAGATTCTCAACTGTAAATACACACCCAAGCCCAGCAAAGCATGTAAACCTGCCTTTTTATTTAAATGCTACTGAGTCATTCAGATGCAAGACTGAGTATCTGCCAGTGATATTGAGGTCAAAATGAAATTCCATGTCAAATTTAAAATCAAGATCAGTACTGACCAGTTTCATACATTCTTTAAAAGAAACACAGTACTTCTGTGGACAATGCATATAAAAACAAGTTTCCAGAAAGCAACATTTTTGTGCAAGCTGTTGAGAAGTTCAACAGTAGCAAAATAATTTAGAACCACCTACTAATTTAACACCAGCTCTTGAACCATTATGTTTTTGAGTAGTTAACACGGCTTACATCAAAAAAAGGGTTAGACTGAATGTAAATCAGAGAAGCTTGAAGTGATTAACAAAACTGGACCAGTAGCCCTAACAGAATACAAATTACTGTTGTTAAAGTCAGTGATGAATGAAAGCTTTCCTCTTACGCACTAACCAGTTTTATAGCATTCTCACCACTTGCCAGAATCAAACTCTCAATACAGAAATGAATGAACCAAGATCAACTTGATAACCACTATCTGATTTATAAGACTACACGTACTGAGCATGTTTATAAAATCTTTTTAAAACCTTCTGCATTTATGTTTGCTTCAAAACAATGTTGTAGAATAATTATTAATAATTATATGGCAATTTCATAATGAGAAACAGAACTATGCAGCTAGAAAATAATGAGATTTAAAAATAAAACAGTTTGAGCAAACAGAAAAGAATGTCATCCTGCAGACTATGACATAGGGTTGACAGATGCTTAATTACAGGGTTCAGACATAAGGAACTAACCTTGTAACACATGAAAGGTTGTCAGCATGGTAAACACATAAAGCCTTTAAAAATATCATCAAATAAAGTGCTGACATGCCCCCAAAAGAAAGAGGAGTTTCTTTGCAATATTTTTAGGGAAGATTTACAATCACGATCTTCAGTGCTTGCAAAAGGACTGAGGCACTTTGCTGCATCACAAAACAAACGACCAGTGACAGAATACATTTTGCTTTATTATCATGCCCACATCCCAGATGGGATCACTTGAAGCACTGGAGACTCCGCTCAGTTCTGTATCAATTACTCCTTGGCTTTCCGGCAACACTTTTGCCAGATGTCACTGGATTTGAGTCATTGTCCTAAGTTGATGTGTTCACATGTGCCACTTGGAAACAGAGCTGGATTCATCCTTCTCCAACTTCAGTTAGGGATGATCATCCCTCTGTGCTCAGCTCTGGTGAGGCTGCATCTTGAGTACTGTGTTCAGTTCTGGGCACCTCACTATAAGAGGGACAGAGAAGTGCTGGAGTGAATCCAGAGAAGGGCAAAAAGGCTCATGAAGGGCCTGGAGCACAAATCCTGTGAGGAGCAGCTGAGGGAGCTGGGGTTGTTCAGTCTGGAGAAGAGGAGGCTGAGAAGAGACCGTAGAGCTCTCTTTGACTACCTCAAGGGAGGCTGAAGGGATGAGGGAAACAGCCTCTTCTCCTTAGTGGGCCGTGACAGGACCAGAGGGAATGGATGTAAGCTGTGCCAGGGGAGGTTTAGGGTGGATGTTAGAAAACATTTTTTTCACTGAGAGGGTTGTCAGGCACTGGAATGGCCTGCCCAGGACAGTGGTGGAGTCACCATCCCTAGAGGTGTTTAAAAGGAGTTTGGACTTAGTCCTTAGGGTCATGGTTTAGTAGTTAGCTTATGGTGTTGGTCACAGGTTGGACTGGGTAATCTTGGAGGCCTCTTCCAACTTAAACATTCTGAGATTCTGTGATTTGCAAAAGCCTCTGGTACTGGGGAAGAGCTAAACGTGCTGACTTGGAGTAAAAGCAGGTATTTGTGTTATCATATGTTTGAATATGCAGTTTTATTCCCCCCATCCCATCAGTTGGACGTCCCTTTGAAAGAACCAAACTACTATTTGGGAAAAACAAATAAAATTTCCTACTGCAGAAGTAAGCCAAACAGGATAGTTCTTTAATGCAAGATTTTCTAGAGTGATTTTTATTGACTGGTTTTATATTAAAGTGAACCATTGTGTACCAGCAGAATCACTCTTAGCAGAACCATTAAAACCATCCCCATGCCCTGTCCAGCCATGTCCACAGACTCCAGAATTTTCCAGACCATTGCCATAGAATATACCTGCCTGCCTTCAGGAGCAAGCTTCATCAAAGGCAAAAGTAGAGGACCAGCTGCCTTGGTGCAAATGCAAATCTTGTTCTGTGCACACTGAAGGAAGTTTTGTGGATATACCAGCACAGATGGACTGTAGCTAAGACAATTTATTTTTTGAATAATGACTATAGCAAGTCTCTGACAGCACTGCTGTAAGTTAGATGCAAGGCTCTCTAGATGGCTCCTAATTACACATCGTTCATGTCTTGCTACATGCTTCTGCTCAGTACAGGGCCCTGCCCGATGCCAAAATTACTGGAAGAGTTGGACAACAGATGTTTTAATTCCCCCTGACCCTGTGATTGGTGCTAGAGGGACAATCATGATCTTTGATTATAATGCTGTTTTCCTCAGAAAGAGCCCAACATGCAGAGACTGTTGTTGTTGTTGTTCCCTGCTTCAAAAGGGCAAAAGATTTGAGTTTGCCTGTCACATTCTGTCCTGAAGCAAGGGGCATACCAAAATAATCCCAAGGAGAGTTTGCAAATACAGCCACAACTATGCACTCATATAGAGAAAAATGTCAAGAGTCACTACAGCCGAAGAGATCCACTCCAGTTGGGGTATCATGTGAAAAATGGTGTCTTTGCAAGTTCAATGCCCAATGGCATCCTAGCACCAGCGTAGAATCACTGGAAATTCCACTAAGGTCAAGTGCAATCAAATACAGCAATGTCACTTTGTTTTTAACAGCTCTGTATCTCAGCCTTCACCCTATTGTAGGCTCCACTGACAAACCATGACATGACAGCAGGCTGGTAAACATGACTTTACGAACAACGCAGATCAAAAATCAGCATTTTACCATCAAAATGTGTCTAACCAAATTTATATTCAATGTAAATATACTGTGCAATTGCAGATTCTGCTATTGAGTTTTATTTTTCAATGGAATATTGAAGTGCTGCGTGGAACTGCTGCCTGCAATTATGTTTTAGTTGAGGATTTCATGAATTCGTGTATAGTATGAGCAAATAATATAATCTGCTGTCATAGAGTCAATACAATAGATTAATATGATCTTTTCAATAGAAAAGACTATGAATGACAACAACAGTGCTTCAAGCAAATTATGGGTAATGTTTTTGAATACCTAATGACTTGCTTATTCTCCTCTGCTTTACTTCATAACGCGGCTTTTTTTGGTAGTTTATGGGGTATTTTTAAGAATCAACTTTATATATTTTGAACAAAGCTGGGTTTTATTTCAACTACAAGAAGCCAAACAAGGCTGTCTTGCTATATGCACAGGGAAAAAAACAACAACAAAAAAATAGGTGATTTTTTTTGTTTTGTTTGGAGTTTTTTTTTTGGGGGGGGGTTGTTTTTGTTTTTTAATAAGTAAACAAAAACACATCAAAAATAAGCAAGCCAGGATTGGAATGCTGAACTATTTTCAACACTTATCTGTCAATCCGCATGCAGTCTTTCCTTTTTATTAAGATGTATCTTTCTAACAAGAATAGTATAGTTACCAATCTCAAATTTATTAGTGGAAACAGAGTGACAAGGTAATTTATTGACAAAAAGTTGCACAGGAAAAATGTGGAGTCTGATGACCACTGAAATCTAAACTATAGTCTCCTAAAATATAAATCATCCTGTTCTGGGTTCTTCATGCAAGTAAAGATTAAAATACTTTGTTTCCCATTAATAAGTACTTCAGTTTAGCTTCATAGTACCTCTGGTCATGCTCAACCACCCGATTCTATCATGTATTATTTCTTACATTAGATAGTCAAATGCAAAGCAGGCAATTGAAATACTAAGTTCAATTGCTATATATCTTCCAACAGAAACTTCATTTGCATCTATAGTAAATTCATCTGTGTTAATTTGATAACAAACAAAATATGTCTTACAACTGAAAGTAAACCACAAATTTCAAAACTAGCTCAAAATTAGTGCTTTTTAGTGAACAAAGCTCAAGCTGGTCTTGCATATGTCCGAGTACAATAAGACACAAGAGGTTTTGGAAGTATGTCTATTGCAGAGAATGGCAGACCTTCTTTAACACAAACTGCATCCAGAGTTAAAAGAAGAGCATTTAAAAAAAAAAAAAAAAAAAAAAAAAAAAAAAGAAGAGAGAATAGGGATTGTTTCAGAACACAAACCATTAAATTTATCAACATAAAATTTCAAAAGGGAACTTTCCCTACAGTAAACTCATAATTAGGAATTTGCATTTTCTGTGGTGATGTATTTCTGAGTACTGACTGAAGAAATGAGGGGCAGAACAGAGGGAAATCATATACTAACAAACACAAGTAGGCAAGACTAGCCAATAAATTAAGAAAATCCCTAATGAAATACACTGGAAGCCCCTGTGTCCCTACAGGAGAGATTATGTTTTGAAGTGTCCCAACAGCTCCTTGCCAAGTGACACCTGATGAAAGCAGGGACAGTGCAAAGCAGAAGATGAGGCTTGAAGGGTCCAGAGAAATTCAAACTGGTGGTCGTACACTTGCAAGGTAAACAAATGAGCTGCAAGCTACACTTCACCAACCTACCTTGCTCCACCATGTTATTTCTTCAATTTGTTCTACCTGTCTACTCAGATTATCTAATGTGAATCTCAAACTGCAATTACAGTGCTGGCTAACCCATTGGATAAATTACTTTTGATGGAATTGGGAAATTTGTGCTGTAACTGGGTACTCCTCAGTGATCAACACGGGGCTTTGCCTGATCACCATGCTGAGCTGGAAAGGAGATTTCAGGCCTGGTGGATTTTGCCATGCCAAGAAGATAAGACTTCTGCAGCTCCTTGAAACTGGAAGCAAAATGCCTTCCTCAAACCATTATCTAAGCTGCTTAAATTTCTTAGAAAATACATCTACCACTGCCTATTAATGTTGGGGATCTCTGATGAAGGCTTCAGTGGGGAGAAACAATAAAATAAAACACAGTAATGCTTGGTCCAGTGTAAGACTACATATGAGCAGATACCCCAGATGGTAAAGGTGTTGCCCAGTCTGGGGGTAAACTCAGGAGCCAGAAGTAGAAAAGAGAGTAAGATCCCAGCCACCCCACGTTTTTCACATTCTGCCTCTGCTTTCCATATTACAAGAACTAAGACCATCCATGAAATCCACATCAGTACCTGTTTTCCTAGGCATTTAGTACACAAATTTTCAGGGAAATATGCTTCCCCAGATAGTGTCCAAGCTCATGCAGGCCAGAGCAAAGTTTGGGTCAAGTTTTCTCAGTAGGAACAATAATATTATTGGAAGACTAATTGAAAAAGTGTCAGATAAAGAGTGCAGATCTAATACTACCCATCAGCATGCATACCACATATACACTTTTTCTTTCCTATTAGACTGGTATTAAAGGGAGGGGTGGAAAAAAAACCAACAGTTTCAAGTGCACACAGCCTGCAAGTGGACTCAAGTTTTTTTGGTTGATTTGCGGCTGATCTCCTCAAGTAACAGAAACTAATGAGTAAAACAAAGTCCCTCTAATCTGTTTTTGCTTGCAAATTCTTTTCTGTAATCCCTGCCTTTGTTCCCTCCTGGTAGACTGTTCACCAAATTTACATTTCAGAGTCTTCCCAAACATTCCTTTCGTGCTGCTACTGACACAACACATAATCACCCTACCTGAGACTACTACTTACAAATAAACAAAAGGACTGCCAGCTTTTTTGTGTGCCTTAGAAAAACCCTAAGTGATTAAATATTGAGACCATTCAAATATTTAACAATACACTCAGCACACAGAAACAAATTTACTGGGAATTTACTTGTCCATCAGGGAGTGTCACCCATTTAAAGTGAATAGGATGGTGAAAAGCAGCAGGTGGATATTACTATCTAAAATGATATTCAAAGAAGAAGCAGTAAGAGGTGGGAAAAATACTAGGTACAGTATAACTATTAAAAAGTAAAAGGAATAATCAGATCTGCCCTCAGGAGACAAGGGAGATTGATTTAAGAAGTTGGAAGACCTGAAGGTGAATATAAAACCCAACTATTTACATTCTTGTATCAGTTCTGAAATTCCAGGTTTGTTACAGGGCAAAGTCATGTAAGACAATATAAAAAACTTGGATATGCAGAAAGGACAAAAGAAAGAGAGATGTTTTGATATTAAAGCATTATAGCTGCCATCACTTGAGCTAAGTATTGTTATTAATTTCTATCATCTCATAAATTAAAAAAGATCAGATCCCAATAGTCTGTAAAAGAGCTATAAATCAGTTAATGAACAGATTTTCATACAAACGTATAAAGGAATTCAAACTAACCCATCTAATCAGGTCCCAATACAGTCTTTACTATGCTGGGCTCTTTGCTGGGACAGGTCACTGAACAAATCAATTCCCCAAGCCCCCCAGGGGCTGACTGAAAACACAGAGACCAGAGAAGATATCCTCAAAATCGGGATACTGAGCAAGCAGCTTGTGTCCTTTTGTCTCCCCTGCACTTCAGCATCTGTCTTTTAAAAACGGAGGGGAAAGATGACATTTCCCTGCATAGCAATGGTTATTGCAGACCTGCATTTGAAATTCTTCCTGAGATACCTTTAAGACTGAAAGGGCTGTAAGAGGTCACCAAGATAAACCCCATATAACCACTTCAATCACGAAGCAGAGAGAAAGCAGTGGATGAATTTCAAAATCTGACCCTTGCTTAAAAAAGTAGTTCTCTCTCTATGACTGCATTAATTTTCTAAATTCACTATTTAGGGCTTTCAGCCTCTGAGGAGGTGAGTACCAGCTAGGACCAGAAGGAAGATTTTTCCAAACACATGACCCAGCAAAAGTTATTGACGTGGTATGAGTTACTTCACCTTTTGAGACACACAAACCTGCTATTCTGACAGCATCTTTCTCAGCATCTAGGTGTCTCTGTATGAGAACCATTAACAGTAAAATTTTACTGATTAAAAGAATCTCTTTATAAAAGGTATAATTATCTTCTAGAGATGACTTGTTAATAGGAACTGTTGATTTTAACAATGTGGAAAACACAGCCTTTCAAGACAAGCTCTTGTTATTTTAAATACATTGTCTTGAGAGAATGTTCAGCATTCACTTGAGTTTTGATGCTTTTTGTTGGGAAGCAGAGGGAAGCAATCGCTAGAGAATAAATATTGGGATTATTTGCCAGGATAAATATTTAGGTTCACTAAGAGCACTAAGGGCTGCTGGGGTTGTAACACAGCCCCACATTAAACCCATTAAATCTTTATAACAACTGGCATTAGCAGTATTATTTGATTAATAGCCTAATGAATTCACTGGTACTCTCTGGTATTCTGGTTTTAATCATCAAAAGGTAGTTCTTATCCCAATTTCCAAACTTGAGAATATTTTTTTAATATTAGTGCTCATGATCACAGCAATATCAAAGTCAGACAGCACCATAAGCTTACAGAAAAAAAAACACAGAATAATTATGAGATTTATGCCAGTGTTTCTCACAACGGTTTCAATTAAAAGTATGCAACAGTGATACCATCGAACTAAAAATTGGTTCTGCATGACTGAAACAAAGGCCTACTGCACTGACTGTATTTATACTCAGTTATTGAGCAGTGACCCTTGACTTTCCCAGATGGCAGGCAGCCAAAAAGTTGCATTAAAACATAGCTTGAAATCCAGCCAGTTTCCAGAATTCTCTTGAAAGAGAATGAACTCCGTGTCGTGCAGAATTAGATTAACTTGATTACATTCTTTTCACCCATATTCAGTAATTGTGTCCCTTTTTAGTACTGGAAGATGATTTTCAGAGTTGCCAGGTCTACAGTAATGTACTGCTTTGCACACTGTAAGCACAGAAAACACAAAAAAAATTTAATCTGAAATAACTGCATCCCACCCATTCCACTACTGGACATTTTTTCCTTTCCTCCTCTTCCCCCTGCCCAGACATGGGGGATTTTCTGGCAGGCTCTCTGTTTACTTTTCATTTAGCATGTTACACTTGGGTTTAAATAAAGAAAAAGATGCATAAAATTCCATTTTTATCACTACAAAGGTGTGATTCAGAAATTAATGTCCAGGTTCTCTACACAGCCAGAGTCCAACACAGACTTAAAGTCACAAAGCATACACTATCTGTTATTGTCATCCCAACAATTCCTACCTTAACCAGGGTTTTAACTGAGACATAATAATTATGGGGTATATAATTCAGCTGTTATAATATAAATTAAATTAGCACCCACCACCAAATATCTTTGACTAAGGAAACACATGCAGGTTACATATACTGTCAAAGTATTTCACATATTAACCACTGTTAAGTTTACAAGGCCTAAAAAGAAACTTGGTCACCTTTTTAAAGCCTCCATAGCTCTGGCATGTTTCACTTTGAAATCTTTCAGATTTTGTTACTGCTGGAAATTCAGTACTTCTGGTAGTAGCAAATATACTTAATAGTACTTGAAGATGACCAACAATAACATACGTTTAAAAAAAAAAAAAACCAAAAAAACCAAAAAACACCAAAAAAAACCCCACACTATGGAAAAACACATTCTACTATTAATAAAGAAGAGTTTAAATAGCATATGAATCAAATGCTTTTACATCATATTTAAACTTGTGCCAAATCAACACAGGGATTGGAGGTTTGGATTTAATTAAAAATTGCCAACTGCAATAAGTGGGGACACTGGAAAAAAAAAAGTCTTTTTTAATGTCAGAAGATTTTTATTTTTATTTTTTTAAATCATTGTTCTTGAAAGGGAATAGTTAAAAAATATATTCAGAATGCTGTCATTAGAAAAGCATGGCATTAAAAACCTAGTAAATATAGAAATAAATACACTTAATCTGTGAAACATACTTCAGTGACTACATTTATAAATACGACTAGGACATTAAGAAAAACATAATAAAGTGTTAAGCTCAGAATAATGCAAGTATCTCTCATTCAGTAACATAGCATGACGGTATTAAACATAAAAGAAAGGATATATATGCACATATATATCCTTTATGCTTGCCTCAACGCATGCATTCATTCTTCATCACACACAAACACCCATTTATTATGAAGATACAGAAAACTTTTCTTCCTAAAAGCATCGTTGCGTATGACTGAGCAAACATAATGCAAGAAGTTCGCACTAAATGTTTTCCATTAAAGTTCTGCAGAAACAGTAATAAAACATCAGGACGCCCAAAATTTCTCAGCAGTGACTTCAGCTGCCCAGGGCACTGGAAGGATTTAACTGTTGCAGGTAAAACCTGCGCTGGGCTTTGCAGAGAGGTGACAGATTATACCTGGCCAGAGGCCACTGAGTCTGAGCTAAATTCCTCCTTTGATGCAAGCTTGCATTGGGCCATAAATCTGCTGTTTCAACAGCATAAATAACCCAACAGCTTCATGATGGAGAGCACTCTGCATGGCTGAGGGCAACCAAAGTGGGACCACGAAGAATCCAGGAATGCCACATCAAAAAAAACAACGCAAATTAAAAAAGAAAATTTATGATGCTTCTTTCCTCTCTCCCTGTGATTTTCACAGGAGAACTCCTATGTTTTGAGTGGGGCTTTTGGGGCACGATCTGAACATCTCAACAACATACATCAAGTATGCAACTTAGTGCATAACCTACCCTGGGAGAAAAAGAAAAAAAAAAAAAAAAAAAAAATTTGTTTACACGGAATCTCTCTCTCACATTAGTTATTTCAACATTTGTGAAATCCTGATACTCTAAGCCCCTTCAAAGAACTAAAGCTGCAAGACTACCCAGGGCTTTACAGCTAAGGTTTGAGGGACCTTTCTCAACTAAATGGGCAAATTATCCAAACTTCAATTATCACAGCACTGGCTGTTTATTATACCTCGAGTCGCTCCAATCCTGTATGTGGCCTGGCACCAGAAGAGAGCATGACTACAGCTGCTTTCTCCTCAATTAACTCAGATTCAAGTGAATGGCTGCCTGCCTGGTCTTGCAACATAGAAAGGGTTAGAAATAGCTTTTTTTCCTCTCTCCTAAGCCAGTGAAAATTCTTGCTGACATCAGGTTAGCAAAACCTTTGCCAATAGCCCCTGAAGCTCACCAGGACTGTTCACTTTGCGACACAGAAGAGCAGTTTTGATCATGCTGGTGGGAGGCACAGGGGCCTTAAGCAAAGCAGGTCCAGCTATAATGATTGCAAGAGGATGGATTAAGTCTGCTCAAGCATCTGTTGGCAGATGCAACTCTCACCCAGTGGGCTTTAAAACGGAGACACCCACTTAAATTATGCTACCGGCAGTGTTGTAATATTTTTTCATACATTTTCAAAACAGATTAATTTATCCTATTACTGCTGATCCAGCTTTTTTTTCCCCAGCGTACATAAGCAAAAATGATTTTTTTCCTGTAAATGTGGTGCATAGATAATACTGCAACAATTACATCTGCATTATTGATAATGAATACAAATTTACTAAATCTTTTCCAATTATATATTATCTTGTCCAAAGAAACAGAAGTATCTCAACACCAGACATAGCTATCCCTGCTGACCTTGCAACTCACTGTTGTCTGGTTTCTATCTCTTCTCCATCTGCTTTTTGTGTCTGTTAAATAAAGCAGATGTCTCCCACAAAGTTTAAGTCTTCTTAGCCAAAATACAGAAGCCAATCAAGCCCAGCCCTTTCCCCCTCCCCACCCCAACCCCCTGGTAATAATAGTTGCAGATGAAACCCACACATATAAAAATGCCAGATGCCTGTCCAAATTACTTGTGGTTACCTGACCACAATCAAGTTTGTTTGCGTATATTCTTCAACATGAAGTCATGCATGCCCCTTCCCCTGGGCACACTTTATCTGAACAATTCATTCTAAAATTTGTCTGCAGGAGGAGGAAAAAAGAAGAAGACTGCAGACCTCTTCAGAGACTTCCAACGCAACCTTTGAAGATGCTGTTCTTGATCTTCTGTTATTGTTGTATCTTGTTACGTTTGTCACATCTTAATCAATAAAGTTGTTCGGGTTGTGTTCAACTAGGAGGCAAAGCAGTGTGCTGCTAAATACTACAGCTGCTCTCAAAAATATATAGGCCAAATTTGGCTCAGACTGGGCATCAAGACTACAACAGAGTTTTCCTCTTACGAGTGAAGATCTATAATTCTCCTGCTATCACAGGACAAAGATCATTGTACAGAACCATCCCACTACTGGAGTTATCTTTCTTTGCACATAGTTTCTAAATTGTTTTGAAATCTGTAATTTGTTTCAGACATGACTAAAAACTGTAGGAAAAAAACCCACATACCAAAGTATTCCAAAGGATAAATCTAAATATTTGAGTTATAAATTGCCTGTGCAAAATCAAACCCTATGTAATACTTCAGAGACAAATTAAGGAACCAAAAATATTGTAACCGCTGCACATTTTGCCACGCATGTCAACTAAAACTCCTCTACGATTTGCCCCAAGTGTCGTGTAAATTACCATGTAACATCCTTTGACCACTGATATATTGTAATTTCTTCAAACAAGCGTACAAATCGAATAGCCTCCAGACTTTCTCAGTATTAATGAAAGAGCATTTGTTTCCAGGCACATATGGTATTAACTTATTAGTATTAACAGTGCAACATATAAGTGACAGTTGATTCTGGGAAAAGCTTAAATCTCTAAACCCCCCTTGATTTTCTTTAAAGCTTTAAAGAAAGCCCCTGTGCTCTGTGGCAACATTGATAAGGGAAACTCTTTGCCTGTGGAGCTAAAGCCTCCATGGGCAGCAATTAGCAGTGACTGACAGACACAAAATGCTGAGGAGCCTAACACAGGCTTTGCTTTTTCTTTTCAACCTGTCTTGAGGTTGAATTTTAACTTCTTTCCCCGTGCTCACATCACTTTTCAGGGAGGGTGGTGGGTGGTGTCCCATGTGAATGATGTATGACTATATCCCAGGCAATGCCCACCCACCAACTGGATCCAATTGAAGTGCTAGCCATAGATTTGAAGATTTCAGATCCAGGGGACAGACAAACGTGGTGGTTCACCACCAGAAAGAGGGTGAAACTCTGGGCTGTTCACTATCAATGGAATAAACCAGAGTGCTAACAAATACTCGTGCTGCAAGCAGGAATTATCCTTCCTGTTACACATTCAGGGAGTTTGGATTACAGACATTTCCTCAGCGTCAAGAAAGCTATCCAAATATCATCCAACTACACAAAAACACAGCCTGGGCAACCATTCCCTACAGAACACCACAGAAACCTAAGCACTTTTGTCAACTCGAGCCACACTCCTAATTACTTCAGTGTAAAGCATCCTATATTCTGGGAGCGAAAAGGTACAAATTCAGCCTCCCTGTTCACATCCCCTGGCTCTGTTTCCCGGATGGCAATGAGCGCTGCGTGCGCTGATCCGAACCCATCTGTGGCCCAGCCTGATAATCCATGTCCAGCAATCCCAGCTGGCGAGCTCCCTTCGGGCAGGGAGCGCAACCCTCACCCTCCCTCCTCCACTGCTCTCTCCCGTGATGCTCTGCATCTTTATTCACAGAGCACCCTGCAACTGAAAGACCTTTCACTGCCTGCCCCAGCTGGCCTCTCTCTCTTTTGAATGCCCAACAAAACATACTCCCCCCCCAGCCCTCCCCCTCCCCCAGCCCCCAAGAAGATTGTCATGGTTAATCCTCCACTTGCAGAACTGCATTATCTCTTCACCGAGACAGCAAAACTTCTTCCAGCCCACATCATGATGTGATTGTTTCATTTCCTGTTCACTCAGAGCTGATTTTCACAGGTCCTGCACACATGATCTAATTGGAAATTTTAATGAAAATACCATGTTTCATTGGAGCTGAATCATTTCAGGGAGACATGCTTTTTCAAACTAGCTTTCAGGGGTAGACCTAAAGTATTTAATGTGACGGGTCAGTAGCTAAGAAGAGAGGATTGGACTCATTTCTCTATATTGTCTAATCTTGCAACTTGTGATGAAAAAAACTTGCCTTGCTTGACAGGGATGAGGGACTGAATTTTTATTTCCTACCTCAGTAATGTAACTGTCCCTCTGTTAGGCTTATACATCTTCTGCACACAAAGAGACCTTTGTAGTTCACCAGAGGATGAAAGCCAACTGTAGAAGTTGGAGAGGCACTGTAAGAAATTTGTACTGGGTTTTGTAAAGCACCCCAGACTCCAGGTGTATTTCTTTACAGTTGAAAGGCTTACATTACCATCTTGTGTGACTTGGGCCACAGCATTTCTCCCTGACAAACTTCTCTGTCTAGCTCAACTACTTGGGATCACAAAAGAGTGCAAGACACAATTTAAAGACTTGTGGTGATGGACAATTTCACCATGACCACTGGCAAGTTGTTCCAAGGACTAATTACCCTCACTTAAAAATGTGTCTTACATTTCCTGTTTGATCTTTGCTGACTTCAACTCGAAGCCACTGGATCTTTTGTTTTTGCCTGCTAGCTGAGAGTCCTGTGCTCCAGACATCTTATCCCTCAGTGGGTACTAACAGACTGTGATTAAATAGCCACTTAACCTTCTCTTCAGTAAGGTGAGTCCTAGGAGAGCAGATGGTGCTGAGCAACTCAAAAAATTAGCACCACTGCTATTTATGTCTGCAAATGGCCAGCTGATGGTTTTGTCAGGCTGGTTATGGAAAACTGCTGGCATCTGTGTCCCCATTGATGAAAATTACAGGTGCTCTGTGTGGTCTGGTATTTGTTTTTCATACCCCAGTTCCTAAAGGCAAAAGAATGAAGTCTCATATTAGCCAGCCCTGACCTTACATAGAAAGAAGAAACAAAAGATGCACAACAAATAGGACTAAGTCCCCTCAGGTCTGGAATGGCTTTATCTCCATCATCTTCTGTAGTGCTGGTGCCAAATCTATACCCAAACCCAGACTGTTGTGAATTTTTGGCACTCTGAAGAAAGGGAGGAGGTTTGCTATGGAGTGGGAGAACTGAAGCTGCTCTGTGCACTGAGGGGGAAAACCAGGTTGTGCTGTAGCACAGGCAGGAGCTCTCAAGTGGCCCAGTGACTGAAGTACAGCACGGGCTCTTCCCTCTACTCATCAGAAACATCTCTCCAGCAGTCCCAGCCTGGGGGAAGGTGTCACTCTGGCAGACACTGCTCCTCAGCTTTCAAGCTTTTCAGACCTCTTGGGTCTCTTCTGCCCAACCTACTAAACAGTGGAGACAATTACCTGTATCTTCTTGCCCAGTTTAGTAGCAAGAATGTTGTAATTCCTTCATAAGTAGTCTGAGTAGTGGTGTCAAATACATGCAAAAAAACCCATAAAAAACCAAAACAAACAAACAAAAAACAAACAAACAAACAAAAAAAAAAAAAAACAAAAAACAAAAAACCACAAAACAAAACAAAACAAAAACACCCCCTCCAAGTTCCCTTGCTACTTTTGCTGGCCCACACATAAAGACCTCAGAAGCTCAAAAAGATTAATAAATAAATATGTAACTCTGAAGAAAGCCTGTTCATTCACTCAAAACTATGTAAGATGTACTTCTTAGTAGATAATGCAGGAAATAAATGTCATGAATTCCTGGACACATAGGGACAAAACCTGGGAAGATTTTTACAGCATCAAAACCCACAGCTTTGCATCAGATGGAATATGAAACTTTCCAGTTACAGCAAACTCCAGCCTTGAACAATTTTAATCAAGAAATAAAACCAAAACCATCACACTGATTCCCCAGTCATTGCACTCTGTTATTTTTACCTCCTTGTGGGAAATAAGCCCAATGCTTGTTGCAGTTTTCTGACAAGTGCCTTAATAAAAATTCAGATGAGAAAAGAGGATGCCAACATCACATACTTCAATATAAGAACTTCCCTCCTGCCACTGCCATTTAAATTACAGATAACTGAAAGCACAGAAAGCAAACAAAATATCAGAATAGGACCTGGTAATTTACAATGAATTCCAATTAACTGAATTCAGTTATAATCTGAATGAAACAATCTTTTTACATCCAGTGAAAAAACAGCTTTTTAAACCCACCCCACCTTGACAGAATATGCATACAAGTGTGCACACATGAAAGTGACAAACAAGACCAGAAGACAGAAATGTGAAAAAGGGAAAGGCAGGCTACAGGCCTATGAAATACTCCCCAGATTTCCTGCTAGTAAACATCAATACATACGAAGCTACTGAACTATAATTACCTCCCTGACAACCCTCACATTAACATTTTTTTAAGTCTTCAATGACAATCACTTCTTTGAACACTCCTTAATAACAATTCATTTACTTATCCTTTCACAGATGTGTAGGATTGTCAATAACTTCACATCTTGAAAGGCAAAACAGGAAAGCTGCGGATCAGATAGATGTCCTGAAACTGAACTGGATTTCTGAGCAGCCAGGATTTTTCAGAAGATGCTTTCCACTCCTTTTCAAGCATCAAACATAAAAACAGTCCCCTTAAACCTAAGACCTCTACATTTCCTTTCAAGAAGCTTAGAAAGTACTTTCTACATACATACACATATATATAGATGTTTGTAAATAATAAGTACCTAGGTATTGTTCTCGTTTTGAGCACTGACGAGCTGCATGTCTGGGGCAAGTCACTTAGCAAACACCCGCTTATTTTTTCCAGCAAATGAAATGGTGCTCAACTTCCTCAAAGCACCAGCAATAGTAAGGAAAGAGATACCCAAAATACTTCTTTACTGCTTTCTGCAGTCCTTCTGAGCCAGGACAAGATTGACTCTGAATAAGCTACTCTGAATAAGAGAACATCACATTCTTAGGTATGAACATAGTCTTACGACCCATCTTCTCCCCCTTCCACTTTTTTTGTTATTGTTAAAATCAGGTTCTAATCCTTCTGACTATGTAACTTCTAAATACAAAGCAAATAAATAGACTGCATTAGGCAGTGTCAGCTTTTCCCTGTTTTTTTCACTCTCCAAATGCAGTGTTATCCTGAAAGACTGCAGAAGGTCCTTTATCCACACTACACACAAGAGATCACAAAAGATGATTGTTCATCAAGGAGCTGCCTTGATCAAATGTGAGGGTAATGGAAGGAACATATCAACTGAAACAGAAGTAAAGCAAGAGACAGAGGAGATTGCATAGTAAAGCTTGTTACTGTGACCAATATAAACTCAGAAAGCCAGTATGCAGCCAAATAAACATAGAACATTAAAGTATGAATTTCACCTGAAAAAAGTATCCTGCGATAGGAACAATACTTGGAAGTCTGGATCTCAGTCCATGAATTAGTCATACATGCCCTCATACTTGAGCAGTAGGATAAGGACCTAGGATGAATCATGATCTCATTATAATTATCCCAACTCTCAATCCTATCAAGTCTCAGGTGGCATATTTAGACCCTTAATTAACAACTGCCAATACAGCTAGAGAAATGCTAGCCAGCTCTCAACTATCCTCTCTCAGTGGATCAAGATCTTTGCCAGTGGTTTATCCAAAGGAGGAAAAAGAAAAAAAAAAAAAAAAAAATCACATAAAAAAAATGTTGGTTCTTGCTGCTAAACAGGTCCCTGAAGGGTCATACGGGAGAATCCTCATTACTGGAAGTAAGCCCAACCTCATAAACATCAGCCCCCAATTTTTACAGCCCCTTTCAAAAACCCATTTCTGTTCTCTATGCACACCTTTGCTGCACAGATACAGACAGCAGTATCTTATCTCACATTCATCTGGCTGCCTAGCTTGTTTGCCATGGAGATGGGCCTGATTAATCAGGAACATTAAGCAACCATCAGTGCTCAGTATCTTTAAAACCACAACTAATAATTTGTTGCTGGGAAAAAAAGCACTCAATAAATCTCACAGTATCTCTGCATCATTTATAACAGCTAAAAAAATAATGTCAATTATTAAAATCTTTATAAGAGCAGCCAAGTAATGTCATGCAAAAGTATGCAACTTCAACTTCAGTGTTGCAATGAACTCACACAGGAAAGAACTCTTTCTGTGTAGATATCAGAGAGAGAAGCCTAAACATTTAACTATGACCCCAAAGAAATAAGAAGTGTTAGGCTTTTTCTAATAGAGACCTGCAGCCAGTTCTCTCACCTTGCACTCATGCTCTTGTTCAAGTCAACAGCAAAACTCCCGTTGACTTCAGCAAGAACAAGGTCATGGTCCTTCTGTGCTGCTGACTGGGTGATAGTACAGTCATAAGTCCTGAATTAAAAGAAAAAAAAAAAAAAATCAATAAAAACAGTGTGCAGCTGCCTGGTTACATCTCCCCACCTACCTACAGATTCACGTTGGGGACTTTCAGTAGTTTTTACTTTCTGGACAAATGGTTCATAAGTTAAGCTTTATCTGGACTCCTGAAGAGGTTTGTAGCCAAACCACCACTAAGGTAAATGTGACTTGCCAGTGTCTGGGTGTCATGCTGATGAGCCTGTTCCTTGTGTATTAATGCAACCTGCTGTAAACACACAGACAACTATAATGCTCTCTTTTATTGAGCAGCTGATACCAACAGTAGTGCCCACACCACATGATTTTATACGTCAGGGAACACCAGCCCAAACACTTTCTACATTGCACAGAAGAGGCACAAAAACTCAGACCAGATGACTACAATAGTTTTGCTATCTGCTTCTGCTCATGCAAAACTATGCACAGAGCTTGACCACAATACATCCCAATAGAGAACTACCTTGGTCTTTTAAAAGAAATAAAGGTGGCCAGCATGAGCATTCCAAGAAAAAATGCAAGTCCTCCCAATAAATATACATACGTTACATTCACACGTATACAAACATGTATATATGGGGATCTTAACCTTCTGCGTTTACAGAGAACTGAATTTAATTTACAGGAATTTCTGTTGCTTTCAAACACTTTTTAAAAATCCCTCATTATATTAATGTTTTGTTTGCTTGGCATCAGAAGTATTATAAACCAATAAAAATAACAGCGTGAGAATGCCGCTGGCTGCAAACTACACATACAAATTAATCTTTTACATAGCCAGTATCAACTACTCCTTGACTAAAAACCCAACTGCTTAAAAAACGAGTGCTTAAATGTGCTTTTACTAAACTTTAGCATAAACACCGCAGTGTACGTTTGGTACACGTTACATTGGAATTTTAATTAAAGCCACTGGTGCAAGGAACTGCATTGTTTCTGTCTGTCTTCCCTACATTTATCAGCTTTCTCTTTCCCTGGCTGTAAGTGAAGAGGCAGATTTGTCTGAAGCTATGGCCAAAGCCAAAAATCAAAGCCAGTTACATTTCCTGGGATGGCTGTGAACACAGTTTATGGTGAGGAAATACACCCACGCACATTACGGATGACCTTGGGAGCATCAGTTCTTTGACTACGCTTCTGGCAGCTGAGAGCTGGATCATCAAAAATCCTCCTGAACACGGAAACACACGCAGCGTTGGCAGAGAGACAGCGATCCAATACACTCAGCAAAGCAAAGGATCAGGAGGAAAAAAAAAAAAAAAAGAAAAAGCTCATGCATGCAGTCAAAAGCAGCCAATCGTCCCTCATTCAGCTTTGCAAACTGGCAAAACCAATACATTTACCTGCTGCTTTTTTTCCTTGGAGAAATTCTTTGCTGTAAGTACTGTAAGTATAAATACGTTTATATAATCCATGACAGCTGATGGAGGGCAGTTTTACAGCAACAAACTGGCTTACCGGGAACTTTTGCCCCAAAACAGAAGTCTTTTTTTCTAACCATAACAATTATATTCTTATAGCATTAAAAATATGACAATACTACATAAATATTTACAAAGCATTACTGCCTAGATGATTCATGATAGACTAATAGAGAAGGGAAACTTAAATGACTTGGAAAATACTGACTGCAAAAGCTTTCCACATTAAAGGCAACATTTAAAATTTCAAATAAGCAGCTACAGAGGCAATTTGGGAAAAATCTATCATGTTGGGATGCACAGAATATAATCCTTTAAATAATTAGAAACAACACATTTGATTCTCTTGCAAAGCTCTTAATTAAATGTTAATCGTAAGAATAGCAAACATTTTGCATTTTTGTTAAATATTATAATGTATTGCCCTTAAAATTCCTTATTATCAATAGTCATCAAAAGACTTGAACTTTCAATCAAACACTGTCTACAGAGGAGTGATGAGGCAAATTACACAACGGTAATTTAACGATCAATCCTTGTCATTTCAGGATGACAGTACTATTTGGAAGAAAGCGAAAGGAAAATGGATTAAAGTGCTAAAATAAAGACGCTTTGTTCATCTGAATAAAACATTTGTAACTCTGGTCTGAGAGGTTACTTTCATTTGCAGCCAGTTTGATTTGCCACTCATCTTCCTTTGGGAATCATTCTGTTTCAAGTGCATTAAGAGATGATTTATTTGCATAAGCCAACAGAGGGTTATTCTTTCCTCAAAAAACAGAGAATGACATTGCTGTACAAATGAAAGAAAATGTTAACAACTCCTGAAAGTTTTCATAGGTGATTAAAGGAATCATGGCACATATCACAAAATTATTAGTGCCAGCATGACATATATTTTAAGCATAGTCAAGCTTTTGCACTGTTTCCCCAGCTAATAATTTTTTTTTTAAAGACA
The DNA here is from genome assembly GCF_036169615.1 of Heliangelus exortis. NCBI lineage: Eukaryota > Metazoa > Chordata > Aves > Apodiformes > Trochilidae > Heliangelus > Heliangelus exortis. The sequence goes on from NC_092424.1 coordinate 38,354,950, forward strand.
TATTAGAATATTTGATCTTTAGAAACATGTTTTAGGCTGCAAGCAGACATTATTATCCCTCCTTTAAATATGTTTCTTAATACATAATTAGAAAAATAGTAGCATCTCTATATATTTATTTTGTCCCCCATCTGAAAAGAGGATGAAATGAATCTGAAGATGGTCGTTGGTATCATGTTGTTCCTTATTTCTGGGCCAGAGATGCATCGTGGCAAGCCAAAAAGGTAGCTGTTGCATTATCTACTGTTACTATGCCTCCTGTCTGTGGATGTCACTATTTCACTTTGTAATTACAAATATTAAGGGTAACATGCTGTCTTCTGTTGTGAAGGGTACTTCCACAGCAGCCTCCCAGAGCAATCTGGTCTGACTGTAGCAGATCTGGGCACTCTCAGCCAGCACCTGCTGCAGTAGCAGTGCTAGCCTCTAATGGAAACATCAAGTATTTGCTCCAAACCAGGATTTGAAACCCAATTTAATAAAAATGTCAGCTCAGGGCCTTCTGCCCTCCTCGTCTCACCTCCCTGTAAACATGACTTCTCACAAAAAAAAGCTTTTAACGAGCTTCAATTCCATGTATTTCATCCTTTCAGCTTACTATCACACGCTGCAAACTGCACATCTGGAGAATGACTTGACCCTCAGCTTTATCCTGATGACATCCATTCTCCTATTCCTATCCCGTAGTCCCCAGCCTTGGAGAAAGACAGCTTTTCAAGCACATCCAGAAGGACCACATAGGAAACAAAGTTCAAAGCCAATAGCTTTAACAGAGATGCACTGGAGCCCTCTCAGGCTCAGAACAAAACCCAAACCTAACCACACACACCCTCCAGCCCACATATTTCCGCTAAATAACATAATAAATGTAAATTTTCTGAGGGAAAGGGAGGATCTACAAGGAAGTTGCAACACTACTTATTTGTTAGGAGCTGTGACCAGCTTGTTGAATTTCTCTGGGCAGTCTATGAATGGCACTGCAAGACAGTAATCAGCGAGAGGTAACTAAATCTCTCTCATTTCTCCAGCTGTGGGCAATTTTTTTTTTTTTTTTCATTTTCCTATGACACCCAGACTACCATCCCTTTCTTGGTAAGCCTGAGGAACTGGGCTGCTCCTTTCAAGTAAAGATTTCTTCATGCAGTAACCATGAAAGTAATATTTCCCCGCTTTTAAGTCTCTGACTGGAGAGGTACCATTGCTGGTTTTCTTTGGGTTTCATAAGGAAAAAAAGACACAAGTTTCTCCAGGGCTGTTTTCCACACGGGAGAAAAACTCCTTATCTTTTATATTTTTTCCCCTCACTGAGCGATATTACAATTAAAAAAAAAACCTGAGAGACAGTAGGGCACAAGTAGGAGCTTAGTCTAAAAATATCTAAAACCGATTTCTTTGCAATTAAGAAGGAAAAAAAATAAAAATAAAAATGAAGGAAAAAAATAATAATAAAAAATAATAATAAAAAAAATTAAAAAAAAAAAAAAAAAAAAAAAAAAAAGAAAAGAGGGGCGTGGGTATGAGAATATTACAAGTCATGGCTGCCACCTCCTAAGTCACCCACGGCACAATCCAAAACAATTATGGAGAGACATATGTTGATGGCAATAAAACTATTACTTACATCCCGTGCCTATTTTAAATATTAAGTGCTAGCAGCATGTTGTTTAGAAATTTAAAGCCTTCAAATTTTAGTTTCAGAATATGTGAAAAAAGCACTGCATATGGAGGAGAGTTGAACCCAAACATTTCCTTGATTTCATTTTGAAAAATTAAAACATTGTCATTAAAGAAATGTGATTAAGAATGAGTTTAACCCTAATACGCTTCTGCTACTGATAAGTGAAATATGGCACTGAGGATGACCATTTATATGCTAAAGTCTGACTGTACACTAAAATATGTAATAAGAAATTATTAAAGAGAATATACTGCACACATAAACACAAGTGCTGGATCTAATTTAAGAAGATTTGTGGTTATGAACACATGAACACTGAAAATACAAAATGAATGCTGTTACAGTCCACTGCAGTTCCAGCTGGCCAAGTTATGAACATTTCTTCCCCAAAATGCAGTTGTTATAAGAACCATTATAGAAAATTTGATCATACCTACAGCAAATGCTAGTTTTATATTTTAGTCTTTCCTAAAGCAATGTGAAGAAACATATCAAAATCCTACCAGCTTAACAGCATCCTTCCAGCTTTCCTCCCTCAGATACAGGGACACTTTACCTATTAAAAAACAGCTGGTGAGCCAAGACAACAGTGAGGCTGGATATTAAGATTGACTGAATTTGATCTCACTTTTACTCTTCAGTGCAGCATATACGTACATAAAACAGAGCAGTGGAAACCTACTGCAATGGAAAATCATGTAAAAGAAGAATGCCATGTTGCAGAAGAACACCCAAGCAGTAATGAAAGCAGAACCAGTTACTCATGTATGTAACAGATACGTAACTTTTCTTAGTATTAGGTATAATAATTAATTTGCATATTGGGCTCCATGTTGAAGCAAAAGTTAAAGCATTGCACCCCAGCAAACCTAATGTCACATTGATCTTCTATTAAGATTTTTTTTTTTTTTTTTTAAGAAAACCAATAGCTTACCATTTTGCATTTAAGGTTTCTTACTTTGTTAGTATCACTATAGCTGTAAATCGGAGTGTGTTGAACACCAAGTCACAATGGTTGATCTTTGGTATTGACTTCTGGTTGTTTAAATATGATTTTTTTTTAAAAAAAATTCTTATTTTGGAAGCATTATGGTGCTATTGCAAAATATGCATATTGGTAAACCCAGTACTACACTTCAAGATTTTGGTATCTATAAAACAAATTGATTTTTGTTTCATCCTTACAAGAGACCCTTATGAAATAGTACAGAACCCAAATTTAACAAGCAAAAATTAAATATTTATAAACATGACACACTGAAAGCACAGGAAATCCTTGCAGAAGATATACTCCAATATGACTATTCACATATAGAGTATGACATACGATGAAAATGAATAAAAAGTAAACAACATACTCCATTACTCCCAACATCTGCAAAGCCTATTTTAAACTTCCTAAATTGCACAGATGTAACAGCATGGATCTCTTAAGTCTCAAGTGCATATACATGAAATCGCATTTCTGTTTCTGTGATCCTGAAGTGAACAATTAAAGAACACAGATTTCTGTACTGCAACTGAACAAACGCAGAAGGTTGGATTTTCTATTTTCAGGGCTGACTGACATGTACATCCAAGAGACAAATCAGCAGTTTGCTGGTGGTTCACAAGGAATACCTTTTTTTTTTTTTTAAAAAAAAAAAAGTAAAATTAAACAGACTGTGGCTAAAGTGGGCATCTAACACTGACATCGTCTTTTTTTTTTATACATACATTATACATCACCTTGTATTAATATGAGGATAAGAAATCTACACTGATGACAAGGAATAGCAGAAACTAAACAGCAGAAACTAAACCAATTAATTACCTTCAAAGATGACTTACTCGGTTCTGAAAAAAACCCCAAACAAACAGGTTCTACCATCTCACTTTATCAGCCCAGGTTGCTCTCTCACCAGAGCCTACTCTGCCTGCCATCCTCCTAGACCCAATCTCACATTCCTGTCCAAACACTGCAACATGGCAGAGGTGAACAGGAATGAGCGTTCTTTGTGAACTCTAAATCCACCATACTTCTAACAGGTGACTGGATAAACCCTAAAACTAAAAATTGGGGCAAGTCTTCACCAAAAATCACCATGTAAGCAAGATCATGCCAACATAGTCACCCCTGTGTGCAGCTTTCAAATGAGACCACAAAATGCTGAGGACTACAGAAAAATACTATTATCATAAGGACAATACCACAGGGAAATAACTTGTGGGGTTTTTAATACTTTTTTTTTTGTCCTAACAATGTTGAAATAAGAGCAAAGCTTGGTTTTCACCACAAGTACATTCCCTCCTCCTCTTCTGCAATTCCCCTGACACAAAGTCTAAAACGAAAATGAGTAACTGAATGAGAGGGTGACATGAAAGCAAATCAATAGGAAAAAGAAAGAAAACACTGGCAACTTATGTGTTCCTTTGTAATAGAGTTCAGAGTCAAGCACTGCATGCACATCCCACTAGGAATAGAAGAAATGGTAAGCAGTATCTGGAAGGAGGCAAAATCCTAGGTGGAAACAAGTTCTTGGAAAGCCTAGGTTCAAGACCATGCACTAAGATCACTGAGGCTGGACATGCCTGGAGGCCTTAATGGAACTAATGCCTACAGAAAGAGCAAATCTGTCAGTAGTTTGAAGCTCTGGGGTTTTTTCATTGTTCTGAGAAAGGGGCAGAGTGGTTGATGTACGGGCATCAGTAGGCACAGAGCCACGTCAAGTCATTACATTAAAACTACTACAAATGAGCAATATTATGCACTACAGCTAAATACAAGTGCAACAGATTTTTAATCACTTGATAATTTAAATACGATGACAACTTTGATTTGTGACACAGCTGAATTAATTTTTTAAATCTGTATATTCCTTACTCCATCATAATCATTGATTTAGCTTCACACCACTCCAAAGACAAATCAAAACAATATTAACAGATGAAGATGGTACTTTAGCTTATCACGTACTTACTTCTGCAAGCCACCTTACTAAAAGAAAGTACAACCACCAGCCTATAAAGATAATCCTTTTTTTTTTCCTGTAAGAATCACTATAGAACTAGATGTCTCAGTATAACAAAATTCAGTATTTTGTTTAATATAAAGAGGAAGAGTTGAATCTAAAAATATTTTCCACAAAAATCTTTGAAATTCTTCATTACAAAAGATATTTTAGCACTACAGAAGACTAGTGCCCACAGAATGCTACAGGACCCTGCAATTGAAGTCTAGGGCAGTAAAAAACATCAAACCATATTTTAAATCAGCAAAAGTAGGTTTCTCTTTGTGCAAAGTCTTTATTCTCTGTCCCTTTGCACTGTTTGTATCTAAAACGTTCTACTATGATGTCATTGTTAGCATCAGAGCTCTAAAAGCCTGACAGAGAAACTTTCCAGTATCATTTTAGGCTATTATTGGGAAAACATTTAGGAAAATAAAATGAGCCTAACAGGGGGCTCAAAAAAAGTAACAAATCCTGTCATTCACCTTTTCAAACAACCTCAAGATTTTCATCTCAAAAGGAACTTGTCTTGCACTCTTATTTTGGAATAGCTTCTCATTTTCTATACCACGTTTCTATCGGTAGATTTTGCCATTGCATAAGCAAGGAAGTTGCTGTTTATTTAGAAAGTGACCTTTAAGGATAACAGGGAAACCTGCAGCTAGTAGACCAATCTAAGTACAAAAGTATGCACACAATCATTTTTCTAAGAGACATCTCAATATTCTAATCATGGTTGTGACAAAGCTTAAGAGACACCAACACACAGGTTGACAAACAGTTCTAGAAAATCCCATACTGTATTATTTCTGCTCTAGATCCTCCCTATGCAAGATGAGGACTACAAATTAGAGAATATGCACATCCACACCATCATCAGGTGCAATGTTTCATAGTTCAAATAGTTTTGAGCAGAGAAGCTCAACTAGAGGATAGGTCCCCACATGCCACAAGTAGGAGACAGTCAGCAGCCAGGGGCCAATGAGAAAAGAAGGCATCAGGAAAGTATTCTCAGGTGAAAAATGCAAGCACGGCATCTACCAGCTTCTTTATTTTTTGTTCTCACTGTTCTCTCTCTTTTCTGGGTGACCTGATACTAAGTACATTGTTTTTATCGTATGTGTGAAGACAGCTTCTTTCTGTTTCACAAGCCCACCTGGTGTTCATGTGCCTGAAATACAACATCTCTTAACATATGTGAGAAAAGGCTTGGCCATGTTTCCAAGGCCTGAAATAAGGTGGTGAACTGCAAGTTCACTAGTAACGACAGGGAAATGGAAATGGAAGAAGAATGATTCAATATACAAAACTAACAGTCAGTGTTCAGAAAGCATTGTTAGCCCTGTAACATTACTGTCAAAGGAAACTACAAAATAAAAGATGCAGGGGGATGAGCTAATTTAAAAGGCATTAAAATTCCTAGATGGAGCACAGGGAGAGGAGATGTTTTATTTGTCTTCTTTTTATTTATTTTACATATTTAATTACATGAGTGGGAGACCATAATTGAAATAGTTTCCATGGGCAAATTAGACAATAACACTTTGTTCTATAAATCAAGCATTAGACATCTATGTGGAAATTACTTTTATATTCTAGTGCAATCTGTATTACAAAAAAAAAAAAAAAAAATCTCCTTGCAAGAAATTCAGAGACCACACAGTTAGCACTGCTTTTGCAAAAAGTAATTTCCTACTTATCTTCAGCAATTTTTAACTTTAACTTTTAACACAGAATATCCACCAGTAACATCTGCCAGAAGCAGAAGGAAAAAACCCAAAATCTAACTAACCAAAATAATCGGCTTAAAAAGCATAGCTGAGACCAAGAACTAAAATACCTAAAAATTCAAACATGAATGATACCATGTCCTGCATTGTGATGATGTAACATGCCAGTGATTCTATTTATTCAATTTTTTTTTAATTAAGGCAAAGTATTGTTGTGGAATCCCAGAGGAACACATGACAGACAACTAAGTATGCTTTCAGACACTTAACTACTAGATTTCCTCATGTAACAAGACAGGCAGTATTCCTTCCAAAAAAGAAGCCAGCTTTGGCACACTGTAGCCAACTTAAAGAAAAAAAAAACAAAACAAAAAACACACACAACAAAAACAAAGCCGAAAAAAAAAACAAAGAAAAGCAACAACAACAAAAAACCAAAACTACAGTAGTTTGAGTTTGTAACAGACTTATTTTCTACAAGGAGTTACTGGACCAAAATGAAATGAGGCCATCTGAAACATTGGTCTGGAAGTGCCACCAACCTGTCTGGCTTCTACCAGCCAGGAGGTCCCCAGGCTGGAGAGGAGCCCCTGGCAGAGCTCATCTGCAGGACAGGGACCACACGAGGGCTTCACCAGCCCAACCATTGCAATGCTCTTACCCCAGCACTCCTGCCAGGCTCAGATCTTTACCTTTCCTGCTGAGCTGTGGCACAAGCATGACACTACAAGTTCATTTACAACACGTCTGTCACAAAACCAAACCAAAAATGCAAGCAACAGCAACTTTATCAGCACTTACTGATCCCAGGGGTGATAAATACATTTGTTTACTTCTGCGTGAGCAAAGCTGGTGGTAAAAGGGAAACCGATTGGACTGTTAAGTGGCTGAAACTCACATTAAAAAAATCAAATGATAATGTAATCCCAGGAAATTGCCAGGATATAGAGATTGAAAGTGCTATAGTATCCAGGGCCATGCTGGCATCTTGCCAAAAGCCTGAGGGTCAAAGCTATTTTGTGTGTGTATTTACATAAATTTACATCTATTTTGCATAACAAGTAAACAGTTTTAAATGCTCTATAAAGAGGGACCATCCTGAACTATCTCATCCATTCTTGCAAGAGCACCAGGCTAGCAATTCCCATCTTTATTTTTAACTTCCCATATAATAACTAATTTGGTTTTACAATGCAATCATGTGAGAACACTCAGGTCCTCATCACAGGAAAGTGACCCAAGTGACCCCAGCTAACAAGGTTTTAATGCAAGATCATCAGCTCAAAGAACAGGCATACACTATCTTGGAGTGCAGATTGATCTCTCGTATGAGTGGCATGAAAGAAATTCTTAACTGCTTCTCTCCTTTACTCCTTCTGATGTTGTGGATTCAGACTTTTCCTTTTTTTACAGAAGCGGTCAAGAATGTTCCTATCAACATTCAGGATGAAAGAGGAAAAAAAAAAAAAAGTATTTCCACAGTAAGATATGAGAAAAAGTAATAACAAACACTTTCCTGGAATAAAAATGTGGATGTGCCCTCACATTACACCACGTAAGCACAACCAATTCTTCTGCAGCTACAATCTGAGTAATTGCTTTCAATTGGTTTTGTGGGGTGTTTCACTTTATGAAAGTATCAGAATCCAAGTAAGTCAAACTGCAAACTATGCAAAAATTTGAGTTCTATTATCGTTTGCAAAATGTTGGACCATTTCAGAAAAGAGCTAAACCTGAGCTATGCATGACATTTTATTTTTTAAAAAATTACCTTGCGCCACATTTCTGGCCTGTCCTCTCATCTCAATTCATCTCTCACAATTCTTTTCAGTCATAGATTCAGGACTGGAAGTCTCATAAAGCTGTCCAACTAACTCAGATGGAAATTTCAAACATACAAAAAATAACCCAATACTTTATGATATTATTGCAAAATAGAAACTAATTTTCTGGAATGAGGTAGTGCAAACTCGCAGGAATGGCAAAAACCAGCAGAGAAGCTACGATGAATGTGCTCTGCACTATGCACACTTCAAAAATCTGGCCTTAATTTACTATCCCTTGCTAGTTTACACATTTGGAGATCATATCCAAAATTTAAGCTATGAGAAACTTCCAATTAAGATTAAAAATTGTAATCCTGAAGATTTTTCAGTCTTATCGAGACTACCTTTACAGTAGAAAAGATAAACTTCCTTGTGCCAGGTCTGCCCCTTCAGAGCCCAATGTGGCTTCTGTCCTAGAAAAACAGAAGCCCAATGAACATTATGGCCTCCAAGATATTAAGCCTAAGCTATCATTTTTCCCTTACTTTCTTTTACCCCTTGGAAGTCTAAGTGATTTTGTTTAGAGATTCTTTTGAAAACCTTGTGTTTTCACACTGCCTTTTGCTTTGCAAAACAGTCAAGTGAATAAGTCAAATCTCTTCAGAAATCTTAAAATAACAAACTATGCACACAGGAAAGAGTTGGGAAATTTTGTAGAGTAACAGATCCCATGTTTAAGCTTTCAGGGAGTTTGACTAAACCACTCAGATTTCTTTCATAAACTTAAAGACAGTTTCAGATATTGTCTGTAATGAAGTAATTGAAATACTTTGCTTCTATGATTGCTGCTGGGAAATGAAACCAAAGCATCTCTGTACAAAACCACACGCTTTGCCATACATTCCTCTAGTAATTTTCTTATCTGTCCAGCTATACTTCTCATCAGCATCAACTGCCAATTTGTACCATCATAAAGTCAAGCTGTATTACTTGAACAATGTTTTTAAATTCCTTGTGCTTCGTTATAATTTCCGCAAGATTTAAAATGGGATTTGTCTGGACAACTATCACATTACTAACTGCGTTAGCACAGCTCTGCTTGAGACACCAGTTCATCCTTTGCAGTCTTGGATTTTAAACAAGAGAAGATGTCTTAATGTGGCTGCATAGTCTCACAAAGGCATCAACAGCAACTGCTTTATTTTCTTTTATGACGATCCATGTAAATAAGACATGATCTGGGTACTTAGTTCTCTTCTGAATGCTGCAGCTGAATGCAATGCAAGGAGGAAAAAGGGGGGCAGGGAGGGCGACATGAATCCCCGAAAGGGTGATGCCTTGCAATTTTCTTCTGCTACTTGTATGTACATGGCAAGAGACACAAGAGGCAAGCTCACTGGAATTTAATCTTATTATGATCCATTTCCACCCATACTTTATACGCCTGGATGCTAAACAGACACTTTATCTGAGCTGTATCAGCTCCCTGCAGTCTGTCTGCACTTCCAGGAGCAAATAAGACACATGGGACTCACCAAGAAGCCAGGCTGGCTGTGCTCTTCTCATTGGCAGTAAAGGCAATGCTGGCTGAACCAAACTGGCTTAATGCAGACTCCTTGTTTCTTCCATAACCTGGATTGCTGAAGTGCTCCACATCTACCTGAAGTATTTTTATCACCATCTGGGGGAGTTACCATAGAACTGCAGATCGTATTCAAGAGTGAAATATGGTTCAGTCTGATTGGCATAAAAGCCCAACAGACTGTTTGGGGAATAGTTTGTTCTTCTAATGTTGACATTATATCATTTGTTTTTGGCAGCTCAGCACCACTGACAAGTTTCATGTTTTTTCAAATTGTCTTGAAAACCTTAATAACTCTCTTTATTTGGCATAGCTTTTAGAAGAAAAAGAAAATAGATACATTATTTGTAAAGTAACATATGTCTGATGACTTTGATCAGTGCTGATGCGATACTCTTCAAGGATAAAAGCAGAGCTATTTAAGAGGAGTCGTCATCATATACATAGAAGAATATACTTCTTCTAAAAGCTTTTTGAAAATATCTTTCTACTTATTTAGCACTTCCAGCGACATCTACCTTTAGATATTAAAGCACTGAACTTTGTTGCCATGCTTCCCTGCTATAATCCTCTCCAATTTAAGCAGAATTTATTCAAAATGTTTCCCCAACACATTTTATATACTTTGCTTAAAGCCGTTGGCTTGACTACATTATGACACAACACAGGCTGACACACAGGTTAATTATTCAGATGATAAATTCCTACAGAAGAGTGAAATCACAGAATGGTGGGGGTTAAGAGCATACTGTAGAGCTATAACCCAATAGGGGACACACCATTAGTCTCATCTTGGTTGCCTGAAGCCAGCTACTAATTATGTGATTCAGCCTCAGGTATGTCAGGTGGCTGTTTCAGGGTTTCTGACTATATTTTATCTAATGTCAACTTTGAACTCTTCGTTATACAAATAGATTTATTAGAGATAAAATAACAGATTTCAAGGTTAAGGGGTTTTGTTGGTGTTTTTTATGGTTTTGGGTTTTGTTTTGTTTTTTTTTTTAATGCTGTAAAAACACACAATAAAAAACACGTATTCCTGCAGAGAATACAATTCCAGCCACACATGTGCTTGGCACTCAAATTTGCACAGATGTTGACCCTTCATCTGGGGTATGCTTTGTCTTTCAGTTTGATCATCCCGGACTGTTTAAATGAAAACTGAAAAGTATTTTTAAAAAATAAATCCTCACGCATCTCTCCACTAACTGTGGCTGCATAGTTAATGTATGGTGCAAATGAAGTTCATTGTGAATACATCCATGATCAAGAAGTACTTACGAAAAATAGAAGCAGGACAGCACTTGAAAAAACCTGGGGCCCTAAGGGGGTTTTGTGGTGGTCAGAAGACTGGTGAATAGAAATATTTCAGAACAACTAATTCTGAAACTCAAACTTCACTCATAAAAAACCCAAAGCCTGCATAACAGGCTAAACTGAAATCAGAAATACGGTATAGTAATTAAACTATTCATTTACAAAATAACTGATTTATACCACATCCTTTTTTTTTTAAAACAGCACATATGTATGTAAGTTTACAAGTGTGACGTTATAATTTTAGGAACTGTGTAGAGATGATAATAATAAAAAAAATAATGTACCTTTGGGTATCATGTTCCTTATCTGTTTTACCTCTGTATTTTGCTACCTGTGATACTGAAGACACAAAAAATTCCATAGAGTTATGGGAGACCAGCTATGTTGTATGAGCTATTTGAGAGAAAGTGAATATATCACTTTTTGAATTTTTACACTGATGACAAAAACTCTCCTCTGCCTGTTCCTTGCACTTTACCACTTTTTGGTAAAAGGCTAGCATTTAGTTTCCTATGTGGCATCTCTTACAAGATGGACATCTTCCCTGATCAAGTTCAATCGTTGTTCTCAAAATTATCCCCCTCAAATTGCTCCGGATTGTTAAGTCAAGTTCATAGAAAAAATATTCCACCTTTCACACATCCAGTGAGACTACAAACTCAGAAGTACATCTCTGAGAAAGGATGAATGCCTCTCTCATCAATATAAGTCACTTGCCCAAAACTTTTAGATGCCATGTCATGGTGCTTCCTATATTTCACTCCAAGAAAGTAAATTAGTTTTCTAAAGGGCATCCTTCCCATACACAAATTCTTTAAATTCTGTAAGACACATGCCCATGAGTGCATTAACAAGAGACAGAAATTTGCATCCTCTCTACAGCTGCCTTTTAGCTATTTTGAAAATTTCTTTGGAGTCGACATTGTTTTACTGTACCCAAGTGAAACACTATAATGGACTTTGATTGCATTTGCCTTTCAATATCCATTATGATCAAGCAATATGCTCACATTGATAGTTTGGAGGTTTTGGACTTCAGGTCATGACTGTTTCTTGCAGAGAAACCATAGGTCTTCGGTTGCTACTTTCACAGACATCCCAGAACACTTTAGTTTATTTGATTAAACACTAATAATTCATTTTTCACAAGAAATGCTATGTATATTTGAGAACTCACAACACTGGTGTGCTTTTTTTTTTTCCCATTATGGTTTCTTCTGATGCTTTCTTTGGATTAGCATTTCTTTCACATGAATGTTCACAGCCAGACAGTTCATTCCAATCAGTTGTGCAGCTTGTCTTTTTGTGCTCTGCTACTTTTTCCATCAGCTTTTCCACTGAACTTTCATTTCAAGATCAATAGACTCAGTTTACAGCAAAGGAAGACTTTCCTGCTATTCCACTGTCACCTTTAGTGGCTTACAAATTCAGTTTCATTTGCTGAAACTCAAATGGCTTAGCAGGTAAGATATGAATACAAAGTGTTATTTTCTTTTTAACAATACATTATGAATACAAGTCTTAAAAGAGGCAGAGTTAGTAGCTGTGCCCTACACTAGGAAAAGGGATTAATCTGATACATTACACTATTCATCACAGCTCCAATACAGTAGCCTTGAGTCTATTTGACCAAATCTAATCAGGACTGATGCTACCACCTGAAAAGCAATAAAATTCTTATATAAAATCTAAAACTGTTCTTCTACACTTTATACGGGCTCTCTCTGCATCACTAAAATGATACAGCAGATTTTTCCATGAAGCCAGTTTGATTAAAGTACAAACTTCAAGAAACCCAAAGCTAATCATGCAAAGCAATGGCACTGGGAAAACCCAATGTATTACAAGAGTCATCTGTAAGAATGGCATAGCAGAAAAAGATGTTTTTCTTTTGTCCCTCCCCATTCCCTGACTATTTCTTGAGAGCAACATAATCAATAACATAACATGCTTGCTAAATCATTGACAGTTAAAATTTTAGTTGGAAATATTACCCCACTCTTAGCAAAAGAACATCTAACATACACAAATGCGTACTAAAAATCAATTCCCTGAGAACTAATATGGAACCATTTAGTTACTGGAATGGTTTTGTATTGATTTCTTCCCATATCTTTTGCATGTTATTCTGGGAGCAAACGTACACTGCATATTCAAAATTGCAATTTCTTCTATTACCTAGAATACCCGCTAATGGGGAGGTTTTGTTTGTTTGTTTTAAAGGAAAATAAGACTGAATTCTAGCCTTGGATATGTATAGCTTTAGGGTTTTGGTGGGGTTTTTTTTTTGTTTTTTTTCTGGGGGGTTTGTGTTTCGGTTTTGTTTGTTTGTAAGAAAAGATTAGTAAGAAAATACAAAACACACACACCAAAAAAAGCTCTGGCTTCTTTCACATAACTTTTCACTAAAGCTGATGTTTGCTGGCCTAAAATTCAAAGCCCTTGTCATTTCTACACAGTGTGATTTAATTTGCTAGCTGTAACACTACAGGTGGACTGGCACACATGACTGAATAATCAGCTGCCACCATCCCATGTCTGAGTCAGCACAGAGGGGGATTTAACCTTGCAGATGCAAGGTTAGCAGACCAACATTCCCCTCTTTCCCCCCAACACAGCAGCAATAATTGTCCAGATACGGTGAGCAATTTAGTTCCCTCAAATGTCAGAACTTCAACCTTTTTGATATACAACAGATTTGGTGTATGTTGCACAGGCATGACATTTCTTTTCTTTCCCTAGAAATTCTATTTCAATAATGATCAAGAAATGGAACAGAGTAGTGAAATGAAAAAAAAACCAAAACAAAACAATAAAAACCCCAACAAAACAATGTGATAAGCCTCCCTTTTAACTCACCAACATAAGAAAAGGGGGTTATTCTACCAAAACTGCAAACCAGTCTTCCCTGAACAGTGAAAAAAATGAGTCCATTATACAATGAATCAAATTTTTATGTAAAGAAACAGAAAACTAACCTATTTTTATTTTAAATTACAAGGAAATATCTGACTATGTTGTGAGCTATCCACCTTAAATTTCAAAAGAAGTTAAATTTCAAAAGAAATTAAAAATATGAGAAAGGAAGGAAGAACTAGGAACTATCAAAGTACTATAACCCCCTAGGATGTGCAATTACTTTATCCCTATTACCATGAAAAGAATTCTTGGCTGAAAAACATGATAGGAACTGTGATTGATTAAGGCATGTTGCACAGCTAAGCAATCACAAATCACACTGAATTTTGATTTTAGTAGGATTTCTTGAAAATGGAAATTAAACATGTACAGTTCCATAGACTTACAGATTTAATCTCAAATAATGTCTGCAGCTAAAGAAAATAGTAAGATGACAAATGTAATTTCATAGAAAACGTATCTCAAAAAAGTTAAGTTTAAGTTGCACATCTCTCAATATATTTTTAAAACCTGAAAACAACCTGTTGGTTGAAAAAAAAAAAACAACAAATCCCACACCAAAAGCCATTGGGTTTGCTGTTTACATTGCATTTGAGTTAGAGAGAAATTTTACTTTGTATGTCCCAGATAGTAGATAACTGAAGATTCAGTGACTTAATTTGGAATCAAAACTGGAAAACAATTCCCAGCAGGGTTGGACAGAATAAGGCTGAGAAGCTAAACCTGCACCACCCCAAGCTCCCTGTTGGGGCAGACGCTTGTTTTGATACTCTCTTTCCAGAGTCCCCTGTGGCAGCCAACTGCTACCTGCAAACACAGATATTTTCTCAGTAGACATCAACCAGACATGCCCCTACCTTCATGCATTCCGGTCCATCTGGTGCCAGAAACCACCCACTGCTTCTTTTTAAGTAACAACCACAAAAAGTCTCCTACCAAGCCTTTGCAAAACAAGAACTATTCAGCTACAGAACAGACCAGGACAAAAACCTATCCAATTTAAAAGCAATCCAAGGACATTTGAGTACTTGCAACAATATGATTTTAATACCGGCCTCATCATCCTAACACAATGTCAATTAAAGTCCCAATTAATGTCTCTTGAAGTCTCAAAACTACTCATTGAATCTGACTTCCCCCTCAAGCCCAACTTGTCCATCACCCTGGACAGCTTCTGCTTGTTTTATAAGTTCTCAGAAATCAGTCAACACCAAACACTAGTTCCCAAAGCTTAGACATGTCAGCGCAATGAACTGCAGGAAAGCTCTAACAAGTAAATTCTGAGCTCTTGCCATCCATCCACCAGCCACTGCAACTACAAGAAAAACTTGGAACCATGAAATCCCATTGCCCTGAGTCAGCCCATACAACTCCCCTCCCCTGGTGCTTGCACACAGCTGCAAGCACAGTCTGTTCTTCTGATCACCTCCCACTCTGTGACCTTTAAAGATCTTTGCATGCTTTCTTTCCCTACAGAAAGTGGCTTAATCTAACCTATAACTGACTTAAAGTTCTGTACTGAAGTGTGTTCACAGTTTGAAATCCTAGTGGAATTTAGCACTGTTAAGATACAGGGGAGTTGCAGAGCTGGGAGTTGTGTACCTAACTCACCCACTGCGGGCATAATCCCTAAACTAAGGATAAAGAGCTGACTGCTCCCAAATCCGTTTCCCATTCTCCCTCTGCTCTCGCAGGGGAGTGATGCTCAAGACATTAACTCGTGCATACAGAGTGGCAAGCAAACAGCAGCCTCCATGCCCCAAACATCCCTTCTGGATTCACATAGCAGCTGCAAAAACACATGTTGGCCAACCCCACTGGATGTCCTGCACTTGGCAAACAATCACAAATACAAAAAGCCACTGGGAAGTAGACAATAGCCAAGGGAGATATAACAAAACAGGCAAAAAAAACTCCCCAAAGAAGAGAAAGGAACAACAGAAAATGGTGAGAGGGGGAAAATGAGCAAGTCGTTGCAAGGCAAAGAAAGAAAACGGCAAGAGAGCCTGGGAAAGCACTGAGATATGTGAAGCCTATGAGGAAACAGCCTGTGAGGAAGGTGTCCTGCCATCAGCATATAAAACAGGGCTCCTGCTGGAAAACAGTTGGAGAAAAACAAACACCAGAAGAAACAAACAAAACTAAAAAAAATTTTAAAATATTTAAAATTCTGCAAGACAGAGTTCAGTGACTTGTTAGTACCCAGAAAGGCTCTGCAGTCCATAGCCTCTTCTGTGCCGATACTGAGAAAGCAACACACTAAAAGGCTTGGATGTTGTCACTGGCTGAGTAAGTAGGTTAGACTTGAGAAGAGATGATGCATATCAAATGCAAAAAAATGGATAAAATTAAACATTTATTGACAACAAAAACAAAGTTGGGCTAAGCTTCCAAAAATACTGAGCACTACCAAAATACAAGTCAAGTCCTGAAACAGAGAGACAGCCAATTGAGCCTCCTACAGCTTTTAGCTTAAATGGCTTGCAAGCTATTCCTTCAGGTCTTTCATATAGGAAAATTAGTGCTGCAGTTCCTGCTGACTGCTTTAACTGCTGCACCTGTGACTCTTTAAATCTGCCACAGTTGGGCCACTCACTGCATAATGGCAGTCTGCATCAGGAGGGGCTGGGCACCTAACATGCCACATCACCTTGGGGTCAGGGAGGAGGGAAAATAACAATGTTGGTTCACAGTCAGGTAGAATACCATTTATGGCTACATGTTCTTGTTCAGAAGAGGTAAATAAAAGAAAGCTTTTCACTCTTTCAGTAAAAGACACTTACCTGCCATCCTAAACCCCGTAAGCTTCAGGCTAAACAGGGGAAAGGAAAAAAGACATGAGGAAAAGGCAGAGGAAAGACCCACTTCTTTTCTCTGCTGGAGAAGGAGATGCAATGGTTTATAACAAGGTAAAGAACAGTTAAGAAAAGACTCATTTGCATGTTGTATTCACACACTATTCATATTACATTCAGTTCGTATTTATAGCAACTTCAAGTCACAAAGCAACTGTAACCTCAAATTGCACATTTCCTGGGCCCCAGAGAACAGAGATAAAGCTGTTCCCCAGCCTCCACAGTGCAGCCTGACTCCCGCTGAAGCTGCACAGCACTTAAGGGCATACAAAACCTTTCTGAACAGGAGGGCAGCACTGCATTTCTGTTTACTGATGGTTGTTTGGTTTGGGCTGGAAGATGCTTTGTTGCTCCAATTCCTGTTCCTAAGTTCTGTCTTTACTGACAGCATAATAGATTTGGTTGTGCTGTAAAGATGCATTACACTGGCATAGTTTACTCCCGTTTCTGCCAGCACTAACCCTGCCGATATACAAACATCCATACTGCAGAACTCCAGAAGGGTGATGGTTCTCACCACACCTACTAACAGACACACTTTTTTTTTTTTTTTTTTCCAGATAGAGAAGGCTTCATCTCTAAAGGAACATGTTCACAAAAACAGAGCTTGAATGTAATATGAGGCAAAGGATTTCCTTCTATACAATTTTAATTGTGTGATTTATGCTTACTTACAGTTAATCCATTTTTCTAATTACATTGTTTCTCTCACTATAGATCAACAGTTGATTAATCCGACTCTTCAGTGAAGCAGCTAGGTGTCTGACCATACTTCTTGTATTTCTAATCAACTTCAGCTCATTCTTCAATGAAATAAAAGCACAATCCATTTCAAGCTATCTTTAGAATATCTGACTGACTACAGGGAGCCCATCAGGAGCTCATGTATGGGCAAGGCTATTAAATTTACTCTCTATCAGCACTTATTCACAAGTCCTGTATGTTACTACACACTCTTTGTCTTAAAGATATACTTCAAAAGCAATTTTTCATAGCTTAATGCATTTGCATATGATAATATCATAGTTCCTCAGGACTACACACATACAGCAGGTTATAATCAACTCCAGCAGAATGCTCTCCTAACAAAGCTACAAGAGATCACCTTTAGTTGTGAAAAGGGCTGTTACCACTTACAAGAGATGCAAGTACTTGCATTTCTTCTGCATCTAACCTGCAAAGTGCTAAATACACAAAATCTACATAAGACTAAACTCAGGCATTTTCTCACACTCCCATGGATTGGCCTGTACATAAACCCTATCGCCAACAAAATGAAGCAGAATACAGTTCCTACTCTGGAGGCAGGGATGCTGGGGATCTTGGCAAGTTACTTCCCATCTTTAAAGATTAAATAAGCAAGATGTTTATCTAACTATCCTTAAGGATTCCCAAAGATGGAAACTCTCATCACCTTCCCATGTTGCTGGTTTTTGTAAACAGGCAGTTTTTCCTAGGCTTTACCTTTCTAGCTTTTATGCTGCTGCTGCTCATCTCGTCCTTCATAAAGGTAAACCAAATTATTCTTCTTTACTGTCAGACTGCACATCAAAACAAAAAATATTACATCTTGTTCATAATTTTCTTCAGACAAGACATCTGTTCATATCCAGTGGAGTAACATTTTCATAATCCCTCAGATTATCTTCAAGTGGTTATTCTCCTTCAGAATTAGCACAGTATGCTAAGGTGAGCCTTTATCAAAGCTGAACAGTTTGGGAGAACTACTTGGTACCTCTTGAAGGCCACTGCCCTGTTTGTACTTCCAAATCATGTGTCTTTGTGTAACAAAAGGATCTCATTGACTCCTCTTCATCAGTCTGTAATCTGCTGTAATTCCAAGATCCCTGCCTATCTGCTATTTAAAGTTGTCACCATAGCACCCATTCACACAGAATGTCACCAAATTTTGGGGTTTGTTTCTCTAAACTGAGAGAACTCTCCTGCCTTTATCTAAGTTAACTGTCCAGTCTGAAACTCCACTGAATGAATCATCCAGGTCTTTAAGGAAAACACTGAACAGGTTGATATAATACATGTTCAACAAAGATCAGTGGGAAACAAGCCATGCCCAACCTTGACTCTTATCAGTCAAACTCTTCTACATCTTTTAACTCTTTGCACAGAAAGAGAAGCTGGAGCGTTACAAAATCAGAGAATGTTTTTTGTTGAAAGGGACCTTAAATATCATCCACTTCCAAACCCCCTGCATGGGCAGAGACAGCTCCCATTAGACCACATTGCTCAAAGCCCCATCTGACCTGGCCTTGAATGCTTCCAGGGATGGAGCAACCACAGCTTCCATGGGCAACCTGTGCCTACATTGAAACAATTTCTTCCTGAAGTCTAATCTAAATCTCCTCTCTTGCAGTTTAAAGACATTACTCCCTGTCCTATCATTACATGTCCTTGTAAAAAACTCTTCCCAGCTTTCCTGGCAAAGCTTTCCCAGCCCTTCAGATACCAGAAGGCCACCATAAGATATCCCTGAAGCTTCCTCTTCCCCAGGCTGAACAACCCCAACTCTCAGCCCCTGATCATCTGTAGACAACTCTCTAGACTTACTCCAAGAGCATTATGTCCTTGTGTTAGGGGCTTCAGAACTAGCCACAGTACTCCTGTCCATAACTAATATCCTTTCACGTATACACTATGTAGTCCCATAAAACAGTAAGGAAATACAGTACTGTTCCAGCACTAGCTGAAAGATGCTATGAAAAGCATAGACTCTCAAAAATCCCATGGAATTCAAATCCCTTTCTCCCAACAGTCTTTAAAACATTTCGAAATTGGTAGATACCAACACTAGATATGGCCAACTTCCCATAAACTTCCACAGTCTGAACTGACAGCTGAGGTTATGAATACTGCAAGTGAAAAAGTTTACAGTTGGAGTGAATTATCTTAATTCTACTTTTAGAAAAAAAACCTATACTTAAGTTGAACTCGGTTTTGGCAGACTTATTTTCCAAGATACTAAAGGAATACTAAATGCATACATTATTCAAAACAGAAGAACTGAGATTTTTGAAGTTTTTTCCCCTCAAAAGATAATGCTTGTGTAAGGAACAAGCACACTGAAAAAGAAACAGGCTGGGCTAGCCTGCTGTTTCATTTGTAAAAGCTGTTTTATTTTAAAACTCTCTTCTTCCCAAGGCTCCCCACTAACATTTGGCTAGCTGACTCACTGAATGTTCCCTTTAAACTTACATGGCATCAATTAATAGATTATAGCAGCCATTGATTTACCTTTAAAGCTCTAGTTTATGATCTCAGGTCCTCTGGGAAGTGAGTGGGTACCTGTGTAGTGACAGCTCACATCTTTAGCAGCCTACAGCAAAGTCTTCCTTCATAGTCACTGAGGGAAGACTAAGTAGGGCAGGGAAAATACTATACAAGCTTCAAATACCCAAGTTTCTAGCAAGGAATTTGGCCAAAACCCATTTGACCATAGGCCATTTGTTTAGAAAGGACAGCAACTAAAAAACAAGTACTGCTGAAACATATGCTGAAATGACAGGAATATTTATTTCTCTTGGCTTAAAGTTTCCAGTTCATGAAAGTATAAGAACATTCTGCAAATAAACTAAAACACCACTAAATAGGACAATTAGTAGACTAAGTCTAAACTGGATCCAGGTTTAATTCAGAAGCTTCCTCAGACATCCAATCCACTGAAGGTGCTGCAGTGTGTATCACACTGCTTCCCAGCTATTGCCTGACTGTAGGACAACCAGTGGTGCTTGGCCTGGACCCTTATGCTCCCAGACCCTCAAAAACTACCACTGCCTCCAGGAGTCCTAACAGATACCAAGCTGTATCAAGAACAAAATCGTGGTCCCCTTTGCTCTACTAGTAAACAGGACAAAACATCTGAAAACTACAGAATAGCTGTTGGGAAATGGGAGCAATATGAATGCTAAAACGTAAAACAATAATGTGGGTACCCTAAATGATGCTTTTTATCATTTTTTACTTACTAAGCACCTGTGCAATCTGCATACTGGCCTTCATTCAGGCTTGAATCTTCAATTTGGCAATGGAATACTGAAAGCAAGTTTGTGTCTTGGTTGGATTTGGTGCAAAGCAATACATCTTAATATTCCTACATTTCTACTCACTGATGACACTGCTTCCCTCACTGACCCAGCTCGCATGCCATGGTTTCTTCCATAACAGAGTTCTCTAATTTGAGTCTCCTAATAAACTTCAAAAATAACATGTTTATTAATTGGAAGATTAATATTTTCAAAAGCTTTGGCTTTTAATTGCAAGTTAGAAAACTCAGCAAAACATCTAAAAGGATGCTATACAGAATCACTACAGTATTAGCACACCAGCTGAAGAAGCCTTACTGGACTGAGTGTTATTAAAGTCACTTAGTTATTTTTAAAACTCTTGAAAGATAATGAAAGGGTGATTACCCTTCCCTTCAAAACCCCATCTGCTTTGAATTCTTACAGCTTCAAAATAAGCGTGCACTTCTAATTAATTTTAATGATCCATGCTGAATTGGTTACCATCTAAACAAAACTATTTAATTTGTTACTGTTTTTGAATTTTATTGTTTCATCTTTACTAATTTATAAATGCTTTTCATAAACAGAAGCTACAGTTCACCTTGAAGGAATACTTTCAAGCATGATGTATGACCGCATAAGCCCACTGTGTTTACACATGCTGGCAGGATGATGCTGAATCCAAATTTATACACAGAATTTAAATACAGATCATTTGGTGCTTCTCTTTTTGAGGTTCCCAAATGAATGCAGATCTCCAAGTCAGAGCAGTGATATCACAGTTAAAAGGACAACCCACATACAAGTGAATTGCAGGCAAGGAAGGAGAAAAATCACCATTTAGCAAACTTCCACATCTTTCTCAGTTAATTGAAGCATTTATCATCGAGGAAAGCCTGTGCAGCAGCATCTTTTGCAGTGGTTAAGATACACTGTATTCAACAGCCCAGTTTTCTACAGCTGTAGTGGAAACAAGAAAAAAATATTCCTCTGAATATTCCTGGTAAAACAGGGAAATAGCACAGGGATTTTATAGGGTTTAGTTTATATTTCTGACCTTAAATAGCTTGTGTATTGCTAAACTCCAAAGTTTTTCCCCCAAATTCACACAGTGAACATTTTAACACAAATGTTTGTAATGCAATCACTAATAAAACACTATCTCATTGGCCTGGGCAAACTTCACATTTTGACCTGAAAGTCCATCCACAGAACAGTTCTTCAGAGGTCTGTGAAATTTACAGTGAGGAAAGGTATATAATACTGACTTCCCAAATCAACATTACCATTCTCTCCTGCCTTGCACAGCTCTTTCTTCTCTCAATACACTTTTGCACCTGCACTGAAAAACTGAGGGAGGGCATTAACCGAATTCCATAAATTAATTTACTATCAAAATACTATGAAACTGTTTTCCCTAGACTTTCTTTCAACTGGGGGTTGACATTGAAAAATCTGTCATATCCTGCTTTATGTTTTATATTAGAATCTTGTTTCCCTTGCTGTAGTAGGAGTTTTCAGCAATGACAACTGGCATTTAATAATTAGTTTCCCAATTTCCACAAAAGCACTCAGGTTTCAGAGAATATGACCCATGGGTAGATTGCATCCAGACCCTTTAGTCTCAACTGATGCTTTCTGGAAAAAGCTTTCTGGCTCATTACAATGCAAATTAAGCTAACCCAGGTCATGGGCTTTGATAAGTTATATAAAAAACAAACAAAACCCATAACATTCTCATGGATCTTTAAGATTCACTGCAATGGACATACTACAGTGGAGCCCAATGTACGGTAAGACCATATGATTTTTTTCTGGCTGCCAAAAATTTAAGTTTTCAAGCTCTACCAGAATTTAGTCTATTTCCACATCCCCCAAGCAAACCCATTTAGATGTCAAAACCATTTTGTCTCCCTAAATCAGCTTCAGTGTTTGATCCATATATACTAGCAAAAGTAGACTCTTCTTCACCGAAAATGCACTAGAAACCCTGATATGGGTACACATCTCTCAGTAAATTTGTATGCTACAAAGCAAAAATCATCTACATACTAAATTAAGACCATTAGAATAGTATGGGAAGAGGTTATGTTTGTATAATACTATGTTCCTCTGCTATCAAAATATCTTATATTAATAATGCATTAGTCTATTAATAATATATTAATGACCCTCCTCCTCCCTCTCGTGGAAGCTTCAGTCACTGAAGACAACAGTCAGAACAAGAACATAGCAGGAATTAGCAATGTGTTTTCCATCATTTCAGTTGACTATATATAGAGAATAGCATAAATGTGTGTGATCTCTTATTCATAAAGAGCTATTCTTTGGTGGTTTTCAGGGCAAAAAGATTTGTTGTAATTTATTTGGTATCTGAACAACTCAGATACACAGGCAGCATTTTATCCTACCTCAAATCAGCTAAAATTCTCAGTATTTATAGAAACATGACTTAAACTGCTAGTTAAACCAAATTATTACTGAATGCCAACTCTCTTTTGACAAGACAATCACTACTTATCTTTTCCCTTGCAGATGCCAAGACTATTGGGACTTCACGAGAAAGATTTTGGACTTGACATTCAGGTGCTGGAGATTACAGAATAAGTCTATCAATACATTTTCTATTTTATAGAGAACTATGAAGTAGCTCTGAACAAAGCTTCAAGATTCAAAAAAAATGTGAAAATCTGATCTGTATTCAATGAACTTAACTACCAAAGTGTGTGCTCATTCTGGCATCTAATGTACTGTGTACACCATCTGAGTTCCTCGCTTATGGGATTTTTTTTTTTTTTTTTTTGGCAAAGTGTTGTTTTTGTTTGTGCTTTGTTGTTGGGTTTGTTTTTTTTTTTTTTGTAAATCCTGTTTTGTTTTTTAAAGAGCTTTTCAAGCTGGAAACATGATCAATTGACTAATATTTCCCTGGTGACTTGTGCTGCCCAATTATGACATTTCACTTCAACCTTACTCTACCAACACCTTGCATTAATCCACCCAAATAACTACTGGAGACATTTTTGAGATGATTGATTTTTCACATCTGAAAGACATTTGTTCTGGTATGCTAACAGTAATAAATGAGAGAGGGGCTTTCAAGAGTACAGAATGAAAGTGAATGCCAAGATAAATGTTACATTTCAAAGTATAATGACTGAAAATTTTCATATAAACATTCAACTTTTTTTTAAAGAGACTTATTTTTTTCCACAAAGTACCTATCTGTTTGTTGATAGGGATTGGAATACTACATTTTCAGGATGATTAGGAACACAAATTGACCTATTTGTCACATATTAATAGCAACTGTAGCCAAAGTATCAAATATCTGAAATTTGCCCTTGCACATCAGAGAAGCCTCAAGAAAGGTAACTAATATTTCAAAAACTCAGTAGGGAATATGTGACAATTTAAGTCTCAAAAATAATTATGACTTCCCAAAGGGAAAATGGACTTACTTCCAAACTATTCCTAGACATCTACATATCTTCAAAAACACAATTTAAAAGGGTAGTACTGTCATTGTGTTTCCAGGATCTAAGAGCTCATGATCTGAAGACCTGACATAGGTACCCAGCATAGGACACACTTGGAAGAAAAAACTGCATTCTTGCTTTGGAAGGGAAGGAATCTCCTCAGGAAGAATATTTTCTGTGCCAGTTTATTTCATATGCCATAGCCTTGATATTATAGTATTTTTCACTTGTGTTTACACAAACCATTAATACTACTGGGGGTCTGAAATATAGGGTTCAGAAATGTATGCATCTGTGTGCATGCATGCAGTTCATACAACTGGGTACAACATTATGAGAACTTGCCACAGAAGAACAAACTGTAGAATGGGGAAAATAGGTGGTGGACAGGAAAGGAAGATAAAGCTGCAGAAAATACTGAAATAATCAGTGAAATTCCAAGAAATCACTCCTACTTTACTTGTTCTCTTTTCCCAGTCGTTCAGTGCAACTGTGGTACTGAAGTGACACTTAACATGAACTTATGGGAATTATACACAGTTTGAAAAGAGGACCATTAACTTCTCTGCAAGACAAGTCAAGAAGTATTCTCTTCAAAATGAATCCAGAATAAAAAGAAGAGAAACCCAAAATAACATGTGGGTTTTTTAAAACCAGTATGATAGACTTAATGTCTATATACACACATGCAACTACAAACTGTTTTCTCTTATTCAAGCTACAAAGATCTCTGTTGTGTGAACCTGAATCTGAAGTCTGACATGTTAGCAAATTTTCAGTCAATCACTTCTCTAGCTTTCTACTACTTCTTACTGCAATATAGAAAAGAGAAAAAAAAAACAACAAACCGAAAACATTTGGCAATGCCAGAGGCACCTTCACATCCAAAAATAGTTAGATCTGAAAACATCTTCTTCTACAAGTCGAGGAAGAAAACGCTAAAGGAAAACCTCTCTAAATCCCACTGGCAAAATACTAAAAGCAATGCGTAGGCTAAAGTACATTAGCTGTTAGTAGGAATGCATGAACAGACAAAAGGTTGCAGTAGCTTTCATATGTTCATCTATTAAGAGCCTTTAAACACTATGTTGCAGTGCCAGCTTTTAAAGAGCACTGAAACTGAATTTTTGGAAGCTATAAAAATAAAGTAGGTGAAGCAAGGAAAACATTATTGCTTCTGTCAAGTTTTTTAATACAAATGGATATGAGGATTGCTAGGGAAAAAAAACCCAAAACCAGGTAATCTATGTAACTAAAAAAGCCATACCAGTTTTTCCATATCATTCTATGGCTTTTTATGCTCATCTCTACCCCTACTCCCTTTAATGACTTTGTATTTTCAGAGAACACACTTTTCACAGAAGGATCAAGCATAAACTCACCACCACTAGAAATTGCAATCCTTTAAAAACATCATTTAGGTATCACAATGATACAAATGCTTGATGAAGCCCTGAAAAGCTTTTGTATAGCTCCAGCACAGTAACAAAATCTTTAAGGAAATCAGAACAGGTATCAGTATACCCCAGTGGTCAAATTTTCATCCAAAAGTTAATACAGAAAGGCATACCAAGAACCTTAGATTGCATCCCTGATGTTTGGGCCAAGAAACCAGCAGCTCCCAAGATGGATTGAGGCTTGGGGATTGTGTCTTATTTTCAGAGAGGACAATGCGTAAGATGTCCACACAATAAAAAAATAGCACTGCCAACAAATAAAAATTTTGCAGCTAACTAGATAAACCTGAGCAGTTCAGCCAGGATTTTAAATAAGCCTCTTATTTAATCACAGGTGCATTTTCCCAAAAAGGACAATGTCAGATATTATAATCTGAGTCAGAAAACAATTAGGCAGGCAATTTAAAATGTTTAAATGTAAAAATGCTATAAAATGCAAAGTGAAAAGTAATGATTTCTACCATTTAAGATACTTCAAAAAATTGGAACTGAACTTCTCAAACTGAAAAGCACATTTTCAATGCTCTCAAAACAGGAGTCTTCTAACTGCTCTCAAGCTATGATGACACAAGTTTCTTACAATTTTGTCTTGACAACCCTACAGACCTGTTAAATTTATATTACCAAGTGATCAAGTAAGAGTGGATATTGTATATAAGGCTGAAAAAGTCAATATGTCAACTTTAACACTGTTCCATCTGTTATTCATAGCTCAAAGCTATGTTGTTTTATTTCTTTTATATAGGCCTAAGTTCATTCATTCAAGCACATATGGAAAAAACAGCACCTGATAGTATATTTGCAAGAAATAACAGGCCACATATTTAAATTGCCTTTTATTACAAGTTAAAAGCCACTTCTGCAATAGGCATCACTTCATTTAAACAGGCTTGAGTATTTGATATTGGATGGATTGAATGTGATTAGTACAGTAGTGCTTTTATATAAGGTTTCTAGGGGGGTTTTTTGTCATTAAACACAAATAGGGTCAGCAGCGAAGCGCAGCCTGATTGAGACAGAAGAGAAGCACTCAGATACACAATTGTTATTTCACAGTTCTGCAACATAACTACATCATGCCCTGGGCAGGCCAGTTATCCTCTACCCTCACTTTTACTCTATTTCTTATTTCATTTGTTTATAATACTTGTTCATTTCCCAACCCTTCTTTGAGAATGAATGTTGTGTTATTTTTTCCTAGATGGCACGTCTTAAGGGCCATAACATCGAGAGGAAAGAACTAGAACTGGTAACACTGCAACTGCTGCACTGATTCTAAGCTTATAAACCTCGTAATGCTACTATAAATACTGCTTTGTTTGTCATGAAATGTGTTCCTACCAAACAGTTCAGTGAGCTAGGGGGGAAAAAGTATTAGCAATGAACATCATCTATTTGAAAGAGTCTGTTTCAGCCTCAGAGGTCTGCTCTTTACCATACTTGTGCTCAATTCCCAGCAGCATTAGTGAAGCTTAATGCAGAATTTATGGAGAAAAATGAAGGTTTTGTATTAGCCCAAGTTAATGGGCTGCTTTATCTTTTGGTCTCTCTTAATGAAAAATAGCAGTTGCTTTTAAGCATGCTCTGTAGTTAGACAACTCTTTGTTGCTGCAGAGAAATGTGAATTTATGGGAGTAACGAAATAAATTGATTAGTGACATAGAAACCACTTAATTCATGCTTCCCAAATGGAAGACAGTTAAGTAACCATTTAACTTTTTTGCATTTTTAAAGGAAAACACTGATAGCCTCTAGCTCAGACACTAGAAACTTCAAAATTGCCATCTTACTTTAACCTGCCTGCAAAACTACAGTCTCCTTGCAGCTCTACATGGGCCTAATGATTTCCCAGTGCAACCTATTTGTGTTCAAAAAAACTGGGACAAAGGGCCACAATTCTGATTTACAACATCTATTAATTGTTGCTGTACAGTACTCAGTCTACTCAAGTCAGAGGAAATTATCTTTCTGAATACAATCTACACAAGCCCAAACATCTAAAGAGTCAAAAAAAGCAGACTCATATGCAAGCCACATATATCACAAGCTATGACATTACAGACTTGTGCACAGCAGCCTGCACAATTAACTGGTCCCCATTTACATACAAAAATCATGCACTGGACACAGAGCCTAAGTGTCATATCCATGTAGCATCTATTAATTCTACTGAAAACAAAACCAGCAGTGACCAAAAGGTTTAGTTTACATTCAGACACACTTCCACCTTTCCAAGACATCTCGACGTGATAAGCACGTATCAGCCATTTTGCTTCCTCAATTTTGCAATTTCATAAAAGCAGATCAAATGGACTGAACCAAGAGACATTTTAGAACAGAATGTAAAACTACACTTTACGGTTACTTTTACAAAAAGCCAACATAAAACTCTCCCTTCCTGACCAAACTGCTATACATGTATCATTCCCCTATAAAAAGTTCAGTTTTAAACCAGAAATACAATAGCAAAACACTGAATTGACACTTTTGATAAAATGCATTTGATTAAGCCTTAATAAAGTAGTCTGTAGATTACCAGTGAATAATGCATCATAAGATAAAGATAGACATAAAGCAAATAAGAGTGTCAAAGCTAATTTCAATGTGCATTTTTCAGCCACATTACTTATTTTATTACTGGATTTTAAAATCCACATTGAGATTCAATAATCTCTTTTTAAAGCAAATAACAATAAATCCCATGAAAAAAAAGTACCCGATTTAGTTGGGTAGTTCCTAAATTATAATCAATGCAAACTTTCCAGGAAACAAGTTTGTGCCTTGTCTGTCTTGATACTTCATGGCTTGGAAGCAGAGCACTTGAAGGAAACTTATGGAAATAAAGGTGGGATGTGGCTTTTTTCCTCCTGTGCATCAGGAAAAATAGCTTACCAAGGAAAAGAATCATAAGACATGACCGATCAAATATTTTACCTGAAATGAATTTTCCTAAAATATTTTCTTAATATTCAACATCAGCCTTTACGAACTGACAAGCCACAAAATAATTGTCTCAATAAATGATACTGCACACACTGGATGTCAAAGCACAGAAGCAAACACTTGAGCCTTATGTAAATATATCTTTTTCCATATTAGTAGAAGTAGAAGGCTTGCCTTTACTGAACCACAATAGTAAATCAAAAAAAAAAAAAAAAAAAAAAAAAAAAAAAAAAGAACAAAAATTCTAGTAATTAAAGTTTAAAGATATTTACAAAGGCAAATATTTGCATGCAAAGCCAACAGCACATTGCTTGGAAAATACATTTTGCATTCAAGCTGGAAGTTTCAGAAGTGAGGTGCCCAGAAAATCTCTCATTTCAAAGTCCCCTATATAATTTTCAACTACGATTTTCACCAGTACTATAACCCAAAGTTTAAAATGATATATAGAAAAATAATTGTCAAACTGTAAGATTACTAACAGTGCAGATGGTTTTCCTCTAAGCCAACCAGATTCAGTAATCACCTCCCAGGGCAGTACAGAAGAGCTGAAAGTGGACCTGGTTGGCCAAAACGCTGCCTTGCTGCTTTTCCTGGTTATCCAAACACTGCAGGAATAAATCCCACACAAGGAAGGATCCCTCTGGATCGTAACAACCATGTTTCTCCTATTAGTCCTCAACATCTGTGGACTGGGGTGAGATAAACATGCCAGGAAGGTAAACCATCCCTAGATCAGGTTACCATAGAAAATAAAGACAAAATACAGGCACTCTCAAGCATTAACAGTACAAGGCTTCAATTGCTTCCCAGTGTTTGTAGATCTCCCTTGAGCTTCCAGCAAAGAGAGCTCCCTCCTCATTGTTTTCCACCATTGAAATTCCATCCCTTCCTTTCGACTTCCTACTCACTTGGAAAATCAAAATTTTTCTCTCCCACATGTATACAGGAATATACACAGCAACTATAAACCACCACTTCACTTGCACATTAAAACACTTGATTCTGTCCTGTGTTCATCTTCTTTACTATGGAGATACTGTCACCATATTATTGCCCACTTGAAAGTCTGAAAAACATTTACAATTCAAAAATGTCACAAAGTTTGAGGCCTACCTATATTTCCATTGATAGTGACCAAGATGTCCACTTGTTTTAAAACTTTAAATGGAATTTTGTATTGTTGGAAATTCTGATGCACAGTAGTGTGTAATTTCTAGAAATATGACTTATAGTAACTCAAAGAGCTTTTAAAACGGATCACTTTAAAAATGTAAGTATTGTCCAATAGCTCACACTGTCACACTGAAAGTTAACTTTTTTCTAGGAAAAAAAAAAAATCTCAAAGCAATAGAGCAAATTATTAAAAACAATTATCAGAGTCTGTTCGTTTTTTCTAAAGCATTCTGTAATACCATGTGTTCCTAGTCATTCCTGGTAAAAGGAAACACTGCCTAGTATCTTTAATAGTAGTAGTTAATAGAAAAATGGTAAACATTTTGATTAAGAGACCTACAGTTCCAGAGAACAGGCCTCTTGATAAGCACTGGTTGTTCCTTACCTCTTAGCTCTGCATGCCACATACCACAAATTTGCATTTGTTTCCATGTACAATTGCAAAGAATGCCCCAATACAAATATCTTTTCCATGCACTGTGTTAAAATGGAGCCTTCTGTGACGAACAAACTCATCCAGTATATTTACACATTTTAAGAAGAAAAACTTTCTACTGATTCTCTCTAATCCATATAATACTGGAGGAAGAACAGTCCAAAAGTGTCATTTATAAACTGTGAAAAACAACTTCTTGTCCCATAAAACTCCCAAAGAGTAACAAACCCACCATTGTTTAGAATTATGAGCTTGGTAGCAAGTATAGGGAAGATTTGCTTAGGACTGGTTTGCAGGGGGTGCGGAGTACTACACACACTTCCATCCCAATGAGTGATCAAGAAACATGCAGTGGATACCATTTGATTTTATTGAGAATTTAAAACTGTCTGAAAACAAGACAAAAAAAATAGCCTCTTTCTGACAGAGCTCCTCTAAAGACAGATTGACTCTGAAGAGGGAACTGGTTATCTAAGAGCTATGTTAGAACCTGCATATAATAAATTATATTTGGTTGCTTCCTTCCACTCTTTTTCCCAAGTACATGGATACATTCTGAATTGTAGGAATGTGTTGTTTTGACCACAAAAACACTTTGAAATCACCATTCTTCCCCCCACCTGCAGCACCATGAGTACCAGCCTAGGAGAGCAGTAGGGTGCAGCCAGAGGCTTCTGCTCCCATGCTCACTCCCGTGCACTACTTCAGTCTCCAAATTATCAGGTCCTGCAAATTTTAATATCTCAACAGGCCAAAATTACAGCTCAAAAATCCCAACGTGTATTTTCCCTTATACTAAATTTTCAGAACTGAAATATATTCACAATTCAGTCAAAAAGTAAGAGCTTCTGTTAAAAAACCACACACCCTAATTTAACAGCACCCTAACCATGCAGTCTTCAGAATTTACATTCTAAAACTGCTATTTCTGATTGGGAAGATGAGAAACTTTATGCTAATAAAACACAGGATTCTAAACAAGTAGTCTAAAAAGGTTTTTTTGGAATACATGAGCTCACTGTTCATGCTGAGTGAAGACTTCTCTCCTTGCTTGCTCTCCAAGTCAAGCTGACTTCCCAGGGAAAGAAGAAAAGGATGCTAGATCAGGCCTTGGCAGCAAAGTAGCACTGTCAGAGGTTCCAGCTCAGAGAATAGGCAGAGGTTGTTCAAGTTTGCTTGCAAGTGACCACAAAGGCATACCCTCAATAATACAGACCTCAGACCACTTTATCCTAATGGTAGCACTCAGAAAAGCTGCAGAAAACATCTGTGGCCCAGTTCCACATGCAGCATAGCTGAATGCAGCTCAGCCCAGAATGATCCAACCAAATATATTCAATTCCCATTATATTAACAGTTGACAAGGTTCCCAGCAAATACCAGGGTCATCCTAACATTTTAAGCACGAGAAAAAAATTCAAGGTATGTTATTCACTTTCTGTTTCCACCTCAGAAGAACTGTTTAACTGGAAGATGACAGCTTATCAGAGAAAGAGCAAACAGAAAAAAACCCAGGAAAAGGACACTTCAATATAAAACATGGTTCTTGGAGCCAAGGAAAATGCCTATCTAAAATGGTTACAGCAATGCTTGCTTGCTTACTCAGTAGACAGGACACTGTCAACTTTTTATTATCAAGGACTACTTTTATAGTTTTATCACTTAAGTAACCTCAGACAATCTGAAGACTAGAAAGCAAACTCAGGAGTAAATTTCTTGGAAGAAGATTGATTTGCTTCATTATTAATTTTGTCTCATGAGACTGTGTATAACAAATTCTTTATTAGGATCCACCAAAAGTGACAACAGACTGACAAACCACTGACTGTAGTACCTGCAGCTTTAAAAATGAATTTCAGTGCATTTTTTCAGGAACTGCATGAAATAACTACTAATCCACATTTCAAGTAGCTCTCTTGCTCAAAGCAAGAAAAGTAAAAATCACCTGGAAGATCAGAGAAATATTGAGCTGGAAGAGATTATGTAGTCCCAAGCCTTCTATGGAAATAGATTTCCATACACCATCTACAGAAACACATTTGCATATGTACAAAGCTGCTTTAGATAGATAGATAAGTATGTATGAATTCTCTTCTATAATGGAAATTTCATTTAAAAATGTAAGTCTACAACTTAGAAATGGTTTTCTGACATCCAAGGGAAACCATCTTTGCTTCAAATTAAACCAATTGCTTCTTCAGCTTCCTCTACAAGACATAGAAAATGAATGATTACTTGTTTTTTAAAATGGAAATCTACTAAAATAAAAAACTTAACCCCTGCCCTCATAATACATTTTTTTAAATTGAATCAATTCTTGATTTTTTTTTTTCTCTTAAGCCATGCTTTCTGCGTGTCCTCACACTCTCATTCTTTGGAATAAGCAGCAAAGCTCTGAGCAAATAGTTTCAGGAGCACTGAAACAGAATGGCCATCACATATCCCCCCAGCCCAGATCAAGGCAGGAAATTTCCAGTAATACGTTTGCTTGTGCACTTTGTTTGCATCTTCATCTCACAATAGTGGTAAGAAATATGTAAGTCAAAAAAACAGTGCACATTTTTGAAGCCTTTAAACATTAGCTCCCTGACTATCCCTGACTCCCAGGCAATCCTGATGACTCCACACCACAGTAACCAGTCGAATGCTTCTGTGATTTACATGCTTATTGCCCTTGGCTTCACAGCACCTGCTATGCAGTTCAGCAGCTCAGTCAAAATTACCTCTTAATAAAATCTGATTTTATATTTGCCCCAAAAATCACAAGGATCATCACATTCTGCTCCCAAGTCTGTCCTCAGACATAATTGGGATCTCAAAGGACGCAGCTCTGATGTTTTCCTTATGTTTTTACTTGCTTTTGAGTAGCTCTGCTGGGCAAGATGTATGTGAGATAATGGATAATTCCCTCAATTTAGAAATTTTGTTCCCAAAAGTAAACCTTGCAACTTGCCACTAGCAAACAAGACTACCAAAACCATCATGGCTTATCTGGCTTACCTTAGAAAGCCAGTGAAGTGATTCTAGTACAAATGTAAAACACATGTGAACACCAAAAAAGAGCTTGTACTATCTGGTACAGTTAAAACCTGGAGTACTTTCCAATGGTCCAAACAATCTGTTCAGCAGAAAACTAATAAAAAATTATATAGCATTTCCCCTCAAACCTTCCACATAAGTATGAAAAAAATGAAACTAGCAATTCTAGTGCCACTCAATTTCATCACAAAAAAAAATATTTTTTCAAACATAGATTATTAATGTCTTTAACCAAATACTACTGTCCCAGAAGCAGAGATGCTTCAAATCCCATTAGTTTATAGCAGAGATGTAATCTGGAAGGGAAGTAAACCTTGTCATTGATTTAAAACCATGTAGTATAATTTACACTTAGTATTTCAAACATTCACTAATGTAATCAGATAAACAGAATATTTAATTAATCTGATTCCTAACACAATTTCTTCTGAGCTGTCAGGAACAATCAGCAAATGGCAAGTTCTACATCATTAGTCTTTCTTGTGATTGTTTTCAAAACAACTAAATTGTGATCACCAGAGGCCTAAAATACTGCTGGTCTTATTGATTATTGCTGTGCAAAGACATTTTTCTTTCCTGTGTTCTCTTTCCAGCTTTGCACACAAAGATAATTAAGCAGCAAGACAGAGTAGTGCTGATAATGCACATCCCCAGCTGGGGACCAAGGCATCCAGGTGAAGTCGAGCACCTTTGGTTTGCAGAAGTGGATGTTAATCAGGGCTCAGCTACCACAGAGTCCAGCACCTCTCCCTTCAGATTGCAACAGTCTATTCTGAATAATAAGGACACAAACCTGTATTACTATGCCAAAAAAACCACCTCAGTTGAAATCAATACTAAAGGAAACAGCACACTATTCCCCCAAAATGTTTTATGAGCATTAATTCATCATGTTCTCAGTTGGATTTTTTTTAATTATAATTTTCAAACCAACATTTTTTTAAACAGTAGAGATTTGTGTTTTAATATTCTGGGAACCTGGCAGTTGTCTTCCCAAAATGCAACTTATGGCTATACCCAGCTCTGTTCCTACTCCACTGACTGACATTTAAAAAACAAAAAAAATAAAAAACAACACTGAGTAGCCACACACAAATATGTCATTGGATGCTCCTTATACACAACAAATAAAAAGATAATAATTACAATGCAATAAGCCAGGCTATCTACAAGCTGAGAGAGGACAAGGAGTTCCAAGACAAGAGAGTGGGTCTTTTGGGGGGAAACATGTTTGTGCTTTATTTTTCTTTTCTTTCTTAATAATGAGTTGTGACTATATTTACTCAACTTCTGTTTTCCACTCACAATTCACCTGAGAGCTACTTAGTGTCACTGCAGCCCAGTGAGGAAAGGACAGAGGCCACCTCAGCACTGTTCTCGTGTTTAGGAGTGGGGTCAGGCTTATGCACAAGTATTTCTCCTCAAGGTCAAACAACTGCTTATTTTCCCCAGTCAGAGAGTTAATTAGAAGGTGTGCCAACAAGACAATCAAGAAGGGGGTTTGTCCGAATCTGGTATTATGCAAAACATCAACAGGGTTTCTATATCATGGGAACTGCACAAAAAAAAAAAAAAAAAAAAAAATATATATATATATATATATATATAAAAAAAATGCTTGAAACAACTCCCCTTATCTCTGCAAATGCAGATCCCAGAACAGATGGAAAATCTTTCATGCAGTCCAGTGCACACTGGATCAGGGGACCTTAATAGTTCATAGATCTGCTACAGGAGCTATTTCTACCATATACATCACATACATGCCTGACATTAAATCTAACATTTTAACTAGCAGTTGCTCTAAAATGTACATATGTTAGCAATGCTGATTTTCTTTAGTATTTGTGTGTGCTTAAGCTATTAAAAATGTGTAACTTACCAAAATTATACTTCTGTGCATTTAATAGGCAAATAATATGACTGAACAGGGAATAAATGTGACAAAATGTAAAACTGAAAACACACCCAGCTACTTAGCAGCCCAATTTGTAATTTTCCAGCCACTACACTTAAAACAGATTCCAGTAAAATTTCAACTTTATTAAAATTTCAATTTAGCTTTAATACGTTAATAGCATAACTGTATGCATAAATGCTCTCCCGTGACAGAACACCACCAGAAAAGAATGCTGTCTCTTTCAGATTGCTGTAAACATCATTAAATTTCAGCCCCATTTCCATTTTTTTTAAGTAATATGCAAATTTCATTCATGATACTACCACTGAAAGTTTCATACTATGTATGAATCAGTGGAAGTAATTTGATTTTACCTGTAAATGTCATCATACAGGATTAAAGATTAAGTAAACATGCAGGACTTCCTCAGCTACAAGGTAAGTTCACACTCTAAAAATCTGTGTGCTTCTAAACAAATTCTCTAATGAAAACATTGCTATCTGCAATGTTTCAACTCATAACCAAGAACATTTTCCACCTAATCTTTTTATATTAACATGGCCCCTGATTGAGTAGGAAATCCATGAAAACTAGCAAAAATAAGAGAAAAAACAAAACAAAAAAAACCCACTATGCATCTATTGCAAACGAAATACATACTAGAGAGCTTACATACTTCCACATACCTTTGCCACTAAAAAGCAAAGCCAAACAAGAACATGGTATATCCTATATTACATGCTAGTAAGCCAATCCAACCTGATAGTTCCTGTTGTGTAAAGGATGATGGTGGTGATTAATATTTGTGCATGCATGTTTTGCAACAGAATGAGTGCAAGAGCCTCTTGCGTTTGCATCGCAGATTCAGGGATGAAAAATGCTAGCTCAGTAGCTGTGAAGATTTGCAAGACCTAAAATACTTCACACTAGAGGAAGCTCTGCTCAAGTGCACAGGAACGCATACAACAGAAAAGACCTTGCTTAGCAGATGATACAAAACATTGAGCACAATCTCTGCCTCCTTTTTAACTATTTGTTTTCTTTCCTGGCTTAGTACTATCTCCATATGAAAGCCCTTAAAAATAGATAACTAAGGCAATACTCACACTATCTTTTTTAATGGGTGATGGCACAAGAAACAACATCTTGAGGTAAGAGAAAAAACAAGACCATTCACTAAAGGGAAGGCCAACATATCAAGGCAGAAAAATAATGCTGAGTAGAAAGGAAAGGAGAAAACGAGTCAAAGACAGAATTCTCTTAGGTCAAAGAACAAACATAACATAGCACTAGGTGAAGTCAGTCAGACTATCTTCTTCCACATAAAAGGCATTCTTGATATCCTCCACAGTCCATACGCTTGGACTAGTTAGTGAAAAAAATGCAGGAAAAACCTCTGAAGATAATCCAATCTTGAGATAAGACTTGAAGGAGGAGATGTAAGAGACATGAAGCCCACAGGATGAGTGACAAGAAGTTAAATAACAATGTGTTATATTCAATTTAAAATTATTAACCGTATTTTACAGAGGCTTAAACAAAGTTGGATGTTTTAATCCTGAAACAGGATCTTGTAAGACAGTAAAATATAAGCTACATCTCCTCAATTACTGCCTTTTAAAAATCTTTCAGGCAAGGTGCAAAATGACTAAATCAAATACATACACAGGGAAGTTAGGAGCCACAGGCAGACTGTATGACATTGTCACAATGCTAGTCAGTAATATTCACATGCTGGGCACTTCGATTACTATGCCTGCCCAGAAAAGCACAACTAAGGGAGGAAAAAAAAAAAAAAAAACCAAAAAAAGACAATATCACCTTAGTTGCTTGGATAAGAAAAGAAAATTAAAACAAGTCTTCTTTCTAAACAAAGAATAAAAAAAATTGCAAATACATTTTTTTAACTCCATTTCATTTTCCTATGATGAAAAGCACAGAGAAATAAAAACCAAACCAATTAAGACTGGAAAAATAATAATAAACAATCTGAAGCTCCTTACTTCAAGGTTAATGTGAATGAAATTTACTCAAGTTGAACATCACACCAATTACAAAAGCAAAAATCCTGTAAGATCTGATTTCTAACAGTAGAAGTAGACACACTATTTCCAGAATACTCATTATAAATAGATTTAAGTTGCTCCAGGGACTGATTAAGGTTAGAGAACTTCTATCAATACCATTAATCTCGCTAAGATGCAGTTGCCCCCTCTTAATGCATTTATACCTTTGAAAATGAAGATGCAACTACAAATGCTTTAAAATATCATATAATGTCATGGTTGCTCTTGCTTCTTAAACTATAATAAGGTAAACTGTTTTTAAGTATAAACTACAAAAGACATTAAATTATCTAACCTAGATAAAAAGGAGGAACACACAATAAGCAGGCCTTTCACAAGCTGCTGGTGTAGCTGGACCATTATTTTAAATGCTGGGTCAGAAATTGAGAAAAGCATACAAAATTGAAGAGTATCTTAAAATGGCATCTCCAGAAAGGCTGTGCTCTTTGACAATGAATATTACTGAGCCCAAGGTAGGTTTTTAAATTATTTCATCTTACACTGATAAAGAGACTTTTATACTCAACATGACTGCCGTAAAATTAGCCTGTGAATTGGCACTTCAGATTAAAAAATACCACCATCAAAAGTATGTCCTTGTGCAACCTGAGATTAGTTCATTTCTATATGGAATGAATTTTCATTACTCCTTTGCCATGAAAAATTATGTTAAATAATGTTGGTCTTCCTTTCCAAAGGAAAAAGTCCAGTTAAAGACCACAATCATTTTGCTGGGGACAAAGTATTTGATTTTAGAAAAAACAAACCCAAAACACTCAAATTTCATTCAACAGTGACTACTAATCAGAGTATCCTCCCTACGAGATTCCTAGAAAGATGATGTACTCAAAAACTGGGTAAAATTTGCTTCCTAGGAGCTACTACATTTATCCAAAACTAAGTATTCTTTTTAAATTTACATACTGTGAACACAACTTTCTTTATTAAAAGAATTCCGTTTTTTTTCCATTGATGGTACCTTTTCAAAGGGTCCTACAGACTTACGCATACAGAGATTTAGAAGTTCAAATTACCTTTTGTATTAAACAGTTCATACTATTAGGATTGCCAAATTTGGACCTACTTCTTTGCATCCCAATGCAAAGGTGCACCTATCAATTGAGTAACATGGGAAGTTTTTTGTACTCAACACCTTTGAGAGATGACCTCTCCAGTGCACTTGCCTCATTCATTTCCAGGTGCCAGCACAGGCAATAGCAACAAATTGCATGCTAATTTGCTAATCAGCCACAAACTAGTATATCCACCTACATGAAGTTCAGAAATACCTTAAATTGCTAGGTAAGGATTTTTAATTTACACAACTGGGCATTTGTAGCTCTGTGTTGATGTACACACCCCTCACAAAGGCTGCATATGCAGACTACCAGAAGCCAACATCTTCTAATGATAGGGGGGTCAGCCAGTGAGAAATACCCAAAGGGAACCAGACAGTGATAGGAAATCTAAATTTCTAGTCAGCTGGAACAGGTAGCTTCTATCTTTTATAGTGTTCTAGTAGAAGAGATGAACTCTAATACAATATGACATAAGGGAGATGATTCCTGTTTTCTGGGTGCTGGTGGAAAAGGTACTGCCCTAAGTCTTGTCAGAGAGCATCTAACTGTTAGATATCCGAGAGGCATGACCAATATATAATCCTGCAAGTTACTGCCTACTGAAAAAATAGACTTTTCTGTTCATGCTCGTGTCATAAGCAGAAATCCAAGTCAAAAAAACTCCTCACAAAAATTGAACCCCTAATGAATATGAAACCATGAGCCACCCCCAGTCTGGAAGCACACAGTAACCCAGTTCAAACACCTCGCTGTAGTCAGTGCAAAATAATGACACCAGGTAACCACAAAATTATTTTTGGCAAGTAAAGAAAATACATTCAGTGTTTGAGCTCACTGTGATTTGAAAACACTGCAGTAGTTTTAGTGGTGATATTTACTTTGTTTTGATTTTTTTTTTTTTTTAGATTTCGTGGTTATTCTTCCAAACAACAGTGTAATTTTAATCTTTAAAGCAAGCATGTGAGTAGAATACATAGGTGCAATAAGGATAACTGTACAAAAAGTGACAGCACCCCAAGATCCATTCCAAGCTAAAGTGTATGAGTGCATAGGGGAAAAGCAGAAGGGAAAATTCATTAAGGAAAATTAAAGCATTTAGGCCTAGAGAATGCTGCAGTTAAGTCTTTCAGTTTCAGTAAATTGAGTCTATTCTTAGAGAAAACAGAAGCTAACTCAGATGGGCTGCTACCCATTAGCCTTGAGAAAAATAAAACAGGATCACCTTTAAGTTTCCAATATTACTACTGTCTTCTTGGGAATGTTTAGTTGCTTCAGTGAAGTCTGATCACTTGGATCCCAAATCACTTTAGAGACATACAGATTGCCTAAATGCTTGCTTTTTGACTCATCAACTAAAAAAAGTCAGCCCTGTGATGGCCAGGGCTGGGTGAATAGTATCAATAATATCAAGTACCTGATTCCCCTGTATTTAGTTTGTCTTTCCTTTCTACCACTATTTTTTTTTTTTTTATAGAGGCACCAGGTTTTGATATTCATTTGCTAAATAATTTGTTCACAAAAAATGGGCATGTGGGAAGCAGGGAGAAAGAGCAGCAACGTAATATCAAACAGATTTGGACAGCACATTGTGACTGCCTATATAAAAAAAGGTAATTTAAAAATGTTTCTATCACCAGCTCCCTACCTTTCTTCAGACTGTCAGGTTTCCATTATGTAAGGAGGGGTAGTAGTTAGAAAACAGCAGAGTTGAATAGATTTAAACAAAAATGACAAGAATTTAAAGTTGGATATAGCAAATGTACCCATTTTCTTGGAATTCTGTGCTTTACAGGTTAGAAGATGGCTTTCTAGCACACCAGGAGGGTCCATTCCCATTAATAAAAAGCTGGTCCATTAACTACTTATGTAGACAACCAACACAGAATTCTTAAAAAGCCTGAAAAATAAATATAATTTTTTATATACATTTCTGAGCAGTACTCAGTGCTACAGACATTACAAACATGTCAACTAGTAGTTTTTTCCTCCCACATAAAACTTTCCCCACCAAAAGAGGAAAGATAATTTTGCAGATTATCATTAGCTTGTTGGAAAACTGCAAAATGCTGATGTAGTAAAAGGAAATTATACAATAACTTTTTTCTTACTAAGAAAAAAATGCACTCCTCCGTTTGGACTCTTACCAAAAATACTGATTAATGTAGATATTTTATTCACATTATGAAAACTGGAGAGGCAGCTAAGTCTTGTAGAGTTTGAAGAACTGCTCAGGCTTGAACAACAGATGAATTAACTGCTTCTAGGTGTTCTTTTCTTCATGTCTGTATCTGCTGACTAATATGAAGTGACCCATTAGTTATAAAACAGCTAGTCCAAGCAACAAGCTAAATGCATTCACACTGGGCATTTACATGCAGTTACCTTAATTTAATATACTGCTTGCCAGATTCATTCAGCTCTCACAACTTACATATAAGCAAGGCAAACATTCTTTCAGAACCATAAAACTGCAAAAGCACAGCCAATGGTGCATATGTAAAAAAATGCACAGCCTACAGTTTCACCTTGCATTTTACATTTATTTAAAATCTGAGTGCTTAAAACAGCACCCATCAAAACACATGCAACCACTGCACTTCGGAACTTAAATTCTTCTGAATTTCCATGGCCTTGAGGAAAAGAACAGGAAAAAATATTTTTATGATTTCATCTACAAAATGTGTCCTATTCGCCATACCATAATTCCAGTTACATTGAACAATTGGATACAGGTGAAAACACTTTCTAAAGCAAGTATGTTAAATCAAATATATTTTACTGCAGTATTCGGCATATTCTTATTGTATATCAGTGAAATGGACACTAAAAAAATTTGTTTCCACATTCTAGTAGCATTTTTTTCCATCAGATATTGTCTCAAATTTGGGACCTTCAACAAAGGCATGACAGTATCCTGAAAAAACTATACTTGTTGAATATTTTCACTGTTTTAAGTTTTTTAAATAATGTAGAATTTAATTAGTCTGGTAGCTTGAGTTGTACAATACTACATATGAATTAAAGTTACCATGAACTGATTAAAAGGGAGGGGAAAAAATTATAGTCAAAAGCTCCAATTTAGAAATACATTCAGGTATTTGCTTTATGCAGCCTTGAGTAGACCAAGACACATCCTGAAAATTTCTTGATCACCAAAGTTCTTCTTTTGTAAATATGCCAGAAGTAACATGTGATTCCACAACAACATGAGAAGGTGAGACCTACACATACTGCGACAGGAGGTTTACATTCTTAGTTTACTCACTGTTTCACCTATTAGTACACCGGAAGTAGGATGTCAAGCTC
Organism: Heliangelus exortis; assembly: GCF_036169615.1. Classification (NCBI taxonomy): domain Eukaryota; kingdom Metazoa; phylum Chordata; class Aves; order Apodiformes; family Trochilidae; genus Heliangelus; species Heliangelus exortis. The sequence goes on from NC_092424.1 coordinate 38,396,687, forward strand.
AAAAAACAAAAATGTTCTTTTCGAAGTACTTAGTTTTCTAAGTCTTATAGGAAAATAATCAGGGAGTATAAGTAGCAAGTCTCTACCACTACTTGTCTTCACAAATACCTATTCTACAAGTAGAATTTTAAATATATCAAGACATGGTAAATTAAATAATTCAAATACATTCCCATCATAATCCAACTTTTACTGTGGGGATGTTCCAAAGTCCTGAAAATTCAACTGAAATTACAATAAAAAGTTAGAACTTATCACTGGCTTGCAACAGACTTCACATCAAGCCAAAGAATCATTAGTACAGGATATTACCAAGACAAATTGAAACATTCTGAAGTTACTATTTCCAAGATATGCTTTATATCTTCTCACTCCTGGGAGCTCATTGTCTCCCATCCCCCAACTCCTCACCTTGGAACCACTCACCGCAAAGGGAAACAGAGGAGATGTCAATCCTGATCCTTCCACTCCAACCACACACAAGCCTCACAACTGCTTGCCTTCCAGTACTTTTCACAACTACAAAGGCAATTCAGAAACTTCACAAGCAATCTCCCCAAGCTCCCTAACTCTGACCCCAGAGCTACCAGACAGCACTCACCCAAGAGACATTCACAGCAGGCACAGTTAATCAACAGGATGAGTGGCAAGCAGGCACATTCAGTAGTGTTCAGTGTGTCAGAGCATCTGATCACACAGCAGAAGCAACCCACAGCTTGGGGCCTGATCTGGAAGAGCCAGAGCTGCCATCAATATCATAGATAAAAGACTAAATTTCCATACAGAATATTAAGTTGTTCCCTGATACTCAGTGTCACCCCTCCAAGCTGACTCAGTCTTTGGAAGAGAAATAGATACAGGTACCAGGATGGGAGAAGGAAGATGGCAGAACAGTTTATGAAGGTTCACACATTACATTCTCCCACACTGAAAAAAGGTCTTCCCATTTTCTTCCATCTTTTCCTATTTACTGAGCTTCTCCTGTAGATCTCAAACAACAGTAATGAAACAAGCAAGCAACCATATGCCTCATAATTAGCTCAAAAGCACAAAGTGGAGACAATAGCCCTCATCTACACATTTCTCTTGTTGACCATCATTGAACAAGACAATGAGCAAACACAAATGCATACACATCTATTTACAGATTAAATACTATTTAGCATTATTTAAAAATACAGCTAAATATTCTGAAGTTTATGGAAAGCTATTTATGTAGACAGCAATGCTGTCTGAAACTGGACTAGCGACACAACAAATTGAGTGGTCACATGACAGCAAATATGTTTTACCCTTACATTTTTTTGTTTGTTTTCTTTTCTAAGCCAGATGGCTTCTTAATCAGGAAACCAGATTACATTCAGCTTCAGGATAGTATTTTTATATAGATCTCTTGGGAACTCCCACTAAACTTTTGAAATAATTCAAGTTATTGAAAGAAGCAGAATGTGAAACAACAGCATTATCCCATGGACAATACCTCTGGTGTTCTAGAAATAAACACTTCAAAATCAGTAATTAATAAATTTAGATTTCTAAAGAAATTCACCTAAGCATATGGAAGTATTTCTATGGTATACATATTCACAAAGCAATAAAACTGCTAACATGGGACACAAAGTTTTCTGAAAGAAATGAGCAGCATAATGGAAAAGCACATACTTGACCATATATACTTGAAAGCCACTATATAAAGCAATTTGGCATAATTAAAGATTTAATAACCTCTGACAGCTGTGCTGCTGTGGAAAATGAGAGAGAGAGAGAGAGAGAGAGAGAGAGAGAGAGAGAGAGAGAGAGAGCAAGAGCAAGAGAGTGAGCACTGTCTGGATTTTGCCCCCTTTTCTCTCTATGGATATAAAAGCTTTATTTCTCTCGAGATTTAAACCAAAATGAGCTTATAATTTTTGTTTGTCTGTTTTGGCTTTGTTTCACTGTAGGAAAGAATCTTAAAGTAGCAGAATTAGTGCATCCTTTGGTTAGATGATACAGCACAGGCTCAGGGTAGCACCAGGAACACCCGTGCTGTGGAGCCACTGCACGGAGAGTCACCAGGCAAAGCCAACACACTGACTTCATGCTGAACCATAGTGCCCAGCTTAAGTAAGTATTCTCTTAACAATCAGTCCAGGAGAATTTTAAGCACTTCCTTCTCCCCATGAAAAGCTCAAGAAAATAAGTCTGGAAAAAAGCCTCTCGACAGCACGGTGATGGAGTTCAGCCACCTCGTTGCGATCAACAGAGCAGGGGTAGCACTGGCTCAGCTCTCCCTGTCTGCCAACCAACAGCCAAAGGAGCCAATCTTCGTTAACATCTTCGTTAGGATGAACATTTCAAAAGAAGAACTAAAGACTTCTTTTCCTTTTCCATCACAGATTTGGGCTAGCCTGTCTTACCAACTATTATCAGAAGAAAACAAACAAACAAACAAACAAAACCAATTCTTTTTTCTGACAGCTCCTCTCTCCACCACAGGAATAAACAAACAAACAAACAAACAAAATGCCTGAGTATTTTGGTTTAGATTCTAACAGCTTACAAAAGCTGTGTTTCCTTAGCTATCTCCTCTATTTATCCTTCATCTTTTTCCATATGCCTGAAGAGGGGCTTTTTGATCCCAGCTGACTGAATCACTTTTGTTGATATTCCCTTTATGCCGAGATACTTCCTACACATACAAAATGTAGACAGTACAAATTAAAAGGTTAAAAGAAAAAGATTTGGAAAAAGTCAATATGCCACCTTTCCTCCACGTTCTTGTACAAGCCAAGTAATTCTGAGTGCATCAGTCTCCTTGCAGCCTATTGAGCTGTGATGTACTCATTTCTCTTTGAGGTGCCAAACAAAGTAACAATACTGAAAATAAGCTTAACATCTTTTATAAAGTTTAAAAAAAAACCAAAACCTTTTTGAATTTCAAATGCCAGCAATACCTTAGGCTTAAAGAATGCACTGTACTTGAATGATAATGACCATAATTAGTGTGTGCAATCATTTACTGCCAGAAACTAGTATCTCCAATGAAGTATATTAAATTCAATATATTTTCATTAGTTATAATAGGCAGAGACTTGGCTTTTAACTGACGTTCATAATATATTCATTGTTATTACTAGCACTACAGAAGATAATGGAGAATTGGGTGGGGAGATTTGAAAAACATTGCATGAAAGGAATGTATCGTTTTTCTACGTAGAAAGCTGCCCAAAAGCTGTGTAAATCACCTCTCACAGTCTGACAATCCCTTTGCATTTTTAATCAGGCCTCCTATTAGATATCACAGAATGTACAAAGAACTTCAATATAATGTAAGTCAGAAGACTTATGTTTTAATGAAAAAATGTGATATTCAGCAACTTACATAAGTAAACTTACTTCAAAGAATCCTCATATACTGTGATTTCAAAGCCAGGTGAAAATAAAAAGGAAAAAGAAGAAATTCTTTTGTGACTTGGACCCAAAACCATAAATAAAAGTATAGTCTGACTCAAAGCATGATTTCTTTGGCACTCCTAACAAAGACATGCTGGAAGAAGCCCTGCACTGCTTCCTCTAAGAGCATGGAACAATTCAGCTGCATTATTCTCCCTGCAAGAACCCACTTCTCTATGGATCTCTCTCTTTAAAGAGCTGAAGAATTAGCCATTTGTATTTTCAAACTACAACTCAGAGTATTTATCTTCTCATGCGATATGCTATTACACAGTAATGCAATTACTGAAAATTAATTATATGAAATGGATCCCATGAGAATTACTCCATGCATCATACATTTAATTATGATTTTTTTTGTAGTGCCACTAAATACTAGGATACTCCATGTATGCTGATGTATTTCAGATAATAATATCTTGCCACAACCCATTTCTTTCTAAAAATCTCTTTGTAATAACAACTCTGTGCTTAGAGTGTTTCAGCTCGCTTCAGTTACACCACATAATGATTGCCAAACAACAGAAATGATTGCATGCAAAAAGAAAAATACAAAATTAAGGGCATAAAAACACACTTAACTCTGCAACAGTGGTTTGCTTTACTTTTTTTTTTTATAAATCAACACTTGTTGAGGTCTCTAAGTTCTCAATAGAACAGATGAATCTGCACAACTGCATTGAATTAGATAATTTATCATTTGCTTCCCCCACTACATCAGAAAACAATAAACAGTATCTACTAAAAATAAATGCACCAACATTTTTTATTTTCACGTCTAGTCTTTATCTTCTGCTCCCTGAACTCAAGCCACCTTACTGGAGTACCTGAACCAATTTAAGCTTAAGTTTTCCTCAGCAAGTTACATCAGAAAAACTCACCTGAAAAACACATTCTCGAAATATTTTACATTATGTTCCAAAGACTTCTCACATGACTTTCTTGAAAATAATTTTTCCCTCCACAGCAGGGTAACTGGTATTAGTAATAAGTACTAATATCCAGTCAGTCCATGAAAACATAAAGAGAAGCCCTTGAAAATCTGCTAGTTAAGGACAGTATCAGGAGTCCTTTCATAAACTTTTAACACTATTTCACACCTTCTCCAGCACCCCAAGTTAATAGCAGAACTTAATTTTTTAAGTCTTTTCCATGTTCAGAGAAAAAAAGCCAGCTTATGCTACCATCAGCATTTCTCTGTCTCCCTACCTGATGCATGTCCATTGAGCAACCAGGGATAGCTCTTCATTTCCCCAAGGAAACAACAAACTGTCCTTCAACAGTCCAACAACTCTTTACCTATTCCAGAAAGATTTCTCTTGATAGCAAATGACTGGAATCAAACATGCTACTCCAGAAGCTCTCTGTATCTAACACCCTTCTGATGATGAGGTTCTTACCTTGTTGGTCTTAGCTTTTTTTCACAGCTGCATGGTATCAGCAGCTGATTAACATATTCTTCTCAGCTGATCACCTATTAAGCTGCCACACCTGTGTCCTTTCTCCCCACAACCCTTTCCAAATAGTCCTCTCCCCACAAAAAGGAGTGAGCTTTTATTTTTCTCTCATTTCACAAAAGACCTATTTCTTCTCTTTATCCCTTCTTACCTGCACAACTGCAGATAGCAGATTTGCTGAGTCACCTCTGAATTTAGCTTCTTTCACATAACTCATGAAATTCCCAAGCTCCTGCCTATACATTGCTGAACTTCCAGGGAGTTTAACTCCCTGGATATCAAACAAAGGGTTTATAAGTCAAAAGAAACAGAATAAAATCTGGTGTTTCCCTCATTTTTTTTTCTCCTAATAATGGAAAAATCCTATGTCAAAATCCCTCAAAATAACCCTCAATATTTTTCCATTTTTAAATAGCTTCTATGCCTTTCTTCTTATCTTTGCACATAAGGAGAATAGCGATTTTTTGAGATCTATTTTTAAAGTAACACTGTAAATAAGCCCATTTGATTACCTTAAAAAGTGTGGCTTCCATCAAAATCTTTAAATTATTCACAACTGCTCTTTCCTCACAAGAATGGCAGAGATTGAACTAACTGAAAACTCATGCAATGAAGAAATCAAACTTTTTTGCATGTTAATAGATGAACAAGCTTCCTCCAAATTAGTTAAAGTGAAAATGTATATGCTCAAAAAGGAAGGACTTTCATCATCATGAATACAATATGGTGTATCTCTAGTCTTGGAACAATGTCACAGTCAGATACTTTCTGGGGCAAACCAAAACCATTTCCAAAATAACAATGTTAGGAATAATAACAAAGCAAAACAGAGACCTGGGCTATTGCTCAAGAGGGTGCTGGTTTGGACGGTACCCACGGACCCCAAAAAGCAACCCACAGGGAGAGTACAAAGCCACAGTGTCCAGGGCAGATACTACATTCATCAACAGTGATGTTGAGAAGTACTGCAAAAGTAATGCCAAAAAGCAGTCCACAGTTCTTTTCATCCATCTCCTTTTGGATCAATTGCCTCCTTTGGGCATGAGGAGCCAGCATTCAACAAAATGATCCCTACGCAAAAAGAAAAAAAAAGATCTGAACATGAAATTAAACAGAGACACACTTACATGCTATTGCTGACTGGAAGCCACTGCTCAATTTAGCAACGCAATTAAATACATGATTATTCAGAAGTGAACTTATATTCGAACCATCTGATCCTTCCTTATGCTTATCGTTAAGCAGATTTTAAAGAAGTTGTCTGAAAGAAGTCATATGGATCTGATTTTTAAAGTTATTTATGAGCAAATGTGTAGGGCTAGCTGTCAAAACAAAGGAAACAAATATGCCACGTGTAAATAAATCTAAACAGTCCCTGATCTGCAAAACCTTAGCAGTTTTTACATTTCTGAATATAACAGAATTCAAATAATGAGCCAAGATGATGTTATTTCACATGAATATTAAGATCATCTTTTGTCATTCACAGAGTTGTCATCTGCATCAGATTTAGTTCGCAACCCACCAAGGATTCTGCTATGCCCTGAGTAGTGAATTCAATGTGCAATACCACCAGGTGGCAATTGGAAGCACTAATGTCAGGATGTTCTTCAGGTGCACATTACCATTCTAAAGTCAATCTACACTGAAAATTGCTCACACCAGAAACGAATCAGCTACTTAGGCTGGAAGTTTTAACTAAGGAAAAGCTGCATTTCCATTTTAGACAGCCTTTTCTATACAAGCACTTTTATTACTTCATTACCCTTTGTGAAAGTTCCCTACTAATATAGCAAAATGGGTGCCAAAAATGTTCAAAGTATTTTATAGAGAGAGAGTTTGAAAGATGAGGAACCAAATTTCAATCTAATTAACAGAACTGAATTTGCTACTAAAAAAAACCATTCAACTTGGAAGCTTCCCTTTTTGAAGAAGATGTGGGGAAGCAGGATAAAGAGACCACAGTGGAAGATCTGTTCACAGCCCAACCCCCTAGGTGTCTTTTTCTACCAAATAGAAATTATGAGCATTGCAAAGAATTTGTGGGAGATAGAAGAGAGGATCCTTATTTGAGTGACATTTCAAAACAGCATTAGTGGAGATTATGGGCACAGGAGAAATTTTAAGAAATCAGAATGCTGCCTTAAGAAGTTGGATATTGGCATGAAGACCTGTCATAAAAGGAAGGAGCATCATAATTCTGCAGATTCTGTAGGTTGAATCAGTTTTGATAGAAAAGCTGGAGAGTTAAAAGAGACCTCTAAAAAACTGATTATACAACAACAGGGTCCTTGTTTTACTGTTAAACTTAATCTCAAAGGCAGAGAAAACCTATTCACATTACAAATTCCACTACCTCATGCAACAAAACACACTGAATACCTCCTGAAATAAAGACTGCCTTTCAGGGAGGTCATTTTTTAAAGAACTAAAAAAGATAAGTTAAAAAACTTCCTTTACCCCCCCTCCAAAACTCTGTATGGAAATTTAGTCGGGAGAGCTACCCAGAGGACCATCAACTGGCATAAACTGAGAGAAGGTATTTAAGTTCAAGACCTGGTCATCCTAATTGGGAGAAAGTATTAAAAGTTAAAAAGCCAAAGTGACTTAAATTTTAAAAAGTCCCAATAAATGTTAAATGTCAAATAGGGTCAAACACAAAAGAAAGAGGACTCATCCATCACCCTGTAATGGAGGTTTGTTCAAAATATTCTTTTAAGTTAATTTCTTGCACTTTGTTCTGGTAGAGCAGACTGGAACCAGGGACTGCACTGAAAAAAAGGCTACTTTGCAATCTGCTCTGTCCATGTCTTCACTCCACAGGAAGGACAAACCTGAAAAACTGCAGATGCACAATGCAGCCTGAGTGTGGGTCTTAAAACTGAAAATAATAAACATTCTAGAGATTCCTACTGAACAGGGAGGGGAGTTCCAGGGTCAACTCTGATTCTGGGCTGTTTCAGATCTTCAAATCCCTCCTTTAAAGTATTAAAAGCACCTTAAAACATACAAGATAGTAACACGTGAAAACCTTTGCCAGTCTCTTGAAAACCACCTACTGTCACTTTGATTTTACTAAGGTCTTTGTAATTCTAGAAAGGGAAGACCAATTCTGCAGCTGTAAGTACCCTGCCCAGATGTCAGGAAAGTTCCTGCATTTTTGTAACTCTCCCAACAACACACCAGAGGAGACCACCAGCAATGCTGCTCATCCGTGACAAGAAAACACAGAAGTTTGTTGAGCAAGCACATGGTACTTTCTCACTGCATTATTTACACCCTGCTCCAGGCAAATCTTTTCAAGCAAAAAGTTTCAGAGGTGCAATGGACATACAGAGGAATCATACAGAGGAACATCATCAAGAAGGATGCAGTCACTTTCCAAAGAAATGAAAACATGGAGAATATGTAAGATAGGAGAAGAGTAAGAAATAAACAAACAAGCAAACAAAACAACAACAACCCACGCACACACACAAATGTAAAGAAATGGATAAATTGCATTACAAAATTGGGAAAAAAATACAAAAGAGAGAAAAATACAGCTAAGCAATCCATGGTGCTAACAGAATTAAATATAAAACCCCTTCCATTTTGCTGAGCTTCCTGGGAGCATGTGATTTTTACCTTGAATCTAGGTGTGGGTAATACAGGAATGCAAGGGAAGTCTCCAGCCTGAGTGATGCTGTCTATACATAGTGGGGTAGAAGCTCTCCTTATGAACCTTTAGCTGTATCTGATAGAGGTTACATTGACACACAACCTGAAGTTAAAAGCAGGAAAGGCAAACTCTATCTTCCAATTTTGAGATTTTTCAAACACACGTTTTTTTCTGAAGCAGAAGCATAGCTATTAAAACCCAGGTCAGTTAAGAGAATGTTAATGTCTCTTTCATAAAATTTAGTGAGCAAAATATTAAACATTTGTATTTGAGGAAGTAATCAAAAGATGAGTACTTTATACTGGGACTGGAAAGAATGGTCTACCTTCCTTCTTCCTTTCAGCTCCTCTTACAAGGAAGTACTAAATATATTAAATTCTTTAACCACCACAGATTTGCTGTGTAGATTTCTTGACAAACAACTGTGATTTATTCCAAGATTATCTTCAAGTACCCCTACACACAAGAAAAATTTCTGCATTAGAGTCCAAACTCTTTGAACTTTAGATTCTTTCACTTTATTAATTTATGTTAGACTGAAATTTTAAAGGAGCTTTACAGTACTTCAGATTGCACAGCACAATTTGTGTTACATGAGTCAGAAAGCCATGCAGGGAAATTCTATAAAGAGCCACAATGGACCAATGCTGAATATTACCTGTATTTTGGCACCTTTTGGTTGGTTGGCATGCTTTAAGGGAGTGATGGCACACTTTAACCCCTGGATTCTGGTTCACTTTGGATCTTTACCCAGTTCACCCATGTAACCAACATTTTGTTTAGCATACCTCAACTGTTAGGACACTTCAGTTTACAGAGAGGCTGACTGCATTAGGATATTTGACATGGAGGTCATAAACACTGTGTGAGATAAAAGGAGTTAAGCCTGATCTCTCTTTTGTTTCACAGATTACAAACTATTCCAGAGTCTAAAAGGTGTTGTGTCCACCTTGATCACTCAGGACTGACACGAGTATCAGTTTCCTGCAGAAAGAAACACATGGCACAAAGTAAACCCGAAAAAGTCTGATGTGAATATTTTTTTAGAGGACATCAGGGTACTGTCTTCCCCTTCCGGTAACTCGTACCTTCCCTACCCTTCCTTCTAGTGTGATGGTTAGCTCAGAATCATGCTTAAATCATGATTTAATTAAGATGATTATCTAAAATAATTGCCTACCAAATGCAAATCTCCAGCCTTCACACAGCTAAAGCCTCCATCCTTTATTCACAGACAGGGTCTCCTCATTCAGATATGCATCATATTGATGCTCCTGCCTTATACAGGAATACCTACAAGTAATACAAAGGTTCAACTTTGTGAAAAACATGGCTGTCCAGAAACATTCATTAGTATTTATGCAACTAGAACAGATTCATTTTTTCCACAGTCCCTCAGAATATTATCTGATGCTCCTAGTAGATTCCAGTCCACATCTATTCAGGCTCAATCCTGATCTCCAGGGCTATTCAACAGAACAAGCCCTATCCATACCAATAAGGGATTATATATCCCTTCTACATTCCAGACTGCTGCACCTCTTGGGGACTGTGCAGTCCATAAAGCCTATGGATGACTGCACATACAATTTCTGTTTGGAAGAATTTGTCAAATGACTTTGTGGAGTCTGAACACCTTTGCAGATGTCCTATACAAAAGAACACTTTCACAATATCAAAATCAATATCAAAAGAACACTTTCACAATATAAAGCCCCTGAATCCTGGGCTGCAATAAAAAGAAGCAAGCCCAGCAGGCAAAGGGAAGAGATTCCTCCCCTCTACTCTTCTCTTGAGACCCCACCTGGATTATTGTGTCCAGTTCTGGAGCCCCCAAAGTAACAAGGACAAAGCACCCTTGAAGCAAGTACAGAGGAGGGGTACAAAGATGACCCAAGGAGTTAAAGCACCTCTCCTGTGAAGAAAAGCTGAGGTATTTTGAAGAGGAGGCTCCAGGGAGATCTTACAGCAGCCTTTCAGTACCTAAAGAGGGTCTACAAGAAAACTGGGGGGGTGGGGAACTTTTTAAAAGGGCATGTAGTAATAGGACAAGGGGGAAAGGCCTTAAACTGGAAGAGATGAGATTTAGGTCAGAAATTAGGAGGAAATTCTTTACTGTGAGGGTGGTGGGACACTGGAACAGGTTTCCCAGGGAAGCTGTGGATAGCCCATCACTCAAAGTGTTCAAGGCCAGGTCAGCTGGGGCTTTGGGAAACCTGCTCTAGTGGAAGGAGCTAGAGGATCTTTAAAGACCCTTCCAACCCAACCCATTTTATGATTCTTTGATTCTATGAATATGTGGCACAAACAAAATTATTATTCTCCAAGCTTGGATTTCCTTAACTAGGGCACAGACACTGCCTTAAATGCTAAATAGCAAGCGGGAATGTAAGTTCCTTAAATAATGCTTAAATAGTTTTTTAGTAAAAATAGAAGAAAGGTGCTATATTAAATGAAAAAGTATGATTTTGATTTTTTTCGGAAAAAAAATAATAATTAAGAAATAGAATTTAGATTAAAATATTCAACCTATTTACATATTTGCTTTACAGAAAAAGCTTGTCACTTACATAGCTCTATTTCATGTACCTAGAAATACAAATCCAAAAGATTTTGACATAAAAAGTTCATTTCCAACAAAATAGTATTTACCACACAATAAAAGCTACTAAATTCACAGGAAACATCAACCACATGATTGGCTCAAATACACTCCACAATTTCCCTTCCTAAATTTTGGCTTGAATTCTGTTTGACATATTTCCAGCAAAATGCAACAGAATTAATTCTCTAGTTCTGCCCCCTAGAAGCTCTATGATTTACTTAGAGGAATGAAAACTTTTCACAAAGTGTTTGATAATGGACCACCTTCATCAATCACTATGGCATCCCCCGCCCAAGACCTCCTGTGAAGTCTGAATGATCCTGCTTCCCCTCCATCCAAAAGCCAACGTGAGTTTTGTTTAACCTCCCTGACCATAAAACACTGCCCTTCTGTTAATCTATCATCTACTAATCAAGACTCCATCCGGAAGGGCCCCGAATATCCATTAGCAGCTGGAATACTGCATGCAGATCCTGGTTCCTAGTAGAAAAATTACACATTTTGTAACTATTATTGGTCTAGGATAATTCTTCTCCTGCAGATGCAGGTGCTTCTGTGGGTAATTTTTAACACCTCTACTGCAAAATACTGCATAAATCCCAGAAGTCCTAATGCAGATACACCCTATCCGCTACTCATAAAAATTTCCAAAACACATCCCTTAGGGTCTTAAAGAAAAAACTTTTCAATAAGTATCAAGCATATTTATAAAAATCTATGTCTCTGGTGTAACCAAAAATATTGTACCTATTAGTTAACACATGAAAACACTGCTTTTGGCAATGAAAATCAGCTTGTTACCTGATGGCTACTGATAAAATATGGGGAGAAGCATGCTTTTTTCCTATGTAAAATGACACTTAAGCCTTAGGATGATAAATTATAACTAAGCATGTATTTGAAGATTTACCATACTTTTAAGCAGAATAAAGTGGAGTTCTTAGGGTGGCTAGGCAAATACTATGTGTTCTCAAAATCTCTGCATGCTTCAGAAGTTTCATAAAGTTGGTACAAATTAATATATCTTAGGTAATCTGTATTACCAGAATCTTATTCACAAGCGACTTATTTTGCTCTAACCTGACAGAGAACTTGCAAGGTAGACAGTGGGACACATTTTACTCAATTCAGACTTTTTTCATCATCTGTCAGATGAATTCAGAACTCCTCTGCTCTCAAGAGGGAAGTGAAATTTTGCACAGAACGCAATATCAAAATATGCTGTGCTTTCTACACTTTTTAAAATCAGTTTTTGATGGTGTCATTTTTTAAAATCTGTTTCACATTGCTGTCCCCCACAGTTCATGCTACTTCACAAAGGAGAAACATTTGAGAACAAACATATTTTACTACCTTACATAAATGGCCACAAAATGGCATGTAGTAGAATGACACTGCTGTATTAAATGCCTCTTAACTTGCAAAACATAAAAAGTCCATCCAAAACCCCCCACTCTGCCTCCCAAATGCCTACAATTTCACGAGCAATTAACAGGATGAAGTGTAGATTATGTAAAAAGTACACGTAGTGACTACATACCAGGAATTTTACCAATATGAAGATTTATGATTGTCACTTTACCCCAAAATCCTCCAGCATCAAAGAGTGTTAAAGTACCAGTGACAAGCGAGACAGCAGCTGTGTTGATAAAACATGTTTTTTGTAAAACCTATCTCTTGATGTAAAAAAGGTCAAGGGATCCTGTTTTCACACTGAGATGTTCTGGGTGAGCATAAGTTCATTTAGGAAAGCCTACCTTCAGGAAGTCAGTTTCCTAACAGTGACTGTGAACTGTGCAGAAAAAAGTATTTTTCTATCGATGCAGTGAAAAAAAAGAACCTGAGCTTGCCTTGACTGACATTGTGAAGGTTAAATATTGGGAAAAGCTGCTGTCAGAAGTTCCTTCTCATTGGAATTCCACACATCAAAACCAGGAGCCTTCTTGAACTATGGAAACTTACTCCTGAATTCATAGGCAAGCACACAATATTTCAGATGAAAGACTGCTGACTGCTGTGCAGTTAAAGCTACTAATTTACTTAGCATATTCTCTCTTTCTGAGTCCTTGCAGCTGTTCATTGCAAATGATCCAAGGCAAGATTCACATGCTTGAGACAAGTATAGCAAATTTGAACTAAGGAAACTTTTAGGAAGAGGTAAAAAAGGATCTGAACTAAAGAGAAAAATATCAACACCTCCTGGTTCTAGTGTTCAAAATGTATGCACTGATTTTCTCTACAAAAGCTGGAAGTTGGAAGCTGGAACTTAAAATATGACGAATTAAAGGATAAAAAAGAGTTTGCTCCTGGTTTAGATGTAAGGGGAAATGTTAGCCAATGAACTTATAGATTATTTTGTCCTTGTTGCATTTGCATTACACTGTTTGAAGTTCAAATTTACTTTTTTAAAAAATTAAATACAAGCAAATGCGATTATGAAATGGCGGAACTATGTAATCTAGTACAGAGAAAATGGATTAAGAGCATTTTGATAAAAACCCCAAATTAAAGCAATATGAGGAGTGGAGCAAGAGTACACAGGGAAGTCACTTGGGAGTGCACACTTTTTTTGCAGCTTCCAAAGACTTTGAAATCTCCATGCAGAGAGACTAAGACTTCACCAAGACCCACCTGGGACCAAGGACCACATTTTGTGGAAATAGGACTGAGAAGCGGTCAATTCAATGGAGCAGAACTTAGTGAACTAGAGTTCAGTTGGAGATCAGTTGCTGATCTCCAACAGATTGAAAGGTTCTGTTTTTCCTGGCAGCCCCTTGACTTTGGTACTCTCTGTTTGGACTGACAGTGTTTTGGTAACAGAATTTTGTTTCAGTTTGCTTTTGTGAGCTACAGCTCAAAGAGTCAAGAAGCAAAGTAATTAATTCTAAGACTTGAATTAATTCTCTTTGAATTCTGCTCATGACCAGCATCTAATTATTGGTAATAATTTATTAACAGCACATAGTTAATCACAAGTGCCCGGTCTCTTGTCATCATTTGGCTTGGGGGAAGTCTCAGAGAGAAAAGTTGCCACTCTCCAACAAGTCAAAGCAGCTGCAACAGCTGCCAAGCAGAGGTACACTTCTGGTGACTTGTGTATTTCTGAAGTTCAATGCTACCTGCTCTTTTGCTTTGAAGATCATCTTTACTTTCCCTCTCTGCCTCTACCCTTCAATTCAGATTTACTGTTCATTCAATTCTCCCTTTCCAGGGTTGCATTTGCTTTCACCCATCTTGCACCTTCATAATATTTTTTTCTTCTCCCTTTCCCTTCTCTCTCCCATATTCAAACAGGTACTAGTCTGGTATTTGCTGACATCAATTGTTCATGGACTTTACCACAAACATCTACCACTATCACTCACCCCTGGCTACTACATGAGATTATAAACCCTTGCCCATGTCTTTCTACATTATCGAGCAAAGCTGATCTTTAGGCATTACCAAAACAAACAGCATTACCAACAATTAAATAGACTCTATGTATTTCTATGTATGGTCACACCACAGATTTGCTTAATTCACACATGCAAGAGAGCACGTAAAATTTCATTACTTTTACAGATTTAAAACCTCACACTTTTTAAAATGCCATAGAGGAAAAAAAATTCCACAAACACATTTCTGAGGTTAAATACTACAGTTAAAGTAAAACAGGCTTAAAATAAAAGTTGGCATTTTAAAGGCCTGCAAATAGGATTAGACCTACTCAGCTTGTATAAACATTAATAAGTGGAGCTCCATTCAGATTTAATGTAAGATGTACGCATCTGTGAGTCACATGAGCAGCAGCATGAACTCTTTTTAATTTGCAACCAGAAGGTCTGGAGATCGAAAAAGGTAAAGCAACTCAGCAGAAAGGTTCACTAGGACATAGATTAGGATCTTACACTTTCAAGCCCCTGTTTCTGTTGGCTGCAGCTCTGTCTGAACACTGCTGAGCTTGGGCACTCACCTACTTTACATCTTTAGCACTCTAAAGACATAAAAAATTGAATTCTTTATTCAAGCTGCTTCTCATCTTAGCATATCCTATGTGGCAGGTTTCTGGGCCAGGAAATTTCTCCCTTCACCTCAGCCCCAGCCCCCACCAGTGCTGAAAAATAACATGACAGTAACAAATTAAAGGATACTCTTGTTCGACTGTTCCTATTTTTCAATATTATAGTTATAGTTCTAAGTAGTCTTGGCTAATGTTTTCTACAATTCCCTGCTGATATTCTCTGGAAATGTGATCCTGCTGTAAGCCACTTGTATGAGCAGCCTTTGCTCCTCTTTCTGCACAAGACTGTGGCACAACAGGTCACTAGGAAGAAGAAGTCCTTGGGGGGAGAACTTTGCCTTTCCTATCTCAGTGAAGGACATTGCAGATAGGATGCCTTCCAGACTCATCTCTGACACTCAGCACAGCAAAGCAGAGATAAAAATCAAGACCAAGAACCGGGTTTTTTTTAGATCTAGGATTTGTTTATCAGGGATTTTTGCTTGAAGTGAGGATCAAAGTCCCATCTCTTGGTTTCAGTCTGGTTCCAAAGCTGCTCTTTGGTCAGCCTAGTAACACCATGCTTTACACAGGAGGAAAAATGCGAGGCTGCAGTCTAGACTTAGAGCAAAGGCGTCCCCAGTGTGTATGAGAGCAAAAGACATGAGCTATAAAAACTGAACAATAAACCCTAGCATTTGCTCAGCTATGTGTACAGCCATGGAATGGATGCAACATACAGTTTTCTATCTCCTGCAATCCTTGCTCAGGTGACCCTATTGTAAAATGAGTATTCAACCTTTTGCAAGAAGAGCAAAGGTTTATGAGTTAACAATTTAGGGGAATAAATTTACAAAAGGAAAGTCTAAATGTAGCCTGCAATATATAATGTAAAAACTGACAAAGAGATGGTAGCAATATACAATCAAATCCTTTACCAAAGCAAATGAAAAAGTCACGCGGGCAGATAACATCTGGATAAATGCAATCTCAATTTAGTCAAAATCCCAATGTAAACAAGTCCACTGATACCAGAAGAGTAGTTAAACATTCCACTAGCTTTGGATAATTGAAACCATCTTCCTTTTCTAAAAAAATAGCAAACCTTTCAATTACCAAACTCTTGAGCAAGAAACTGACAGCTATTGGAAAGATTCCATTAAAATATCAGTCTTTCATTTTGCAGACAAATGTTTCTACAATTTTTTTGTTTATAGAGGTTAGAAAATGCAATAGCTCTCAAATCATTTAATACTTCTAAATACTAACAATGTACATAAGGATTATATATACAGATTATATATAAACACAATAAATTTTTATCTGAATTATTAGACTGAGACAGAGATAGATGTTCTGCTAACTCTGTAATGGTATTATTATTTCTAATGTTATAAATATTAAAAGAGAGTTTGAACGAAAATGCACTGTGAAAGAAAATACACTCCGCTGTGTAACATGGAGTTTCTTTAATGTATACACACCATCCTGTAAGAATCCTAAAAGAAATGGTAAAAGTCATGGGAATGGTAACAATGCAGCAAGGGAATTCTGTCTCAAACAAATTTCATTTAAAGGCTGTGTAGGATCAGTGGAAACATATCATATTACACCAACCTAATTATATATTTCAAGTCATTCAGTCAACCCCTATGTCAACATACTGCATTAGTATATTATCACTGATAATGAAGTTATGACAGTAATATGAAACATCTGCAACAAGTACCATCAAAGCCAATGAATACAGAGTAACATTAAGAAAATACTTCTTTTTTTCAGGGCTAACAACTTTATATAGTTCTGGGGTAAATGTCACACTAGAAATAACTATAATCATATATGAATCAATTTTCATGGCTATTGTTTGAATGCACACAAAATGGAATGATCTGTAGATTCTAGCAGTCTCCAAGCAATTTTCATGCAACAAGCTGAAGTCTATACTGCAGGTCAAGCACTAAGGAGCACTAATAAGGTTAGGAAGCACTAGGGGGTTACGTGAAGAAAATAATTTCACTAAATTCCATTGCAAAATATAACAACCAAAAGGAAAATATCAGCCACCTGTGACCCAGAAAATCCTAATGGAAACTGTCTAATTAAAAATAAGCTCTAAAAATTTTAAAATTCTGTGCTCCTGCAGCTAACAAAGCTAAAAAGCTCATTTTTAAAAATAGGTCACGTCTCTCATCTCCATGTAACAGTGACAGAAGCAAGTATAAAACTGGTTAATTTGAAAAAGAAGGGATTATCAAAACACTCATTTGCACACAGTTATGCAGAAAAATCACCTCAAATGAAATTCAACACAGCCATTTTTTTACGTTGAATAGGAAACACAAGTAAAGCTGATAAGCAAAACAAAAACCAAACCAACAAACAAAAAACAACAAAAACTCATATTTAAAAAGTTAAAATGTGCAAAACAAAAGAGCTTGAAAGCTTGCTTGCAAAAAGAAAAAGCAAGTCTACATGAGAATAAAAACTGTACACGGTGCACATGATGTTCATTGGTAACTTCATTTTGGATAGACCACATCCTGTACTGCAGAAAGTAAAACAAGTATGAACTAACTTCCAGATTGGGTCTGGAGATTCATTTCAAAACATGGAACCCCTGAACTAATCTGCACAGTAAAAGTCACATTTCGGTGCCATTTAGCAATGAAGGAATCTGGAAAAGATTTATTGGACTTTTCTTGAGCACACCATACCCAAGCAACTACGGACAACGTTTTAGTAAGTGCATAGATCCAGGGATTTCACTTTCAAGACAGTCTTTGAGACAACCTCAAAATTAACCATTTTGAAGGTGTTATTCTATTTCCTTACATTTTGTATAAACACAGCCTGGATACATTCTGTAGCACTGTATCAATTAGGTATCGGTGTGTTAACTGCTCAATCAGACACAAATGATATTGCTACGTGAGTCCAAGTCATGGTGCATAAATCCCATTTTTCTATTAGGATGATTCAATATTATAATTCTGACCACAAATACACGGAAAGGGGTCACCAAGTATATGCTTCAATCACTCACACTCCTACTACATTTTGGCAAACTATAATTCATCAGCTGCCAGTCACTGTGGCTATATTTGAGGAATGTTAACTTTAAATTACTTTTCTTATACTGAAGAAAAAAAACCTCATTCTAAAGTTATTTGAATGTCCAAAATGCTACTGTCTATTAGAAGAGGAATGGTTTATTTCTCCTCGAACCTGTCACCAAATAGAAAATGTGAAACTGAAACCAGTATTTCAGAATTACGTGGTTAGTAGACCTATCAATCTCCTGAATCAGGTTTTGAGAAACAGAACGTGCAGAGTCCTTGGTTTTTTTCAGATATCACGATTAAAATCTTTAAATTATATTAGTGTGAGTATTCTTTCTTAGTTTCACGTAATACAAGGCATGCTGGGTTAGCCTGCTGCATCATGATGAAATTCCACAAAACAGCAGTTTACAGATAACAATTCTGTTCCATTATAGTGTGACCCTCCAGGGGCATGTCTTTTAATTGTACATTGTGAGACAAATACTTCACAGCTTCACCTAAACACCAGTGGACACTCCACTCTCCTCAAATGCCTCCAGGAAAAAAATTGAACTAAACATATTGTATCTGAGACAAATCAGTCTGGCGGATATTTATGTACCAGAGAATTTATTAATATCTCAGTGAGAATCTTCAATAGTTGAACTACTTCACTTCAGAAATAACATTTTTGGAAGGTATTTATACTACGTTAAACTTATATCCCCTGAGCAATGCTTTGGAGGTAATCACCGGTACATCTGTTTCTGTCATATTTAAATTCATAGCCTAATTCAATTGCAAATAATTAGCTATTTATCACCATGAAGTTCACGTTATAAAATTAGAAAGGGCCAACATGATCCTAACCATTTAACAAAAGATACGAGCTTTAAAAGAGGAAACAAGAGAAAACCAAAATAAACCCTAGCAATCCATCCCCCAGTAAATCAAACACAATCAGTTCTGCTTGCCCATCACACCCCTGATCAACCCAAATCCCTTTGTTTTTTTCACAGACTTACTGAATATATTGGCACATATATCAGCTAAGTCCATCCTTCATTTTTATAGCCTGGAGAAGAGAATTATTTAGTCAAAATAACATGAGTACACAGCTCTTGTAATACTGGTTTGACCTCGCTTTCTAACACCTACTTTGGAACATTACTATAACTCAAGAACTTTTTTCACTTGCAAGGACATCTTAATTATCCCACCCGTGACATGAATGTTTTTGGAAGATAAAGTCTCTAATTAACTTGTTGCCAAACAATATGTTTACTGTCCCTGAAGGTCAGTTCTCGTATAAAGACATAAGGACACTTAACTTTAGGAGATGTGTGCTGTAACTGCTGTCAAACATTAACCAAGTGGTCATTCATTATCTATAGTAGCAGAAATACAGAGTATGAAGGTATTCCAAGCACCATAAAAAGGCTGTGTTAAAATAAACCTCTACTGAGGCTTGAAACACTTAAGTACAACTAGTGAGACAGTACTTGACCTACTGTAACAGGATTTATTAGATATTTCACTTAATCTCAGTGGCCAGTTGGTAGTTGGAGCGTTTGCTCAAGACAGTCAAACAAGATTGTTTCTGTACTACAGAAATTTGTCTTTGGTGATTACTCCTGTCAGGAGAAGTTATATTCTCAAACTATTCTTAAAAATGTCACCAAAAGAACTGTAAGGGCTCATTGCCTTGTTTAGTTCTCAATTTCCACCAGAAATCAGCACACACCAGTTTGAGTGAGAAATCTGTGATGTGCAAATAGCAGAGCAAAGGGGAGGGGAAGGTGGGTGTAACAAGAGGTTTCATTAGCCCTGCAAAGCCATGAAGGGCACAGCCCTGCAAAGCCATGAAGGGCAGCTTGGCCTTCTGGTACAATTACTATACCTAAGGAGTGCCCTCAGTTCCAGGCAAATGATAAGGTAACCATGTTCGATTAAAGATCTCATAATATGTCAATTAATTGTTTTAATGAGCTAGGAGAGGTACAATGAGAAAAAAGGACAAACAATGTGGGGAAAAAAAGGGGCTGTGTGTGTGAATTATAATAAAGAAACATATATAAAGTACTTCTACCTTGCTGTGCTCAGTGTTACTCAGTTTTTGACTCACATCCTCATGATCATTCTGTATTTTAACTGGAAATCTAACAGACATTTGGCTCTTACTTTGACTTACACTCTGCTTACAGTCAAAGGAATTACAGATGGAGGGAATGGAGGGCAAAGAAAAGCAGCTCAGAAAATCAAGGGATAATAAAGTAATCTTTGTCCAACAAGACACATTCTTCTCCTCCTAAGCTCACAACACCTGCTCTTACATGTAGAGAAAGAGGTAACAACTGAGAATGAGTGTTTCCCTCAAAGTACTGGACAATATGGGAACTACTTTTGAAGAAGTGGCATATGGGAGAACCGAAACACAGCAAACAGGCAAGAATGAAAAAAAGTAAACAGGAAAAAGAAACTCAGATGAGAAAAAGGAAAAAATGAAATTATGTATATTCAGATAAGGCAGGGGAGGATTCAACTACAGAAGGGAAAATATTAAGAGTTTAGAAAGGGAAAGTTATGAGAAATTAGGAATGCCAAAATCACTGAAGAACTGGAGGAGGAAGGGGAGTCTAGAGACATTCACATACAGGTGTGCCCATTAGAACTACAGTGAACTAGTAAACAAAAAAATTATTTTGGCATACTGCAGTCCACTAAAGAAGGTATTTTGTATTTGTACATTTCATGCAAAAGTAGTTAATTCACAACCTCTGTTATTTGAAAAACTCATGTATGTCAGCATGTTAGATACTGGAATAGCTTGTTCATGTTGAAACATGGACTATTTGCTGTTTTTCCATTGAGAGTAGATTAGATTTCAAATTCCCCCACTTGGATACCAAAAGCATTTCCATCAGCTGGAAACACTTTTCAATCCTTCTTGCCAACTTTTGACCTATGCTAGTTTCTTTTGGAAGGTGAAACCAGTCAGGATCAGGCATGGATAAGCAATTCTCCACTGAGAGCATGTCAAATAGACATACAGCCTTCCTGAGCCTGAATGCAGCAAACGTGCATTTCTTGAGAAGGGACACTTACTCAGAGCTGTTCATATGGGAGCAAAAAACAAGAACCTGTGCCACCCTGCAGTTTCTCTCATAGATGAGCATGGGCATCACATGTGCAATCCATTTTCTGAACTAATATTAGAAAGTGCTGCTTATGTGCTGCCTATAGAACACCCAATTTAAACAATGTAGCATATTAAAGTAATTGAAAAAGGCATTTGTTTCTGCAGCATGAACTGAACAGTCTGATTACTAAACAAAGTAACTGGCATACTGTTACATTATACACATTTGCCTTAATATGATGGTGTAATAAGCCATTATATGATAAGAGAAGACTTCAGCTAATCTCTCCTCACAAACATTCTGTCTCTTTCCTTCACCACTGTCAGTGATCCCCCTGAAGCTCCAGCCAGCTGCAACTTGATTGCTGAATGAGCTCTCTCCTTTGTATGTGGAATGGAAGACAAAGATCTATTACCATGGCTGGCTGACAGCTCGTGGCACCTGATAAAGCACTCCCTTCACAATACTGCAAATGGAAATATACCTAAATCATTCCTTGTGTTCTTTTCATCATTCCCCTTCACATTCTGTCCACAATTTATTTTTTTTTTTTTTTATTTTTTTTTTTTTTTTTAATATAGGTCATTGCAAGTCCAGCTTTGCTATCTCTTTAATTTTCCAGATGATCTGCCAACTTGCTTCTGGTTTGCAGGAATGAAAGTTTTCTGCAGGCTGGCTGTACCCAGCAGAGAATACAGATGCCTTTTTGCAGTGGAAGGAAGAAAATCACAGCTGAAGTCATTATCCCTTTCAGCACCACCATTCTCCATCCTCTGTGTAAACTCTCTGACAGCATTTCCCTCCTCATCTTCTAGAGTGTGAAGTAAAATGAAAAGGTTAAACTTGAAGGCTTATACATGGCCCTTGGGTTAGGCATCTACTAAAAAAAAAAAAAAAAAAAAGCCCTTCATACAAGAAAATGTTTTAAAATCACAGAAACCATGAAGGTTCAAGGCCTAATTTGCTACCTAGGCTGAATTACACATAAAGTCTAATGCTGCTCCAGAGAAATACTTCATATTGTGCTTCCGAAACTAACTATTGGAAGCCAAATTCAGAACCAAAATCTTTTTTCCAGTATCCAAAAACATGTCACAAATGTAAATGCTCATGCTTTGGAATACATTGCTCTGCATACAAAAATATAAGGATACTAAAAGTGGAACAGGTTAAGTATTCTCAGTTTCAATTTGGTCAAGGTTCCCCTTCTGGTATTTTCTCCTTTTTCACCTATTCACACAACCACGTTTCCTTTTCTTGCTCTAATGGGGGATGTCTGGACAATCAAGGAGACAGTAAGAAGTTCAGACACAATTTTGTGGAACTCTTTAACAAAAAAGCCTGCTGTGAATCACTCACTGGGATCACAAGCTACCACTCAGTTTTTCTCACAGGAAAAATCATAGGTAAAACTTCCCGTGGAAAAAAAAGACTACATATGCATCTTCCAATGCTATATGCCTGCAAAATCCCACTGGTTGATGGACTGCCCAGCAGGCTCCCTCCATATGCAGTCACCAAGAGTCACCAGTGGTTTGTTACCCAAGGCTGAGGCCTACTGCACAGTACAACTTTATAAAAACAATGGATTTTAAGCTTTCAGTCTTTTACAGTTAATTCAGTGGTATAGGGTCAAAATATATGAGCCATAGTTTTGCTTTAACACCATAAATGATCAAAACAACTCATTAGCTATGATTCATCTATTTGTCTAGAACCAAGTAAATGTCAGTACTGTCAGTAAAGGGCAAAGTTTATGATTAAACTCCAGCTAAATACATTCCTTATAATATCAGCTTGAAGACAGCATTCTAAGACATTTTTTAAAGATTCAATACTTGATCTTCTATCTCACCGAGACAGTACTGCAGAGAATTCATACAAAAGAACATCTATGTAGAAGCACATACATACCTTTACATTCAATGTTGTTAGATGAAACAATTTGGCAATTAACTTAATTTTAAGGCAGAAAAGTAAGTCAACGGGAAATTAGAGAGGATGATTGTATTAAGCAGAGAAAGAAATTGTGTTAAATACAAGTAGGCATCAAAGATTTTCTACAACTCAGTGGAAAGCTCAGGTACAATTCTCTATTGTCTTAACTGACTCAAACAGCGACAGTCTCAGTCTTTTTGCTGCATCACATTGTGATTCCCCCGAAAAAGACGCAAGGAAACTTCCCCGTGTTCCAACACATACAGAGTAACTAAGCAGTTCGTATCGTGATCCTACTGATTAAAACTTCCAAATATATCCTGGGAAGATCACTGACCAGCCCCCAGGCAGAGAATCATTTTAGGAGGATTGATTTACATTATGTTCAGCTTTATCTGCTCAAGTCACGGCCTGGATAAAGCAGTAAACCAGGTAGGGCAAAGCACACAGAGACCACCTTCCTGTCTCATGAGAAATGGCTCTCAGATGAGGACAGAGATGTTACACTAATGCAATCTAAGTTAATAGTTATAATAACAAAATAGTATACCTTTGGGTATCTTGAACATGGAATTAAGTCATTTATTTAAAGTATCGTGTAACAGCTCTATCAGCAAAAAGCACAGGCATTTTATTTAATTTTGATGTACGAGTGAGTTCTGCATGTAGATATCTAGTGTCTTGCCATGTCATGACTGCAGAACAACAGCAGATACTTATCAGCTCTGCCTTAATTGACTCCCAAATGAATACCTTGTTTAGAAGGAAATAAATTGTAATTTTATCCTGGAAGACCACTTCACACAACTGGGACAAACTGTCACCTTATCTGATTTGTATCTCTTCTCTAATCATGCAGAGGCTTAGTATAAAAGAACTTAAAACAATTCTAAAAATACCCTGCTGTTATTACACATAGATACTGCATCTTTCTTTCTGGAGTAAATCCTTCTGAGGGAAATAGCTGAGTTGCTTAAAGTTTATTTTTCTTATGTCTCACACGGAGATGCCTTAAACACTTGTATCACTGTACCAGTAAATTTTAAATCACCTATGTGGGAATATCTCCAAGTTCAATAATGTTCCACTGCTTGCATTCTGCTGTTTTGGTGTTTTAGTGCTGTTACTCCACACAGAAGAACAAGCTTTGGCATTGGTACTGAATCTCATGAATCACCACTTTAACAAAATGTATTACCTGGAGAAAAGTTAATACAAGACATATGAAAGTTCCCCTTTTAACTTAAAACTGCTCTCAGACAAACCTAATTGTTTTCATAAAGTCAATGGCAGGGTTATGCTCTGAGGCACTGAAGCATTTGAGATACATTTGCATGTTAGGTAATTTTGGTTTGGTTTTTATTGTAGTATTTATTTTTAAAATAATGTGAGGAAGCCAAAAAAAAAAAAAAAAAAAAAGAAATTAACTGAAATGTGAGTTCAGCATCTATTCAATAGTGCACACTCCCAAACAAAATCATGTTAATATTGTGCTGGAGATGTACAGTCAATATTGTGCTAGAGATGTACAATCCTTACCATTTTTCTTTATCTCTTCAAAATATTATACTAAGTGGCTAGTGCTATAGTACAAAGACCAGAGTACAGCATATAAACATCAAAAAATTAGTTTCACAATAATATCCAGTGATTCAGCATGTCAGAAGCTTACAAAGGCTTTACAAATACCCAAGCTTACCATGTTGCAATAAATTCTGCTAAACAAATTTCTTGGAATGCTAATTGCTGCTTTTATAATGGCAAAATCAAGATACCACAGACAACACTCTCTGAAGGGAACACAGCAACCTTGTCTAATTTTTAACTGACTAATGAAAGTTAATTTTTAAGTCAGGACAGCAGAAATTTTGTGTTTGTATGACATTATTACTACAGTAACACGAGCTTATGCTTTGAATTTGACAGGGATGTACATGCACACAGATCAATACCAAACACCACGATAGCAACAGGCACACGCAGTCATCTGCGAAGGTTTAGCTGTTTCTCACAGCTATGTTTTCTTAAAGAGATTTGCAAAGAGAAGGCAGTGGAATCATGCAAAAAGAAATCTGTTCAAATCTACCCAGTGCTCTTGTCTATTCTTTCAAGTTGGGTTTTAAGAATATGGCACTGAGCCCCTCTCCAGAGATGATGACTGACCAGAGCAATGCATGCTCAGTCTTGTAAACATACTCCTGAGTATGATTTCAACATTCTGGATTCTCTCTCCTGTGTTTCCAACTTAGCTATAAAGGGAAGACTTGGCTATTTCCAGCCTCTCTATTTCTCCCCCCCAATGCACTGTGAAAAGGATTTCTGTGTGCTAAAAATTAACAGCAAAATGCAGATGTTTACATTTCTCCAGAGGCTGTCTCTGGGAGGTACGATGCATTAGTGCCCTTGGTTCCACCTAGATCACCTGTTTTCAGTACAGAACCACTCAGAAGTGGAAGGACACGGACAGGAATGAAGGCAAATAGATAGTACTACTTTTTAGCTAGAAAAAAGACAGCCTGCAGTCATATTGCTACAGACAAGTGGCCCACAAATCCTCTCTTGCTCTGCCTCAGGAGACACTCTGCAAAAGAACGAACATATATGAGCTGACCTAGGGGTAATGAAGACACTTCTTAAATGCTGGCCTTTTCACAGGTTTAAGTAGCCTGTGGGGTTCTGAGCTGCCCTTACCTCACCTGGGTGGATATAACTCACACTAAATTAATTTTCTCAGAGAGAGAAAAGGAAGAATCAATATTTATTCCAGAATCAAAATGTTTTTCACTTAAAGAACTCAGCAGTCAAGAAAAATGAGGAGCAATCATTTTGTTCCCATGACAAACAAAAGCTTCTTTTACAGTAGACACTGTATATTGACAATAACCTGTAAGCATCATAGCATGCATAGTAATAATATTATACTTTGCTGCAGTGCATTCTGGATTTCTATTGTCTTTTCCATTACATAGTAGTATTAAAATAGTCACAAAATAATAAATACTTATTCCCCCACCCCGCTGAATATCAGCTTTATTTGGCAGCTCCTAATTTAACTACTGAGGCCATAAATATTGACTTATTGACTAAGAAATCATCAACTGGCTCAGAATGCAAGGAACAGGAAGTTTGGCTTTTTTTTTTTTTTTTTTTTTTGCAATTAATATGGTAGAGCATCAAGCTACAACGAAAAATGTCACACCAAATTAACTTTCTTTTTATTAACCATGGCAGTTCAAATAATTAAAAAACTGAAGGTGTCCTGGTAATGAGACTTAATTCAAGGACACTAATTTACAATGACACAGGTTACTCCTTTCTGTGTTACCTCACATACTTGGTAAGAAATCCTTGAAGGGTCAAATTCTTATGTGGTCTCGCCATTGTTTTGATCACTCTCTATCTAACCTGTATTCATTTTGCTTCTAATACAACTTCAAGTTTTCACCCTGTCACATCAGCTTGGCATTTAGTGGTTTGATTCTGTTTCAAAAGATGTCATAAACCATGCTTGTCATCACCTGCTGCGTTACACAGAGCTCAGCAGTAACTATGTCACAGGCCAAATAAAAGCAGCTTTCGTTAGCCACCCACTGACTGAGACACGTAGCAGCAGCTCTGGACCTCCAGTTTATAAAATGGCATCAGACAATATTTAACCAAAAATGTTATTGTGAACACCAGCTATCGATAGTTTCTGGTATATTCCCCCATATATTTTAAAAACTTTTGTTTCTTCAAACATATCAATTTTATCCCTTTCATTCCAGTGGCCTTTAAATCAATTCAAACCCTGCATGTACCGCATCACCATAATGTAGTATGTTTCTTCTCTTTTGGATTTTGGGATTATTTCTGATTGCTATTTTATCTCATTTTTCAGAAGAACATCACCTGTAAGAGTGGTCAGTGAAATCAGAGCAACTTGCAAGAACTTCTTCTTCAATAAGGATGAGACTTGAGTATTTAGGATCACTGTATCCACTAAGTACAAAGCAACACCCAATCCTAAATGTGATAATCTGAAACTATAATACTGGGCATTACAGAATGGATATTACTATTGAGAAGGCAGTTCAAACAAGATTAAAATGTAATAAGAAGTGTTATTTACTATTTCATTTTATTATCTTTTATTTTATTTTATTTTGACGGGGGTTTTACTGAGGCTCTGGAAAACCCCTGAGCTGAAAGTAGGTGGAGATTAAGAGAACACTTTAGAGAAGCATAATCTTTGCTTGCTCTGTTCCTGCTCTTTCCTTTGCACTAATTTGTGGTCATTAGGGAACTTGTTGCTTTTTAATTTTTCTGCCTGTTTTATTTGTTGGTTGTTTTTTTTTCTTCCACACACATATTCTAGAAAGACAGCAACAACCAGTTTCATGCATGGAGAAGATGACATAAGCTCCTACTACATTTCCCAGTCGCCAAACTCATTTAATATAAAATCCTGAAGTTGAGGATACAACGGATACTAAACTGATAAAAACATATGCTACGCTTGATCTTCGCCAAAAGGTCAAGAAGCAAACATGAATCAGCAGAGTCAATGGTTTCTTGGTCTGATGCAGTGAGCACACTGAGACTGAATCACTAAGATTTTAACACTGCAGTAGCAACAAATATGGGGCTTTATCACTCCCATTTATTTCAAGAAGCTGCAGACAAACTATGGACTGCATGTAACTCACTCCAGAATTTCAGCAAGGTTGTAATTTTGCCCACACTGTAATTGCTTCGGGACAGGAACTTGGGAAAACTAACAATGCCATGTTGAGCCTCCCCAAATATTCCAGTCTTGGTCTGATTATTTCCTGTATTGTAAACTAAAAACACCCAACAACTTTCTGTCTAGCCATAGACTCCACCCTAAAAGCTTCAGCTGTCTTTTTGAATCCTCACAGGGTTGTTTTACAACCTTCTCCCCAGAGATGCAAGAGTGCAACAGATCTTGCCCTACAGAAAGTATTTCATAAAACTCTAAGAAGTTGAGGGATTTCTAAATAAATAACATACTAAGTACAGAACCACAAACTGCTGTGCATTTTCTTAATGCTTGTTGGACTCATTAGAGCACCTTACACGCTAATTCAAAGACTAAATCTCAGTATTGCCAAATCATGGGTTTTAATTACTCTGCATCAAACTCCAGAATAAAATAACACAGAAAATGTCCACAAAGAGCACTAGGACAATACTGCTAAAGCTTAAAAAAATCATCCCTGTGTGTGGAAACTTTCTTTTCAAGTAAATGAGCAGTAACAATAGATGGTTGAGTATCCTTGAACAAGAAAACAATTCTTAAAAATTATTTTCATTTTCAAGAACGCTTTGTAAACAGTCTTGGAAACCTTTTTATCTCCCATTATATTTTCAATCACTCATTCTAATCACTAATTATTTATAAGAATAGAACAGTAGGTCAAAAGTGAAAGGAAATGTATTGTCAGAGCAGAAATACCCAGCTAATATACTGATGTTGGTGTTCCAAGCTGCACAAGAGAGTCAGTCAACTATAAGGTAATTGTTTTACTTTCAATATGTGGTATTCAATGAATCTGTATCAGCAAATCTACTGGATTTTAGTGAGTTAAATTATTTTAATAGCATAGCTTTGTTCTTTAGTTTAAATCACATTTCCCTAAGGCTCTGAACAACATTTAAGCATGTGCTTAATTTACTATTGAAGTCCACAGAACTTTTAGTGAATACTGGAAGTTAAACATGTGCTTAATGAGATTTACTGAATCAGAATGCGTAAAAACCTATGTGAGCAGAATCAAAGCCCAGAGGCATCAGTAAAGTCCAGGCTGAGTTTCCCTAAAGATTTAGGGCCTCCTAAATGTGAACGAAAATTTTACAATTATTATTACATGTTTTCTGTACTTCCACATTTTGGACATATTTATATAGCAAGACTTTGTAAGTCCCTAAAATATGAAAAGGAAAAAAACCTTGAATTCATCCTAAAATACTAACTGGAATCTTTTGTGGAATTTTGTTTGGTATAAGTAGTTCAGCAATACCCTTTGACATGAGATAATGTTGATTTGTCTCATGTTTCCTCTAAAAACAAAATGTAGTACAATTAAAATGTTTTTATTGGGGGCAGGAGGGAACAGAGGGATGAAGTTAACATACATTTTAGCTATCACATACTCTGTGAAAAAGAAGGAATGTAATCCAATATTAGTATCTCACTTCCTCAGTGCAATCCTCTCAAACCTGCATATGAACATCTGCATTATACCGTATGATACTCAGATTCCTAAGATTAAATTATATTACCTGCATGCCTTTAAGTCCCCTTTTCTACTACCAAGGACTACCATTTTCTTCCCAGTGCAGAGAAACTTAATTTAACAAATAACTCAATGCACTTTGAAAGCAGCATATAAAATACAAAACTGTTCTTTACAATTTTGTGTGATATTTAAATGGTTTAAGTGAATATTTAATTGAATTATAAGTAATAAATACTTTATTTGACAGCAAATATTAAAAAAAAAGTACTTTATTCCAACAAGAAAATTCTTCAGATTCCACATTTAGCAATATTTTTAATTCATTCTCTGCTTACTTATATGGAGGATCTGTTTCTGACAATAAATCTCAGAAAGACTTTTTTTCTGCCCAGAAAAACTGAGTATTGGAGAAATGTTCATCCATTTCATGTAACAACAATACACTGTTAGCAATCCTGTCCCTAATATGATGTCAAAATCAGTAAATTTGTTAAAGTCAATTTTGCACATATAAATTTTGAACAGAACAATTATTACTCCAATATGACAGCCATTAGCATAGAAGGAGTTAATCTTTCCCAGTCTTTTTAGAAGTAAAAAAAACTAGGAGCAGCTGTCACTCAGGTGATGAATACAAGCTGCCAGCCTTTTAAACAGCAGGTACAGCATTTGAGCTCTGAATTAATTAGCATTCAGAAAGCCTAAACACCGCTTGATAACTCTGCAAGATAATTTTTGTCCCTTCCTGCAAATTAATACTGCTATTAAGATGAGCAAGGACAGAATGCAGATCATAATTGTACCCATTAAACAAAGTTTCACAAATAACAGATTAGAGGTTCTAGCCAAGAATGCATCAAGTCAAATAAAGCATTGCTGCAATAACGTACAGGAATTTATCTTCACTTTTTCAGTGTTCACAAGAAGACACACAATATGAATTCCTGTGTAAATGCATAGAATGTTTTCTGCACATGAGAACAGGCTTCTAGAAAGTTCAAGTTTCCAAATGTTTAAATAGTGGCTTTGTCTCAAAAGCATGCAGGCTATTTCCCTGCAAGAGCCCCTTTTAGCATACATACATGTACAATGAGATGACAAGTTAGCGAGCCTGCAGAGATTCTACTTACAACATCTTAAAAAACGAGGCCTCCTCCGAATGCTGTTTCAGCGCTGCATCAAAGCCTGCACAACCTGGTGTGAAAACCCTTCCTCTTATATATATAATTTCCTTTAAACAATTAACGTGTTTTAAAGAGCACAAAAATGATTGATGTCAGAATTTAATGATGTTTAATAAGTGGCCATCTGTCAGCAGTCAAGGAGTAAAAAAGCAGCACATTATTATTTCCCAAAAGATTAGAAATATTGATGCTAATTAAAAGGCACATTATCATTATCTCAAAGCAATGTCTAAACACTAATCAGGCTTCCATTCCTGCGGAGACGAAGGGGGGAGACCTGTGGATGCAAGTGGTTCCCAAATGGGCTATTTGAATTGACCACCTCTAAAATGGTGGTGCAACAGCACGGAGATTGGAACTTTGGAAGTAGCAGGTAACTCTTGACTGGAGGCAAGCAATTAAATGCTGGCCAGACATATGAAAGCTTATTTATTCTTAATTCAAGTCTTCAGAGGAAATGTCTGGTACATTTTTACAAAGGATTACAGAAGAAGAGAACTTCGCTAAATATGGCATTTTACCTTTTATTTTTTCCAATTTTCCATACGCAGTGTTTCAAAACAAAACTTGGCATCACAGTGCCCAAACATATGATAAATTGCACCATACTAAACTACAATGTACTAGGTATTTTTAGCTGAGAAATGGATTGATGTGACACATGCATAAGGGACTTGAATGGTTAAGTATCACTGAAACCCACAGAAAGGAACAAAATCTATGAGCATGGTGCCTGTGAAGCACTTTTGACTATTGTGCCTTTAAGAACTCTGTTCGAGAGTCCATGGCTGCTTCAGCTCCTCATGCTGAGTGCTATGGAGGAAGAAGGTACATAAAGGTAGGTAGTTCAGGCTGCTGCTAATGTTTGCCTTGAACTCTGCCTTCACTATTAATAGTCAGCTTATTACCCTTCATTATGTGGTATTTATTGACATTTTCATAATTCCTGTTGATCAGAACATCTTTTAAGCAAAGAGACCTCTGCTAACCTCAAAATCCATGCTTCATGTTTGAAAAGAAGCAGTCAACAGCCCATAACATGTTTTTTTTCTTAGTATGTAAAAGGCTGACAAGACTTTTGGCACTTACTGATTGCAGAGAGGTGAAGTTAGAGGTCATTGGCAAATGCTCCCCTGCCCTTGCAATACAGGAGGTATGTAAGTGGGACACAACTGATGCTACTTCCCATGTTCTGGAAACTACATGTACAGTCCCAGGTATGGCAATACTGACTCTGAGTATCCTGCTCATCAGTTTACCAACTTTACAAGGCCAGTTGAACAGTTTTTTGGTGCCAGAGGAAAAGGGTGGCTGAGTGCTGCAGAATACTCCAGCGCTGAAGACAAGCAAAGAACTAACATGAAGGGAAAGGCACACCTGGAACAGCTGGAGAAAATATAGATGGAAGAATCACATAGAAAAACAGCAAACTAAAAGTGTCATAGCTGTCACTGCAGAAAAGCACAGCTGCCCAGGCACTAGAGGCCCAGGGGCATGGGTACCTATATGTACTTAAGACCAGTCACTTTTTCCACCATTTTTTTAACAGCAAACTTTTTCACCTGTAACTGCCACTATCAAATTACCATCTCCACTGTGCAAAGCCACCTCTAAGTCTTCCTCCTCAGGTCAAGGGACCCATTCATCACCGTCAAGTGAAGCATATTTCTATTTTTACTTGTCATTTTCAAACCATCATTACACACAGGTGTGACCTCTGATCCCGATTTTCCTTCCAACACTCCCTTACCATAGTCTCACAGTTCTCCATTATCATTTCCCTAAGAAATATTAAAAAACTTAAGAAAGATGTCACTGGTTTTGATTACCCTATTCCAATCCAACTCCTTGATCTTCAGCATAAACACTTCAATCATTCTGGCATTTTCATTGACTCAAATTAAATGCAGAGCCAGTAATTACTTCACAACCCCCTTGCCCTTTCATACACAGGTCTTCTGCCTTACACAATGACAAAGTATTACCTCCCAGATCTTTAAACGGTTCAGATACTTCAGATATGCTTTGGATACAAATCTGACATGAGGGGACTCTTAAGCAAACCTTGTGAGCAAAACCCAGTACTAATTATTAGCAATTACAGTGCTTTTCTAATGTTGAGCTCCAATGCTCAAACATGATGTGAGCCATATAACCATACAATTGTTCCACTGATTAAGAGGGTGATAAGGAGCACTAGGTACAAGACACCCTGTATTTTGCAGTCTGCTAAATTTAAATTCAGCAGAGCTGATGCCAAAAAGGAAACTCACAGTACTCTGTGGGTATGTTTGAAACAGAAGGCTTAGACGGACATACAGAAATGAAAAAATATCACCACTAACCAGTTTTACTTATGTTATTTACTTCCATTTTTCACTACATTTGTTTTCAACTGTCACCAAGTTCTTTATTCTTTATGCTTTGCACATTTGCCTTCTGACTCCATGCAACTGTTGTACATTGTATAGCTGTCAGAGCAGAAGTGGAATGTATTGAAAGCTGGATAATTGTAAGCTGGGGCATATGGCACTAAGGAGAATGTAGGAGTAAGTGGGAAGAAGGGGTTTTTGTTTTGATTTTTTCAAGAGTCCGGATATGACTAAAGCTTTTTCCGATGGGCAAAGAAAATATCCCTTGTTTCTCTGTTCATCCACAATTTGAAAAGTTGCTTGCTTTTTTTTATTTTTTTTTTTTCTTTTGTTTTTTTTATTTGCCTTTTTTTTTCCTGGGGGCAGAGGGAGAAGAGAATGAAGAGAAGTTTCACTTTATTATTTTTCATGTAAATCAGAATTAAACGTTCCTTCTGTTTCTCTTCTTCTATCACAAGAAAATATGTTCTCAAATAACACGTTACACTGAGGTTTTTGAAAAAAAGAACAAAAAACACAGAAATGAGCTAGTTGCTGCATAAACTTGTCAGACTACATAGCTCAGATGCATTGAAATGACCAGCACAGTTCACTCTTCTCAAAGGTATTGCTTCAAGCTGATGGCTGACTCAAGACAAGAACACAACTTATATCCCAGTGAGTTTCTGAATGTTTTCTCTGCAGCTGCAGGGTATACAGGGTTTTCTGTCTGTTTTGCTTTTTTCTCCCTTTTTCATATGAAATCTCAGATTGCGAAGTACAGCAGCACCAAGTTGAATTCACTGCCAGTTTCCTCAGGTTCAGAAATTCTAGTTAAACACAAAGCCCTATCCTCTTGCCTGATAAATAATCCAAACTTTCTACCATAATCTTCCCTCAAAATACGACTTCTTGGGTTTTATCTCCCAGTTGCAGCTAATCCTTTCTCTCAACAAGGTTTCATCTGTAAAAAGTCTGCCTGTGACATGTTGGGTCCCAGTGCATCCCTTAACAAATCCCACACACATGGCGAGGTTCACAGAGTGCACAGGTTGCAAATAGGACCACAGAGACAGAGCCTCTCTTCCCTAATGGGATCAGAAAGACTGCACTTCCTCATGGAAGATGCTCATCAAAAGAGAGGATGGGAGAGATAGTGAGTTGTCAGGGAAGTCCAGGCTTATGTATTGTATTTTGGGCACATAAGCAGAACAGAGCACTCATGATATTTGTATTCCTGAACACCTCCTCTGTCAAGTTGAATTATTGGTCATGTGTTTATTGCTGTCATGCTGGAAAGCTGACCCAGGCGATGTTTGCTTCACACTCAGCAATTTTAAATGGCTTTTTTTCTAGGTTTTAAGGGCTAGCATTGTGTAACTCGCTCTCTAGGACTGGTCCTTCATTTTCTCCCCCTCTCATCTGTCCCGGCTTCAATTTTACGCTTGTTTACTTTGCTCAACACATCAAAAGAAAGTACACGAGAAGCTGAAAAACGGACAAACATTTTTGCCAGGAGTAAAGTATCAGAGGCTTCCCTTGGTTTTGCATAAGGAATACAGGGAATAAACTTCGGGAGAGTTATTTGCTCTCCCCATTTCCCTGTTTCTAAAACTTGTCTGTCTCTCTGCCAACAGCAGTTTACATTTAACGAGCAGTTGTAGGGGGGAGGAAGGTGACAGACACCAGAGTGCTCTCCTGCTTCCTGTGGCAACTTCATCAACCCCTCTTGCAAAATGCTATTACAGTCACTTTTCTGAGGGAAATGGCTCCATTTTCATCTCATTGACAAGGAAAAAAAGGTGCGCTTAAATTCACTATAGGGACCTTTGACACCTAGGAAGGTCTATTTTTTCACACTTATCTGGGATTTTAAATCAGTTCCCACAGGGTTCTCTGGGCTTCTCTGAACTCTCCCATCAAGCCAAGAGTTTCAGTTCACTCAGTGACCGAAACTGATGCAAAAGCTGCTCTTGATGGGTACCAAACTGCTAATAGCTGAGATTACCAGAGCCATGTAATCAAAAATTACAGGTAAGCTAGTTTTGTATTTTGATATGCCTGAGAAAGGGTATGCCTTTGTCTGTGTATACACGCACACATATTCTCTAGTAGAGAGAGTGAAACCATGAAAATGTCCTGTTCTTAGATGGATTAGATGGTGCAGCAGAACTATACAGCTAACACAGTGACACAGCTCACATATGGCACCATTTGAAATCCTTTCAGATTTAGCATCTTTTATCACCTCAACAAATACGAATTATAAAAACTACTAATCTGTGGTAACTATTCAAATAATTCTATCATTTACGTTATGTTCCATTATGTTATTTAACGTTACAATCGGTTCAGACATCTGAAGTGTACTCAAAAAATCTTACCTTGAGCTTTCTGCTAAAGCACTGGTATGGCACAACACTACACAACACTTATATTTAAATAAATACTGTTGCAGACACTCTAGGAAAATTCATACACTCATCTCCTAACAGCTTCCTAGATACAAGAATCCCAAATGAACCAGAGGCATTCATTACTAATGTGCATTAATGGAAGAGAATTTCTTCATGTGGTCTCTGTAAACCTTCCAACACATGCAAGATACTTTTTTTCTTTTGATTTTTTTTTTTTTAATGTAATAAATGACAACATTTTGGTTTTGATGCAACACTTGGACCTAATTTTCATTATAACAATGCTTGGACCAAGAACAGATGAGAAGAAGTATGAGTTTATTTTATGTTTCTTTCCATGAGTTCATAGTAACATAAATTTAGATGTATTGTGCTATTGCTAACTAACTTTGAGATCAATTCACCCAGAGAAAACAAAGGAGGAACACCCAGATTCCTGAATGCATTTTACTTGTTTGGGTAAAAGGAATTAGACCACAGACACTCTAAACACCTTGTAATTAGGTGAGATCCTGAGGATTTAAAAAAAAAAAAAAAATGGAAAAGAAAAAAAAAGGCATTTTAAGAGGTTTTCTCATCTGCCTTCAGAATGGTGGGTTCAAGCAGAGAAGCCAGCATATGCTCCACTTCAGGGGAACACTTGTCTCTCTGTCTACAGTAACCCTGCTTCACCCAATGAATTGGTTTTATGTGCTTACACCCAGTAACTTCAGCTGAATTTAGGCACCTTAAATTTTTAATTTTTTTTCTTTAAACTCACTATGAAAGTAAAAAGCTGTACTTAAGGACGTACTACAAGTGAATCAGATCTCCTGGAGGAAGATAATACTAAAAAGAATAAACAGAAAACTTGCACAAGTTCCTTATAACAGCCAAAGACTTTTTTTTCCAAGGCATCTCATGATCTAAACAAGTCTACTGGGACCACGTGCTGTAAACAAATTAACATTTTGTTTAAACGTCAATCATCAAGATCTTTCCATTGAAATCCAGGTCAGCTGCATCAGCAGCTGTTAAAAGCAGTGACACTCCTGTCTTCCACAGAGGCCAAGGAGAGGGTGGAAACACCATTCTACACTTAAACCTTCTCCCTAAAATATTAACACCTTCCAAAATTTATACATGTTGTGTGGCAATTCCTGAAGAAAAACCTTCCTCCATCTCCTTCTCATTTAAAATGCTGGAGGTTAAAACCCAAAACAATTAATTCTGAACTGCAGCCAGTGAGGCTTTCATACATCCATCTCTGTACATATATCCCTCTATACATGGTCACTGCCATGGTATACTTTAGACCTGGTTTTACAGGGTAGTAACATAATGCAACCTCTTTCAGAAAGACACAAAAAGAAAAATGCTGGCATAAAATGTCAATCACTAGATCAGAGGATGCTTGTGAAGAACTGTCAGATTACCCTCCTAAATTCATGGAATTTGCAGAAGGGCACCACCTCACCATGCAGGCAGCACAGTGTGAGCCCAGGAGGCCTGGCAGATAACACCACACAATCCTGAGAGAACAGCATAACCCATCAGAGCGGATCTTTACAATCCCTCACTGAAGGTAGCACATAAAAATATAGGCTGAAACATGCTGTCTTTAATAAGGTTTCTTTCAGTGTGAGGAAACAAAACTGAACTTTGCTAACAGTCTCAATTTGTTAAACTGATTATGAACTATGCAGAATACACATATAGACATTCTTCCCCTTAGCCATGTAACAACACATAATCAAGTTGTAGGTGATAATGTCAAGGATAACAAAATGTGGTCTACTTCACTGTGAACTAACAAGTTATGCACATAATCCCTTTCTTAGATATTCCTAGCACATTGCACAAGAATTTTAAATTGTGTTGCACATGATGGTTCTCCTAATACCTTTAATTAAAACACTACCAGAAGTTATAATAAAGAAGGATTACTTTTTTTTTTTTTTTTTTAATACACTGAAACCTCAAAGCTCATGTTATTTTACATTTTGGTAAGGAGGAAACGAACAATCAAGCCACATTTTTGGATTCAAGATAATCATAAGATTTTAAGTGGAAGGGCAAGAAAGAGGCCTCATTTTAAAATTTGCTTTTAACAGATACAAGGATACAAGCCCTATGTTCCTTTATTATCACAAAGATTTTAATTTAAAATGGCACCCTTTTAAACTCCCAACAGTTGTTTGCAAGCTGCTGCCACAACATAATTGACAAACACAGGCTTGCACTGAATGAAAGAAGTTACTAATAACTGGCTTTATTGTAATTTCTGGCTATCTTGTAACACCCTCTGGATTTTGCTCGGGATGCAAAATTCTTAGTATCATTCTAGTTTTCAGGGAGCTCAGCACGCTAGTATGTGACTACTTAAAATAAAACAAGACTATTTTACTGTTTGCAAATTTTCCCACTACCATCCGACAAAGGAATTTTATCCCCTCCTGGTTAAAACCAAGTATACAAGGGCACACCTAAATGAAAGTCAATTGACTATAAGATCCTTGTACACCCATGTTAAAAATCAGCAGGTCCACCCATTATGGGTATTCAGCCCTTTTTAGTATTTTGTGGAGTTCAAAGCATCACTCCCGATTTGTGGCAGCTGTAAGAAGTGCAGTTGCCCAGGCCTCTGTCTCTCTGCTTCAGGAATGGGGCCACTGGCAGGTGCTTTCTGCTTGATGTAATGATAACAGGTCCTCCAAGGAGACAACGATGGTGGCTATACCATGACACAAGTAGCAGGCTTGTGTCTTACGCTTCACAAATCTCCCACCTCATGATTTCAGCAAAAAAAAACCCAAGACAATGAGATCCTTCACAATACAAGCCTGATTCCTAGAGCTGCATCACCTTCTACAATCAAAAAATCTTTTGGGCTCTATGATCACATAATTAAAAACTGAATTATGATGTTCATGTACAAAGGAGCAGACTGAAGCAAAAGTGTGCAAGTGATTTTAACTCTCTTGACCCTTTCATGTAGAGCTTCTGTATCTAATTTCTGGGGTTTAGAAGCTGGGGGAAAGAGATTTCAATATTCTTGTTTGGATTGTTACTTTTAATTTTAAGCTGGTTGTATTTTTTTAACTGCAAAGCCAAACTGATAACCTATTATGGAGTAGCACATTGATGCCAACAGACATATAATCAATTCCAAAGATCCACTTATCAAGAATCTGGTACCTAAGAAATTGAAGTAAAAGACAGAGGTAGCAGATTATCTTCCGTGATAACAGGATGATAACGTACATATCTGCTACTGTGTTTCATAAAGTATTTGCTAACAGCAGAGAGAAATCATGAGTTTAATTCCAGATTCTTGATAACTGTGCTGCACTGATTACAGATCCTTCCCATCCAGTCCCATTTCTCTTGCAGAACACAGGTCAAACACATTAACACCTCTGCTACCTGCTCCACCCAAAATTATTTATTCCCCTGTAGTATCTGGGAGACCCAAATTGGTATACAGATCCCCAACAAAAACCAAACAAATAAAATGAAACAAACAAAAAAAACCCACAAAAAAACCTGAAAAAATCCCAACAAAACAAAGCAAAAAAAAAAGCCCAACCAATCAAAAACCATCTTAATTTAAGATTGTATAGATTGGAATAGATTTAGGATCTATCTATAAGACAGAATATAAATTCACTGCTTCTGACAGTGTACTTTACCCATTCTGACAGGCCATATTGACCTGCAAAAAGAAGTACATGTATGAGTGCAAATCCAAGTGCATTACACAAGGATCTCTTTCAAAGAGAATACCTACGTAGGATTGATGGCTATG
The DNA here is from genome assembly GCF_036169615.1 of Heliangelus exortis. Lineage (NCBI taxonomy): Eukaryota > Metazoa > Chordata > Aves > Apodiformes > Trochilidae > Heliangelus > Heliangelus exortis. Next base: position 38,435,927 of record NC_092424.1, read on the forward strand.
GACAGTGTTTCTAATGGCCTTTTTAATTGGCACTATGATGATTAATTGCTGCCTTCAGAGAACTCCAGGAGTTCTCATTACCAAACAGCATGGTGTCCCAGAACACTGTGTGGGTGACCATTGCTACTAAGTAGTCACCACATCATGAGACATAGATAAGATAAATTTTATACAACTCTACAAACCCCAGAAACTGAAGCCTACTACCGAGTCAGCAGGAAAAAAATGTTTCCTTCTTAGTATGTTGTTTCAGCACTGCCCATATGCTCTAAGAAAACAGAAAAGGCCTTCAGGAAGACACTGAAAACAAGCTATGTATGCAATAAGGATTAAATACTGAATGCACTATTTCTTGCCATTGAAAAAGTTTTTATTTGCTCATGGCCACAGCAGATAATGCAATTACCTCCATGGATAAGAGAAGCTAACCAAGTTAGGTCTGGTTACTACAGCTCAGCAACTGCCTGAAGAGCAGGCACCTGCAGGAATGGCCTTTAACACAAATACCTTAACTACATCCATCTGCTGCTGCCTTCCACCCTGAGAAACGCCTCAGGTTTTTTTTTCCGACAAGGCCCAAGCTAGGGCCTCCCGAGGTGGCTGACAGATCACTGGCGGCCTGATTGCTCTTCTCAGAGCATCTGTGACACCTTGGGGTGGAGAGGACATGGAGGATTTATGCTTTTGCTTTTTTGGGTTTAGAAAGCCCTCCTTCAAGTCTCATTTAGAAAGCTTTCTTTCGTTCTTTATCTGTACTTCTGCCACTTCTCGGCTGAGCCCCAGCACAAGACACAGGTGCTTGCCTCCACACACCCCACAGCCCTTAGGATATGGAGGGTTTCTGCTTTTGCTTTTTTGGTTTTAGAAAGCCCTCCTTCAAGTCTCCTTTAGAAAGCTTTGGTTCTTTATCTGTCCTTCTGCCACTTCTCGGCTGAGCCCCAGCACAAGACACAGGCGCTCGCCTCCACACACCCCACAGCCCTTAGGTTATGGAGGGTTTCTGCTTTTGCTTTTTTGGGTTTAGAAAGCTCTCCTTCGGGTCTCATTTAGAAAACTTTCATTCTTTATCTGTACTTCTGCCACTTCTCGGCTGAGCCCCAACACAAGACACAGGCGCTCGCCTCCACACGCCCCACAGCCCTTCTCAGCTACTGCCAAGTTACTTCAGACCCGCTACACCGGTTTCACAGTCCGACAGCTATTAGCTCGACCAGGGGGCTTCCAGGCCCGCTACACCTCCACCACCCTGTGCAGCACCCGCGCTGTTCCGGGGTTGCCTTACGGGGCAGGGCTGCTGGGGATGGGGTATCCCGGCGGGAGGAGCTGCGGGGCTGCCCCAACCGCTTCCAGCCCAGCCCCCCTTCCTGGCAGCCGTTAACCGCCGCGCCCCGCGCCACTACCCGACAGGGGCGGAGCTTGAGCGCTGCCGCGCAAGGGCCGCAACAGCGAGGGGCGGAACGGGCTGGGAGGAGAAGCCGCGGAGCCGCCCCCGGTGGTGACGGAGGCCGGGCTAGGCTAGGCTGGGCAGGGCAGTCCGAGCCACCGTCACTGCGGCACCGATGGGCCGGTCCCGGGGAGGCGCCAGTCTCAGGGCTGCCTCGGGCGAGACAGCCTGGGGGAACCCTGGCACCCACCGCGGGAATTTGGGGGCGGTGGGTGGGGGCTAAGGCTGCCCGCTCAACGGCTTCCCTCACGGCTGGGTTACAGAAAGGAGCAGTGCCGGGGTTGCTTTTACTCCTTAACGCCAGAATCGGTGATTAACAGCTGCTTAATTGACAAAAATTGAAACCGCTTTAAATTCTCCCGAATCAATAGCTGTTTCTGGCCGGTGCCAGCACCTACACTTCAGTTTTGAAGTCTGCGGTTCAGCTTCGTTGCTGGATAAGGATTAACAGTACGGTGACTGTGTGCCCAGCACAGCTCTGAAAGTGAAGGGTAAAGGGCTTCGGGTACGTTCACAAGCTCAATCGGCAAGCCCATGAATTTCTCCGATACATTATGAAGAGACATTTACCCATTTAAAAGTAGTCAGTCTGTAAATAATCTTGGATAGCATTAACACCATCTTAAATTCTGCAAATGATTTAGGATTTTGTCGTGCACTGACAAAGGACTCAGATTCTCATTAGAATTATGTAAAATCCTCTTAACACAAATCTCCTGTCAGCTTCAATCCATTAAAAATAATAAAGGTACGCTCAAAATTAGGAACCAGAGCAAATTTTGTTTAGACTTAAGAGATTCAATTTACTGACTATGCTGTTAATCGGACAGCACCAACACTCATCTCGCTTTGCCTTGACAATGTAATCTAATGCGACATTTGACTCCATTTACATCATATCACGATCTTTAAAGCGCTGGTTACAATTTAACGCAGATTCAAGCACAGCTGCAGGTCAAAATTAACCACTTGGGTAGATAGCGGGAAACCAGGTGCTCCCAAAGCATCATTCACCATACTGAGCATCCCGTCTTCATACTGGAGAAAAAGGCTTATCTGCTGTGCCTTTCCTCAAGCATCTCTAGACTGATCAGCTGGCTTTTCATTATCTTTCTTCTCACTAAAATAATAATAATAATAATAATAATAATAATAATAATAATAATAATAATAATAATAATAATAATAATAATAATAATAATAATAATAATAATAATAAAGTGGCTTTACTGCATCTGTAAAGGCTCCCAGCCTAACTAGAAGATGGGGAAAAAATAATGATCAGCAGAATATAAGCTTCATGAAGAGATGGGAGTGGCCTCCAAAAGTACACTTCTTAACAACAAGAACAACAACAACATATATTTTTGAGGACAAAGTTCAGGACTGTTTTCCTGAGCTGGAGCCATCTGCTAGAAGCCAGCCAGGGAATGGTTAGTGGGGGAAGCACCATTGGGGCAGTCAACCTCATGAACCACATTGCATGTGGCGCAGGGCTGTGTTCAGGCTAGTTTGGGAGTTTGCTTTTAGTTGCAGCCTTCCACTCAGGAACAAACTAATTTTCTCAGAAATGTACCTTCGCAAGTGTATCTCCAAATTATTTGCTACAAAAGGCTATACTGCAGTAATGTACTTTTCTCTCTCATTTTGTGAGCCAAGTAAACGCACTGCCAAGAAAAAGCAAACCGACCGGTCAGTTGTCTCTTAGGTATGCTTTTTAAGCCATTACAATAATGGTTGAGTAAACTGGCTCAAGAAGATTTCTGAGTTTTTTGTTTTTGAGGATTTTAGGGACCAATTTTATATGTATTGGGATCATTAAGAGCTAGTTTAAGTTTATGTCCCTGGGAAAGAAGATACTGTAAATCAATCTTATTTTAAATACATGCGAACTGCTTAAAATTGCATTGTATACCGTCACTAACACGCATTAGCTTTCAACTCCACAGTAGATTTAAGTTTCTTTACAGAGCCGAAGATATTATTCAGAAAGAGATGCTGAAATGTCATGAAAAGCAACTACAGTACTGAATAAATGAACTTCTTTACAGCATTAAAAAAAAATTAGACAGGTTAAATAATCGATGCCCTATTCAGCACTTCTAGGGGTGTAAATAGCCACCTCTATTAATCATAAATCATTAGAAATTGCCATGTTTCTGGAAACAGATAATTATCTTCTTGGAACACGTGTCCTTGCACTCATAATACACTGCAAACTTACCCTGTAGAAGCTCATGGAAAAAAAAGAAAAAGAAAAAATATCAGAACTGACACACACGACACATTCATAAGAATAATTAAGCTAGTGAATCACAAATCCCAGCCTTTTTCCTCTTTTACAGAAAAGACATAAGAAAAACAAACCCATACACAAACCCCCAACAAAACATCTCCATTTTGGAGCAATCTAGATATTTCAGATTATTTTTAAATTTCATAATTATTCTAGTTTGCCATTCTAAAGAAATAAGGGCACTAGCACACTAACTTGTTAAAACAAACCTTTACTTCAAGTTTGATTTAATACTTTGACACAAATGAACTCATTATGTTCTCTTCCCTGGCCTCCAATAGACAGAAAATTATATTTTCAAAAGCCATTGACAAATATCAGATTGTCTTTCCCCTAGAATTTCTGTGGTTTCAGACATATCTGACGTACCATTTTTGCTACCCTCTTGTTAACTCTCTCGAATCATTAGCAGCATTTCAGCGTACAGGCGGAGAACGCTAAATTAAAGAGTAGATTTCAGTTTTTAAGCCCCAGGGCAGAAAAGGTTGAGCACATCACAGAGTAAATTCTCCTCCCAACTAGGATTGCCTGTGCTCTCATTACATTACCTCAGCACCCCTTCAGCTTCTGTGTGAAGCAGAGGTGTATTAAGCTCTAAAGGGAGCTCATTCTTCTGTCCTATACGCTGAAGAAAGACATTTCTGGAGTGATGAGAACTGCTTGAGTTGGATGGAGAAGATACTTGAAAATGCCTGGTAGGGTTCCAGCCATACAAGCCCAAGCATAATAGCACTGAATTGGGGGTGTGGCTGACCAGAAATTTATAACTGCTGGTGGACAAGGCTTTTATTGCCTTTAGAAACATTTAAGATGAAAGGGAAGAACAACTCTACATTGAAGGAGGGAGGAAAGAAAAAGAAAAAAAAAGGTGAATGCACACAATGTTTTTTTATATATATATTACCCAGACAGGCTTCTATTGCTGTGGGACTTTTCTCATTCATTGAGCTAAGAGGATACTTTTGTGGTGTGTCAGCAAGACCAACTGAAGGACTTCACAGTGGTGAGGAGGCCAGTTGGTTCATGCACACCTGGACAAATGGCTAATTGCAGCTGTGGGCTGTTTTGAAATTCTGAGCATTCAGATGTCTGCTAAAGAAATCACAAGTGAAACCTGGTAGAAAAGGAGAAAGAAAAAGCAAGGCATGGCCACATGGGATGGGGAGGGAGTGAGGGCTCATTATGCACAGCAGCATAGGATCTACAAAAGGATATGCAAGAGGAGTACCAGTGTGTGACTGGTGCCAGTTATGAGAGGTGTTCAGGGAGATTTGGCATAGAAATCAAAAACACAAGAGAAAAAATAAAGCAAACACATCTTTTTCCACAGTTCCTAAAACTAAAGATTTCAGTTTCGAGAAAATGTGTTTTATGAAAAGAGGAACCCCCAACAACAACAACAAAAAAAAAAGACAACCAAAAAAGGCACACCGGAAAAACACCACATGCCAAACCAACCAACCCTTTTCCCACACCATCTTGCTTTCCCTTTTCCAAAACCAGCACCCCTAAAACAAATTAAAAAAACCATCAGTTACATGAAGGTGGAGACAGTGGAAGAAGCTTCAACCATGGTGAAAGTCAGGGACAAGAAGACTGCCTAGAAAGCAAAAGTCGGCTGAACCAGTGCAGCAAAAGAACAGAAATAAGGATAAGAAATATGACTATTCAGAGAAACCTAATGGCTACCTTAGTCATGAAGGAGCCTAAGCTGCTGAAGGGAAATGGTTAAATCACCTTTCCTTAGACCAAGCCCTCAAAGTAAACCTTCATCAACATCCTTCAGATCTGCATATAATCACTTCTCGTTCTGTAACAGCTAGAGACACACTGTATAATTTCTTTGGGGACTGATATATTACAAGAGGTGGTTGTGAAATAAGGTTGCCCAAAATATTCCAAATTAGTTTCTAAAAATCCACTCATTACACCATGCTTTTCAAAATACTGGCTTTTCATAAAGCATTTTTCAGTCTAACTCCTCTGAAGATATAAATTCAATTTAAGAGGGAAAAAAGGTACAATTTTCTGTAACTGGAAAAGGCAAATCAATACTTCATAAGTATGGTATGTGCTAAGATAATTAATTTTCCACAATATGCTCAAATCTCAGCAGTGAAAACATTATAAAACCAAATTAATAACTAAATATTCTACATGCTAAGAGCAAGAAAACACTCTTTCATTCAAGTTAAATAGATTAAATGAGAAATGGTTTCTATGGCTGTCAAAATCCAGCCAGTCTGAACACCTTGAACCCTATGGATAGTACCGTAATTATTTTTTCTTAAGGGTTTGTTAGAAGCTTCATATTGTATCAAAAAACCTTTTTGAAGGGAAAGGCAACCTTTAAAGGTCTCATTCATTTGGACTGTGCCTCATTTCCATTATTCCCAAAGCTTGTGTAGATTTTATCCCTCTCGTTCTTTGCAAGGTCATATTCTTCTGTCATTTTATTGGTTACATCTCGAGCTTCGAGATCAGCAAACACAGCCTTAAATGCACTTCACCCTCACACTAAAAAAAGAAATCCTTTAGAAAAGGCGATTTTGACATTGGCTGCCTGCAGTTTGACTCCCTACAGCTTCACAGTGAGATCAAGAATAATACTTCACTTTATAATGCTCACCTCGAGATTGCGTCAGTAATGAAACACTCCAAGCAAGGATCAGTTAAAATGGCAAATGGCTTTAACATTTCCAGGGAGCAAAGGAATTGAAACATATCCCACTCCACATTTGCAGAACAAAGAAGGGACTAAAAGGCATAGAAATAAAAAAAATAACAACACTGACAACAAAATCTGCTTGGTGAAATGTCTTGAAGGGATGTATGTGTATGGCTGAAGTAGCTGCTGTGCTGTACAAGGCCTTATGACTTTGTTAACCACAGCTTAAATCAACAGTAAGCAGAAGATAAGTTGTCACCAGAATATTTTCTGTAAGGATTTCAGCCTATTTCCACTTTTTCATAGAAGCAAATATGTGACCAAGAAGCCTTCCTAAAGCAAAGTGTTGCACTGCAAAGGTTTCTTCAATATGAGTTGCAAATTTATTCCCAGATTTCTCACACCATATACAGAATATACATAGGAAGTTCAAAAATACAGAGAGCAAATGCACAAGCAGAAGCAATAAAATAAAATCCAGTCATAAAATCTGCCCCCCTCTGAGTGGGATTTCACAGAATCTCAGCTGAAGGAAAGCAAGCAATAAAAGCAGATCTGTGGGTGTTCTCACCATACACAAGAATGTGTGCAGGCGTATCTAACTGCATGATATACAAGTTATTTCACTTCAAATTTCACATCTTCTAACATTTCACCGCTACAGACCAAGAATCTGATCTAATTTTCATAGTTTCTGAGAAGGTATTTCTGTACAGTGTTGTACAAACAGAACCAATGCCATCCTTGCCCCATTACAGAACAGGATAGAAACTGTTACTCTTCTGCGACCAGATTTTCCTCTGTAATGGATAGAAGACTTCTCCCTTTGCTTTAATAAAAGGACAATAGTTTAATTCACAGTTTTTCAAAATTTCTAAATAGTTTTATCATTAGGGTGACAAGTTGAAGATAGTTCCTCTTGCCCTTAGATCTCTTCCATGCACTTTCAGTATCTTGTCTAAAGCTAGACAGGGAGATGATAGCTGGTTAGGAAATCATAAAGCCCAGCTTGCAAACTCTTGGATGAGCAGCCATCTACAAACAAACTTTTATTTGTACACATTATTTTATCTGAGTCATTGAGACAAATGAAATGCAAAAACTTCATCTTTACAATTATATGCAATTATATCCTCATCCTTTTTTTTTTTTTTTTTAACTTTTGCCTCTTTAGGGCATGAGTATGTCCCTAAAATAAAAAGGATTAAGAGTTAGAATTAGAGAAATTGTTACTAAGCTAAAACAGGACTGAGAAGACCATAGTCTGGGTGTGGGAGATGGTCAATGGAAAGAGGTCCAGGAAGATCATAAATTCTGGCGGTGACACCAGCTAACAAAGTCACTCCTTCAGCTCAAGGGCTTTGGTACTCTCAGTCTTACACTCAAGACCTTGCTGATTATGTGCCTGTACCCATTTAGATTTTAAAGCTTCCATGTATATTTTCAGCCTACGTGAGGAGAAAGCTATAGTATTTTTTTTTAATGTAACAGCAGCCCCAAGAAATAAAACAACAACCCATTTCCTGAGAAACTGATTTTAAAGTACTTCAGAGCGATCACTAGAAACTGAAAAAACCCTGTTTCTTGATTTTGGTATTTGCCAACTTGAGCTAATGAAAGCACCACTATACATTGCCAGCCACTCAGACTTGCCAGTATTTGTAAAAGACATGTAAATATTTTAAATTATAGCATTATGAGGTAATATAGATATATTTTCCCTCTTGTGTGTATCTCTGCTTTGTAGTTACAGTAAATATTTTGCCATATTTTAATTTTAAGATAAGATGAAGTATCTACTAGCAGGAGGGAAAGTTTTCCATTAAAAAAACATAATATTGGAACATCTAATAAAAACCCCCAAAACATCTGAAAGTCTAGAGGAATTTTGGTTCAAGGCTTTCTTATTATACTATTAAATGATTTAATGGCCACTCTGTGTATGGAGCAACATTATTTATTGCATACCTTCTTCCAGAAGAGCACTTGAATATTTGCAGAGAAGTACAAATACATCATAAATTTTCCTGTAACTAACATTGCAAATGAAAACAACTGCTTTGTATTAAAGGATTACACAATGCCAAACAATGAATTTGGAAGCAAACATCAAAACTGCTTAAACTGGATCTTGACTGGTACACTTCAGTTGAATTTTGTCCCAGGCTTAATGACAAACATCTTAGATTATGTAAAAGTGAAATGCTACGTTTTCCACTGATCTTGTGTTTCCATTCCCATCATTGAACACAGATACCACAAGTTTCTCTGCCTATTGCAGAAAATATGCCAGGCTCCCATTCCACTAAACTGGGGAATGTTACTGGGAAATCTCATATTTATCCAACATTTCTCTGCTGACGTAGCAATGTGAAACAGCTCCCACATGCATCAGACCTGGTCCACTGAAGGGGCAGGAGCCGCCTGCCCAGGAGGGTGTCAGACAAGAGTGGGGCTGTGCTGACATCAAAGCCTCAAACAGAAGGCATCTGTAACTGAGCAAGAGCAGGTACATTTATTTATTTTTTTCTTTTAGTCTGGCTTCAAAACCCCTCACTTTCTCCTAAAGCTAAGTGGCAAGTGCTCAGATGGCTCAGTGACACCTTCTGTATACGAACGTGTGCTTCTATGTGTGTAAAAGGAATAAAGATGGCACTCTGAGCAGTGAAAGATTGTTCAAGGGATTTTAAGTAAAATTTCTTCAAGGGTACCTGGGGATTTTGGTTTCCAGACCAAAAGGAAACTTCAGCATAATAAAACTTATCATGTACCAGGGCACTGCTGAATCACACCAGCTACATTAAGACTTAACACTCAGCTTTCTACAACTCAGATATGATGTAATTCCAGAAGTAGAAATAAGAGAAGTAGGGACAGTAGAAAAAGCTTGGAATGGATCAAAAGTATGATTACCACAAAAAAAACAAAACAAAAAAACCCCACACAATTAAAAAAAAAAATCTTAAATGACAACACTTAAGTGACAGAACTGTATGTTTAGAGTATCAAAGTCTAAAGGATCACTTCCAGCCTTGCAAGGGTGAGAAGCACCAGCAACACCAGAAGAGGACAGGATAAACACCAGACCCAGAGAGCAGTGGTAGGATGCCAGCTACTGGGAACTTCACTGAAAGACATTCAATTCAAAACAGAGGGAGGAGATTGTCTGGGCACCACTGGAATATTCCCATCACACCATAAAATCTTCCAGGGAGGTTTGGAAAGGACAGACCTGCTGTGTGAGGAGCTGGATTTTGGGGCTGAGCAAGAGCCCAACCCGCTCCCCAGTGAAGCAGCTTGAGTTGACTCAGCTTGGAAGTGCACAGCAGTTGGCAAGAGGGAGAGTTGAAGCAGCAGGAGATTGAACTGAGACTTTCCAGCACACAAATGAAAACCAGAGGCAGCAGCAAATGGTTCTTGAGGAAGTAGATTAAGAAAAGCCCTTACCCAGCCTCCATGGTCAGAGACTAATAAATGGTATAATGATACTAAGGGAATAGTGAATGTGGTGTAAAAAGTTGGGGAACGTATAACTAGAACTTCCTGAAATGATTTTGCTTTGTCTCAGGCCTTATCCTGCTTAGTTTAAAGGGATTATTTTGCCACTCAAAACAGTCCTCACTTGTAGAGTTAACTCCTGATTTCTTAAGAGGGTCAGGTATTCGACGATGGAAGGTTATCTCTGGGGTGGGCAATTACAATACAGGACCCCTTAAACCAGTCTGCTGAGACTCCTACCTGACAGAGGTATCAGCACACAAAAACGCTGTTCATAAAACATAATAAAATTTACTAGCAGAAGGAATAATTTAATTCAATAATTTAATGATATAGAATGGGGAATCTTGACACTATTCAACTCCTCTAACTTATTTTTTTTTATAATTGGAAGATTTGCTCAATTTACTAGCTTTTAGTCCTATTTTCAGGAGGACAAATTATAAATAATGTTTCTGAAGAACTCTCAGAATATACTGAGTCACTGGAAGGAATCTCTTTAAAAATAATTAAAAAAAAAGTCATGAAACTTAATCTGAGGATTTGATTGGGCTGTAATTATCCTCTTGAAAGTCAATTTCACTGGCATCCCACCTCAAAGATGAGAAAAACACAACATGATTCTGTGATTGAAACCTGTCTGCCATCAATCCACCTAACTGCCTTATACTTCACATGGACCTGCTCATCTTGTCAAGCAAAGAAAAATCTCATAATCAGTTTTAGCACCCCGGAGCCCTTCCAATTCTCAAAGTAATATTCCAAACAGCTCAAGTAGAGCACAGTAACGCACAACTCAGCAGCCAACTTATTGTAGTGCTATGAAAGAGAAGAACTTCAGATGATAGAGACCATAAATTTATAAAATCCTTTTAAGGCCATCCGCACTACAATATGAAACTCAAATGAGTGCTTTCTCCCTTCTGTTATGGGGCTTTTTTCCTGGAAGAACTGGGAGGCAACAAAAGGACAGTTACCTGGCACTGTAAATCAGTATGTTAAAAAAAATATATCATGTACTCGTCAGCCTGCGCAGCATGCTACAGAATGGGCTATAAACAAATACAAACAGCTCTTGAATCCTATTTTGCCTCTGTGTGTGCACATACATGAGCACAAAGGTGTCCTTGGAGGGCAGATTCACCTGATTTCCTACTAGAACTGCATCAAAAGAAGGAATCCATAGCCTATACGTTAAGGCTATACAATAGATTTCCATTGTTTTGGGGAAAATCTTCTTCGTAACAGATGTTAATTTGTAGCAATCTAGTATATTTATTACCAAATGTAAGTATCTGTAATACTTAATAATAAAAAAAAAACAACTTATCCACAGCCTTGGGAGCATTTTCACCTAGGAAAATGATACAAAATACCTTTTTTCAATGCTTTTGATACTGAAATCAGCCTGTACTCCATTTTTTAAAATCCATCTTCAAAAGCATTACTACAAAAGAAGTAGTCAAGGCACTTGTAAGTTGAAATCTATGGGGCAGAGGAAAAATTTGAATTCAAATAGCTAAAGAACTGTTGGTTTTGTCTATAAAAGTAATCATATCAAAATTAGAGTGCTGGAACAGGGTGCTGCTTACTGTGAATGACATTCATAAATTTTAAGTCAATAAATCATATCTTAGAGAAGGAGATGAATTTCAAAACAGAAGAGAAAGAAATGAAACTCAGAGGGATAGAAAAAAAGGCAGCGCTGCTTTAGCACATTATCTTCCACATCTGGAATCCAGCAGTAGGAGCCTGAGGAAGGGATTAGGAATTCATAATTCCAGATCAGTATTTCAGCATAACAACCAGCGATATCATCTGGCTAAAGAATGCCTCGTTTAGTTAAAGCTTAAACATCTGTCGCTAACATTAATTTCTGTACATATCTTGTAAAGCTCCTTCGAACTTTCATCTGAAAGGAAGTTTAGCACCGAATACTTCAAATATTTTTCTAGAAAATAAGCTAGCAGCTCTTAGGGACAGGGAGATAAGGGTTGGGGGGTTGGGTTTTTCTGGGATTCGTTTGCTTTTTTGGGGGAGAAGGTTGGTATTTGCAGGGGGGGTGGTGGATAGTGGTTGTATTTTGGGTTTTGTTTTGTTTTTTTGTTTTTAAAGGCCATACAGTTTTGCCACACTCTGGCTCAGATGATGAATACTCTGGCCTTCATGTCACGCTTGGGTTTCTCTGTAGCTCAACCCCACAAGGTCTTTGCAGGCTGAGTCTGCTGCAGAGAGAAATGGATTTGCCAAGGCCATTTCTTGCAGAAATAGGTTGTGTGAGTCTCACACATGAGAATTCTCATATGTTAAGGCTGAGGGGAACTCACTGAAGTGGTTGGTAGGCTGTGTCCTTCCCGAGGTCTTTTCATGTGCAGAGCCACTTCTGCTGCTTGTCAGAACATGGTAACAGATGAAGATGCACATCTGAGTGTAAACAATGGAAGCCACAGAATGGGAGGAAAATAGTATAAAAGAAGATTCACTGCCTAGGGATTCACAGTTACGAAACTTCTACAATCAAAGAAGCAAATTTAAAAGAGACTCTAAGAAAATGAAAAAAAGGGGCAAAAGGCAGACATGATAAAGTCATAAAAATGAAAGAAAAGGGAAGGAAGTAAAATAAAATTTAAAAAAAAAAAATGCATTTCTTGAGGACATACAGTTACTAAGAGGAAAAATATTTCCAAAGATTGAGTTGCCTATTTGCCAAGGATCTTATTCTCCTAGAAATCTGCATTTCATTCAAATGAAGATGCACTAAATCTGACTCAAAGATTTACACGAAGTCTGGAAAAGAAGGTGGAGGAGACTCAATGGGGAAACAAAAGCTGAAAGTTTCTGTTTTCTTCATAGGGAAGTTGCAGCATTTTCCCACTGAGTAACACAAAAAACACAGGTTATCTTCATACAAATAATTCATCATGTACTTAGTGCTTAATTTAGGTGCCATTTGGTAAATAATTACACCTTACCTTTTTTAGCAATGGCAAACTCTAGATTAAACCCTGAATCAAGGTACTCCCCAAAGAATGAGTTTGAATCACATGCTTTAAAACAATCCCTACTACTAACTTTACTCTCAGTAAAATCAAAGGCGAGGACTCAATTCAAATACCTGGAAGGCAATGTTTCAACTCACTTTTATAGTTCAAATTAAATGAATGCTTCTGCCTTTACAACACAATGCTAAATTTAAGTTTACCACAATAAAAGAAAAACTACACAAGCATTACATAGCCATGGTATCTCTCCAAACAATTACTGTGATTACATGTTAAATTAATTGTCTAAACTTTTAAAATGAAAAGTCTTTTGCAGTATTTCACAGCTGAGAAACTAGACAAATCTCACTGAGTCTTGCAGGTATGTCATTAAGTGACAACACAACTGCATTTTAAAACGTGTGTGCAAAAGAGTCCCTAATCCAGTTCATATCGAGGCTCTACCTAGATAATCCTATCACAGCCAGCAAGGCAAACCTGTCCTCACTGGAGAGAAGACCTCATTAGAGAATGTTGCATTATAACAAATTCATAATAGTTCCTAATGAAACACTTGCCATCCAGCAAAGTAAAGCGATTAAGTAAACAACTTTACTGTTGCAGCATGACACCATGTGGTAAAATGCCATGGGGAAGGGTTTAATTGCAGAAGCTTGCATTAAATGGGAGCTCCAAGTGAGCCGATCTGAATCCAAAGTGATAGGAGAAGAAATAGAACACTCTTACTTCTGGACCATACATCTAATTACTTGTGGACAGAAGCTAATGAAATACAACATATGCACAGCAGAGTAGGAAACATGACAGTGTGCCTATGTGCACATCCTTGAAACTTTTTTAACCTGTATAAAATTCACATCTCAACATTGCATATCAAGTGCATACGTTAGGTCATTTACGTGTATTTTCACAGTTGTTACCTGTCAGGCCTCCTGTTTCCATAAGCAAATGTTTAAAGACTGATCTGATTAAAAGCTCCATCCAAATAAGTTCCAGACAAGCCTTGCTCACCAGGCACTGCATTTTGACACAGGAAGTTCATGTCACCCCCAGGTGTGCATACTGGCTTCATGGAAGTGAAACTCTGCTTCTTGGCAGAAAACACAGGCAGTTCTTGCCTTCCCATCTTATTCTTCACTCACAGACAGTAGGCCCATGTAGGCCAGCAAATACTGAAACTTTGATGTGAAATATGAAAATTCCATACAGGCCGAAATAACTTGGTCCCATCTTCCAAAGCAATACAGATGCCAACATATTACAGCAAGCCGAGAGGACCTCAGAGTCTCTGAGCACCAGTTACTTCAAACTTTGAAAGATTTGAACATTTTTCCTCTCAGAAAATAAGAATCTTCTCATTTTCAATTTGATGACTTGAAAACTTGAGAGAATCCATAGGGTTCTCCAGCAAACTTCCTTTTAGTACAGCAAACCATCAGATCATCTGCAATTTTATGAAGATTTGCAGAACATGGTTCACTAATGATGGCTGAGCTACTGTAGGTGCTGCACACCAGCAGCCTAGTTCTGATGTTCTTTTCCCAGAAATGTAGAGCCAGACTTCCAGACATCCTTGGCCCTTGCTGCATGCAAATACTCGGTGGCAGTAAAGGAAACTGCTCTTTGTTAAATGAAATAACACAGCTTGAGAGGGATGTTTTAAAAATAAAAAGACTTGAAGACCTAAAGAGGCGCCGTGGTTCTGGAGACTGGGTTATCCTCTGAATTTTGGATAATTGCAAGTCAGAAAACCTGCCTCACCTGCCAACCCTGCTGGACAGTACACTTCAGTGTCCCCAACCAGGGTGAGAAAAAAGGGATGCAAGCATTGGCTTTAGCAAGCATATGAAAAGGATCTGTTGAAGAGTGCTCAAGAGACGTGTGGACTGACCACCTATTAGATGACCCAGACAGGGTAAGATAAATCTGAAGTGCCCAGGCTCATCAGCCTGTGCTTCCAGAGCAGGCAGCAAGTGCCCTGGACATTGCAGAGTTCTCACAGGGGACCCGGGTCCAAGTTGCCTGGGCTCTGCTTATTTTTAAGTGTAGGCTGGGAGAATAAAACACGCCATAAACCAAACAATTAGCTTTCCAAGACAAATGTTACGGGTTGGACAGATATTACAGTGTAGCTTCTGATCTGCCAACGAACCAGGCTACAGCTGGGAGTCATTACACTGAAGTGAAAATAGATTAACTGAATACATAAACTGGCTGATCCTTCTGTAAAACTGAGCATGGGATTTGTGGGATCTGTAATCCTGGTATTCAGGTCTTTCCTTATGCTTGGCAGAGATGTCTGAACCTGTTTTAGGCATGTCACGCAGCTATTTTCAGAAGAGTCATCCAATATTGGAGATTTTTAAAAAATGTGTTTGCAACACTATTCAGCTACACTAGACATTAACTATCATGGAATTTTAGGCAAATGTGTACTGCTGTTCCCCATGGAGAGGAATATTTATAATGCAGGATATTAGAATTACGTACTATGTGGAGATTGTAGTACTGTGACATCGCTGTTTTCTGAAATTGTTACTTTTTCATTTCAATTTGCAAGTGTTTGTTTCTCTATATTAGAACTACCTATATTATAGAAAAAAACATTTTTGAAGCACTGCTAATTTGATGTTAAAAATACAGATATCTCCATATAGAATGTAATGTGAATATACATGGTGTTTGTGCCTGTGTGTATACAGATAAACACAAGTATGGAGGCACACATTTAAAAAGTCACCAAAATAACATACTTATCCTACAAATTAGAATGCAGTTCTGCAAATATTTCACTAAGTCTCACCAATTAGTCTTCAAATACGTATAAAAGGAAAAAAAATGCAAAAGCACAAAACTCTTCAGATGGCAAAGATGCTTGAGGAACCTGCAACTGATGGCTCAGACTCTGGAACCCAAAGCAGATCTTCAGTTAACCCTCCAAAGAGTGCAATAAAGAATGAGATTGTCCCTGCAATATGATGTCTTTCAAGTTGGATGAAGTTCCAAAATATATATTCTGATAGGCAGAGAAATTGTCACTGAATTAGAAAACAGTGTTAAAATAAATAGTATTTTTGAAGATACCTACATAATGTTTGCCTATCCAGGTCTTCCTACTGTCAAGGGGAGTTCTATTATACATAAATAATCTGAAACCTTGGAAAAAATATGATTAAATCACACAACATTTAGGCCGTGTTAAGTATATCTGTACTTTTATCAAAGCTCTCCCAAATGTTCTCTTCCAGACCTTCTAGAAGAAGTAAAGCTATTCATGAAATAAAAAAATCTTACAATAATAATCTATTTCCTTGAAATACACAAGTTTATGAAGTACATTATTATACTTTATATAATTATAGTATAGCCTGTAATTAGTATCCATAAATATGCTATGCATTAATACAACGGATCTGAAATTCATATTGTTAAATTGTTGATATTTTCAATGCAAAAATCAGCATTTTGGTCAGATTTTAATATTTGTATTTTATTTTAAAAACTGCACACTTGTAATACCAAAAATCTAAATTTGTAAGTAACAAATGTCTAGATTTTTCTTACACTGCTAGCATTCAGTAATATTATCCTTGAAATCCAAAAGTAGCAGATAAAAATATGCATGAGAATATTCAAATAGATTGAAGTTTTCTTTGAAGAAAAAAAGGAATAATTGAATTATCATAAAGGAGTGACAGTTTAGAGAGTATCTTTGTCAAGGTATTTTGAAAAGTGTCACTTCCAGCTCACTGTCAAGAGAGGGAGCATATACTTATGTGCCAACAAAAGAGAATAAGGGAATGGAAACTATTAAAATATTTCACAAGAGAACTTAAGACCTTCTGGCTCTTTGATGGAAATTTGTGCAGAGAACCTAGTATTAGTCCATAATCTAACATCATTATTGTTTTGGCAAGTAATTAATCATCTGTTCAGAAGTAACAGAGTTTAGTTAAAATCTAGCTGCCACTTTGGATGTTAAAGGGAGAGCCTAACATTTCTAAAAGACAGAGATACCTAAAACTATCGGTTTGTATCTTGACTGAGGTAAAATTAGATGCTCACTTTGCATGATCATAGTAAAGAATTCGTTTCAGTGAATTTTCTTTGCTTCAACCAACTTGGTTTTAGTCATTTTGGTCCACAGAATAACCATGTTCTGGTTTGAAAAAGAATTACAGACAAATGTATTTTAGGAATTCAGAATTCTGCCACGCCATAGGAACATTTTTTCTCTGGTTAAAGGTTTATCAAAGCAAAAGAAAATATTTAATATATAAATAAAATCACAATTTTTATCTCCACTACCAGCAAGGTCATGGACAGATCAAAACAAAACTATATTTTCCACTCCATGCTCAGTTAATGTTGTGCTCTTGACAGGCTTATGCGGATGATCAGTTCTGAAACTTGCAATAAATTATTCTGTATATACTTTGTATGCAGGCAGCATGGAAGGCAGAGGTACACAAAATGAGCATATCTGTAGGTACCTTCCTGGGACAATTTTAGTAACTGAAAAAAAAATTTTTTTTTTTTGATCAACGCAAATCCTTAATTCCCTCCTTCTATTTGTTGTTTATGGTAACTCAAGGAATAATCTCTCCCCACCACAATAATATGATCCACCACAAATGTTGAAGTCCATACATTCATGTTTCTTCATTCTTTATAAAACTTGTATGTCAGAAGCGACAGCAGGATGGTGGGTTCCATATATACCAGAGCCTCCTGTAAAACATAGCCAAAGCTCTAACCAAAATCCCACACAGGACACAGACTCGCCAGGTTCATGTACAGGTCCACAACTGAAGCACCTTAGTAAGAAAAGTCATTCCCTACAATTGCCCATGGATGTTTCCATGTCATTTTCATTTATTTATCTTGTATTTGGAAAAAAAAACAAAACCAAATAATAAAACCAAAACCAAAAAACAAAACCAAACCAAACAAAACAAAAAAAAAAAACCAAAAAAACCCCCCACAACCAAATTTAAAAAGCCAACCCTCTCAGTGACTCTTAAATCTGTTAACTTTGGCGAGGAAGCATAATGCAGACCAAAGGGTTATTTGATACAGCTCCAGGAACAATCAAGTCCTGTACAAAATACTAACAGGGTTTTCAGAATCTTTTGAGTCCTACCTAACTGAAAAAAATATTTGATTCTTTATTTGAGATTATGAATAATATGGAATTTTTTCCCCTTACTGGGAGAATTCAAGTAGTCAAACACAGGAAAAGCTCTGACTCCTAAAATCATAAATAAAACACAGTGTGAAATTACTACTTATTTATACTACAGCAAAATTACGGGCAGAAATCGTTGACATAAACATGCAAACTAACACAACTGGAAAAAAATATGTTCAATCACTCTTTGACTGAAATTGATCCCTGTTCTTTTCTAAGGGTGATACTGATGTCACAAGTCCATCTGCTTTATGAAGTATTTATGTGTCAAACCAAAATTAAAAAAAAAAAAATATATATATATAGTTTGTACAACTGGTGTACATTTGTGCTTGGAAGCTCAGTCTGAACTGAAAACAGCACATGTGCTTTGAGATGTTTGTCTACTTTCATATTTCTCAACCAAATTTTTCGTTGCTCATTTGAACAATGTGTGCCCTGACATGTGTGTATCAGAAATGGTAAAATATTAAAAAAATAAATTCCTCCATTTTTAGTAAGCCTGCAGTAACTACAGCAAATAAGATCTTACTATGAAAGAAAAGATCAGTAGCTCTGGTATTAAGCAGTTGTTCTCCAATTTCAGGCTATTTTAATAAAACTGAATGTGTCACTTCCTAAAATATAGATGGCCACTAAGAGAACAGGTCCACAGAAAATATGTGGAGTTTCAGACACGGCAGATTTTGTTTTCAAACCTTCCTTCTAATAACACTAATAAGGAATTACGTAACATAGTGGAGTGCATCTGCCTGATGCAGCCTTCTGGTAGCTGCCACAGGCAGGGGGAGAGAAGACACTTTGGATTTATTCTTGATGGAAGAGCCAGAGTTCTGCTTGGTTGGCTTCTACTGCTTACAACTTGTTGGACATGCTTTGAACCAAACCAGCTGAGTTCACATTGATTCTGTTTTAAAATTTCTGAATTCTTTTAGTAATTATCATCTGGACTAAAGGAACAATTAGAGAAGCAACTTTTCCATAGATAGGTATCTTGACCCATTTTACAGAGGTGCACCTTTCATGTTTGAGATGTCAAGTGGCCAAAACACCCTCCATCACTGCTGACAGCAATTATTTTAACTGTTTTCCTTCCTTCTACATCCATCCTAACCTCTGAGGCCTGCTGATTCATTCTTCTTGAATACATCTGCTGAGCAGTTTTGCAAAATCTGTTAATACTATAAGGATGTTTTGGGTTTTTTTTTATTTTTTTAATCAATGGCAATTTATACATATATTACTACTCAGAAGTCAATTCCTCAATAACAAGAGGCTTCGTTGTAACAGAAAAATATACTCATTTGGCTGAAAGTCCACTGGAAGTCCCAGCTTTCAAAAACTGATGCTCTTTTGCAGACAGCAAAAAAAGCTCAGAATGTATTTCCTACCATGCCAAGACTGTAATCTACAGCTGGCATGTTCGAAATGTGAAGTCAGGAGACAAAGGTTTCATCACACACTGTCGGAGGAGGAAGTGTTTGCAAGGGACCCATCCCTAGAGGAGACCCAAAGCCTACGTAATTCTTATAACGCATTTATGGGCTCTGTTTTGATCTTAGCTCCCTAGAATAAACAAGCCTCAGGCAATTACCACCCATGTACCTGCCTGTCCATCCTTTTCTATGCAAATTGTCTTCTAACACATTTGAAGCCAGTCAGCTTCAAACAAACCTGGAAGAAGGATGGAAAATGGGTGGCAATTAATTCCCTTCGCTTCGGGGAATAAACATATGGGTAGAGGGGAGGCCCCTGAATTTACCCCCCCACAAAAGCAAGATGATCCTGCCATTGCTGCAGATGCCAGACAGCTGTGCAGTTGGCTCCTGGCTTTGAGCTAGATGCAGAATGCCAAAGGGGTTCAGAAACCAACAAGAGAAATTTTGAGAAAACTCAGGTTGGTTTTTTTTCCCCTGCTCTCCACGGGAGTCTATCGTTTTCAGTAGCTGTCGTGATTAAGGATTTTTCCTGAAGTTTGAGGTTATGGATCATACTGAGCACAAGCAAACCCTTCATCTAACCAGTGCTCACCATTCGTCACAGTTATTCAGAACGGCGCTGTATGCCCTTCTTTCTGTGACATGCCAATCCATTTCCAGTTATTTCATTAGCTTACTTCTGTCTTCCCTCTATAAATTATACGTAAAATAGCAGTCGTTGCTAGAAGAAAAAACACCTGCAATATCCAGACAAGGATTTTGGGTTTTCTTTTTAACTAGCTTAACAAAGTGAGGAACCGTGAATAATTAAAATGGTAAAAACATTTTTCATTAAAATCTTCCTAAAGATGGTGCGTTACTGGTTTGTTGACTTTATTTTAAATTGAAAAAAATAAAAGTTCTGATTTGGGATCTATGGCTTAAGGTTGGATTCCAATTTTTATAGTTAAATAACTCTCTGTTCCATTGCACATGTGTGCATCTGTGAAAAAAACACATTTGTACAAGAGATATTAATAACAGAGAACAGCTTAACTTTCATACTAAAAGGCAAAAGACAGATTAAATATTTGAAAACACACTGAGTCGTAAATAAAATTATTAAGAGGGCATTTTGACAGTTTTCTAATATATTCTTTAAAACATTAAAGCATGAATTTTGGCTGCAAAAAAACCCCTACAAAATCCAAGTCTCTACATATTGTCAATGGAGAATTTGCCAGTGGGCACAGAATCAGTTTAGTTTTGCAGTTGAGAACATGAAGTTCTCTAATATGCTGTTTGCTGTATTTGAATGATATGGATGCAGTCCTTACAATGAACGGCAAATTGTGTAATGAAACAATAAAAAATATTGTTAGCTATTACCTCCATACACAAGATGCTAAAGAACCATTCTCGTTTTCCCCTATCACATTACATTGTGATGCAAGATTATTTAAAAAACAAGCATGCAAACAAAAAAAGCTGCAACTTCAGCATAGCACTTAAAACCACATTTTTTTTTAAAGGAAATCTCAACTTGCTGCATGTTGCATGTAGCTCTGTGTACGTGTTTTTAAACATGGTATGAAGAGACATTGGAACCAGGGAAGCACCTGCTTTACTTTTTGGTGCTCCCATATTTCCATGTAAAAGTAATTCAAAAGAAAAGAAAGAAACAAACAAATAAACAACAAAAAAACCCAAAACAAACAAAAACCACAAAGAAACAAAAAAAAACCCCAAACCAAAACTAATAAAAAACTTAAAACATTCAGAATATTGTGTAAAAGACACACATAAAAAACAAAAAAACCACCTACCCACAGCATTCATACTGCAACAAACCAATGTGCTACATTCCACTGGCTTCCCAACAGCTTCACTACCATTAGGTAACTACTGTTATTTTAATAAACACTTGACATTTCAGATACTTAATACATTATTCACTGCAAATCGCTCCATTTTGCTCTGTGTTAAATCAGTATCAACACAGCAACTATTTGGGACTGAGATTATACACCAGGAGTATTTTTCTATTATTACATATATATAAATTTCTCTCTCTGTCCACTCTACGATATTTTGATACAGAAAACAATGTGCCAGACTGGAGGCATTTCCTAAATTCATTTGCACAAAAATACTCAGAATGTAGACGACCACAGCAAGATCTGTAGTCCCAGATCCTACCAATTCCCAAATAAGGACTGGATTTCAAGTACAGTGAAATGCATAATAACTTGGGTTTAGCAAGTGACAGAAACTTCATCTTTCTGTTTTCTATTTAGAGGCTGAAGGAGCTGGGACTGTTCAGCCTGAAGAAGAGGAGGCTGAGGTGAGACCTTGTTGCCCTTTACAATTACCTGAAAGAAGGATGTAGTGAGGTGGGTGATGGCCTCTCCTCCCCAGTGACAGAAAAGGTAATGAGTTCAAGTTGCACCAAGGGAGGTTCAAATTAGATATTAGGAAAAATTTATTCACTGAAAGAGTGGTGAAGCATTAGAACAGGTTGCCCAGGGAGCTGGTGGAGTTCCCATCCCTGGAGGTATTTTAAAAATGGGTAGATGTGGTGCTTTGGGAGATGATTTAGTGGTTAAGATGGTGTAAGACAGTTGGACTGTATCTTGAACATCCTTCCCAACCATGATGATTCTGTTAATTTAAAGAACAATTTCTCCCTTGATCTGAATTGCTGCAAAATTATCGTACCTGCATGCTCGAGGGAAACTAAAGCATCACATCTTTCTTTGCAAAGATTATAGAGCATTTTTCAGATCGATGCCTCAATGCATTAGACTGCTCTCCAGTGCCAGCTTTTACCCTTCAACATGTTTCCTTTCAATATTCTTCCCCTACTTTTATCTTTTTCTTTTTTTTTTTTTTTTCTTTTTTTTTTTTTTTTTTTTTTAATAACCAAACTGACATTGTTGATCAATGCTGCCTCTGCTTTGCCTTGCCTTCAGTCTTTATTTTCTGCCCTGGTTGTTCACATCTCAGGAGTGGATAGTTTTGAAAAGAAATTCTTGTTCCATGGTTTTGTGAATGCAAATGTAGGATTAATTGAATTCTTCCATTTTCTGTCCACCACCTCCAGCTGTTTGCACTGAATTGCAGCGGGAAACACTATTTGATCTTAGTTTTTTCTTATTGTTAAACATCTCCACTTAAAAAAAGTTTGTTTGGTTGGTGTGCCTGTAGTGCTTCTAGCTTTATGGAAGTAAAAGCATTGGATGAAGAGAACATTTGAGCACTCCCAAATGTCTGCCCAGCACTGAGAGTGAATATAAACTCTTCACTTATCAAACCCCTGCACCCCCAAACATAAATCAAGCCCTGAATCAGTGGGAAAAGATTGAACCTTGAATTAAAAAAGATCATTTTAAATAGAACTAGACATCTTGAAAATTTTGCACATGCTAGCAAATGCTTTAAGAGAAATACAGAAACAAATGTGATGGGAGCATTTTTGGAGGAACATCAGAAGAATTCTGAAATGGAGAACATCAAATTTCACACCTTTCCCAAGCTCTGCTGGGGACTTCCAACTCAGCAGGAGATCAAGTACTTTCCTCCAAATTAGACCACAGCACTTTCCACTTATGCATACATACAAAAAAACACTCAGCTTTTTTAACAACAGCTTCCAGAATATTAACTTTTTCAAGTATCAGTTACCAAACACTAAGCTGCAAGTCTCAATATTCTCTTCCTTTATCCCAACAGAGGGAAAATGAAGTCAATGTAAGTATTGTAGATTGGCAATATTGTTCCTGGAAATTCCTTCATTTTCCAGAGAGGCTGAGGGTATTTTCTGGGGGGAGGGGTGACAATGTGAATTTGTTTTTTATAGAAAAGGAAAAATCCAAATCCCTGAATTTTCTAATAGAGGGGGAAAAAAATAAAAAAGTATTTTATGAAAAATAGATGTCATTGGGACAAGCCAATTTAACTTGCTGACTTTTGCTGAGTAGTTTTGTCAACTAATCTGTCTTCTTCCACTGTTGATTGTAGGCCTGTAGGAATAACTCCAATAGTTTTGAGCAGCAGGAATGCCCCCCTACATATACACCTGATTCTTGTCAATACTACAGCTCCCCAACCAGACTATAGCAGTACCCTTCTTGGGTAGGCTATAAGTAAAGAAACATGGGAGCCATGTGTTTGAGGATGTTTGATGATAATCTCCCATATGTAAACCTCTACAGGCCTATCTCTAGGAGGATAAATTAATTTTATTTTAATTGAAAACTTAATTTCCTATAAAACTGATGAAATAGATCCCACTTCCTACCATGCCTTTCCAGATACAATTTCCTACTCACCAGTAGCAAACTGGTCTTCCAGTTCTGTCATTAGGCCAGATATAAATTCTACTGAAAATTTAATCTAAATTAATTATAAAGGAGTTTATTTTGCTTACCGAAATCTAGTTTTAGCAGTAATTTACTATCCATTACCTACCTGTTCAGTGCATTCCATCATTCTTGTAACTTCAGGATCAGATTCATGACTACACTTTCATGCTTTCCTTCTCCTGTGGTCTAGCTAATACCTTAATTTAACAGATGGTTGCCTGGCTCTGGTAAAGGCAAGGCCAGGGTAAAGACAACCTTTCAGATCTTTTTTGTTGTCATGTTCAGAATGCAACAACATCTCTCTTCTCCTTCCCACAGTCACAAGTTGGGTTGGGATTCAGTAGCCTGAAAAGGACACAGTCCCTTGAGCTGGCCCAGCATCTGTTGCCACATGGATTATAATATTGGGAATAGAAGGGAACAATTTGACTTTTCTTTGCTTTTATATCTGGAAGCAAAGCAACACTTCCAGGAGAACAGCTAACTTCTATCAAATTTGTCCTGTTTCTGAGCCTTTAACTCACTGAAATTTCACCTTCATTCAACAATGCCAGCACCATTTTAAACGTGTTTTAACTTCAGAATGCAGGAAAGTGAGAAGGAAAAATAAAGGGAAACAGATGGCCCATGAGAAGGACTATTTCTATGCTATTACTGACAAAGTTGGGCTTTTATCATTACATCTTTTTTTTTTTTTTCCCCCTTTCATAAAAATAAAAAGCCATTCAGAATCAAGTTTGGAACATACCATAAGAATTCAGACTTTGAAGATATTGAGTACTTTTAAGTTTATCCAACTCAGTACTGATCATCTTCTAGTTCTGCACTGCCTTGAAGGGGAGCTAGGAAAACTTCCTAGCGCTGACTCTCAGCAAAACTATCATCACCCTGTAGCAGGTTTCTGACTGACTTAATTTTTAATTGGTAAAATGAAATTACTGCAACAACCTAAGAAAAAGTGAAGTTGACATTTCACTTTATTACAAGTAGCCATGCTAGCATTCTAGCTGCTATTCTCTGATTATATTGTTCAAGTCTGGCTCATGATATGGAAAAAGATCCCATTAGAAACTGACCAAATCCAATCATGCAAAGAGCCCACAGGCTTAGCAGAGAGGTTGGCCCTGTGTCATCCATCTATCAACAAGTGTCTTACGTAACTGCTCTCAAGTAATACAGGGCACTGATAGAGCCATACTCTGAAAGTAGTTCAAGTATAAAGCACTTCGTGATCAACAATAACTGCAATTATTTTTCTATTTTTAACAAAAATAAAAATATCCTTATTTATTTTCCTACATTGGAAACCTGACAATACATGCAGCTGTTACCTTTCAAGTAAAGGTAACCTTTCAAGTAAAGCTGTTACCTTTCAAGCAAGAGCTGAAGCTACATCACTGCTCCTTCTCAATGAGGCAGTGGTGTTGCTGTTGTGGCTGGGTAGTCCCACAGCTCTTTCAGCTTTTTTGCCTTAATGCAACCCTGTTTCCACTGAGCAAACACATTCAACTGTCAACTCTAAAACAATCAAGCATTTTGGCAGTACTCATGGGTAAAGTAATTGTTGACAGAGCAGCATGAAGGCTAAATCTGCTGCCTGTGACCCAAGAAAACCTTTGTAACAAAGCTGCTGGAGGCAGTGGCCTCCAAACAGACAACACAGGGTGGTCAGGGAGGCTGCCCAGTGCATCCTCTCTCTTCCTCTTCTCCTTTTGCCTTGCTAGGTAAAGTCCTCTAGAGATTGCTTGGTGCTCCAGTCCAGGTGGGCCTGGAAACCTCCCCAGTGCTGACGATCCCTTGGGGCCTTCTGAAGAAGCTGAAATCATGCCTGGGTCTCTAGATTTGGACCTGGGTTCTGGATGCCTGGCTTTGAGAAGAGGCAAAGTGAGCAGGTCAGCTTGCAAAAGAGAGAAGAAGAAGCCAGACAGGATGAGAGCCTGGCAAGTTCAATTTTCTGCAAACAGCACTTCCAGCAGCGAGTGTCTGGGGCAAGGCAGGAATCTTTATTCAACAGAAACAGTTCATGCTCTTACAATATCTTTCTGATGAAACCCAGATTGCTCCTGTAGGCATAAAGAAATTATAACACCAGTGCCCTTCCATTAGAATCAGAGCACTGAGGTGAAGGTTGGGTGTGTGTACACACATCCTATCCTCCTTGCTTCGCTCCAGGAACCACTCACAGTTAAAGTAATTCCCTCTCAGCACCTCTTGCTGTGATAGTCATGCCCCAGTACAACTCAAACTAAAAAGGCCAGAGTCATAGTGATAGAAGAGAGTTGAGTTAGGGACCAACTGTACAAATTAGACATATACAAGTACAGAAAACAACACTGCTGGAAAGCACTTCTGGGTCCTGGCAGACAGCAAGGTGAATGTGAGTCAGCAGAGCACCTTTGAGGTGATGAAGACAAACCAGGTCCTGAAATACAACAGATCAACAGATGTGATTACTGCACTCTCTTCAGCACTTGTTCGAACATGCCTGGAATACTGTGTTCTGTTTTGGTCACCCAACATTTCAAGAGAGACATTTAACAGTCCAGGAAAGGGTGACCGGGAAGATTAGAGAATGGGAGAACTTTTCTTCAAAAGCTGGATGAACTGGGCTTGGAAAGGCTCAGAAGATGTAGTTATCATCTTCCAGTACTTAAAAAATGTAGTTACAGAGAAAGCAGTTGTAGCTTTCTCATCAGGTGCATTTTGACAGAACATGAGGTAATGAGCACAAGTTACTTAAGGTGAAAGTACATCTGGATATAAGAAGAAATTCTCTGACTGAGAGTCTCTGACTGAGTGCTCAAGTAGATTGCTCAGAGAAGGGATAGAGTCTTCTGGATGGAAATAATGAAGGTTCAGCTTGGTCATGTCCTGGATAACCTAATCTAAAGGCCTAAAATCTAAGGCTTGCAACAGAATGTCAGACTAAATGATGTCCAGAAGTCTCTTCCCACTCAGACTTTTCCAAAACTCAGTGTTTGTAATTCAAAGCCAAAACAATGGGGAGGAAAAAATAGTAATAATAAAAAAGCAGCACAGTATTATTCTCTAAATGAAGATATTTCCACAAATTACTATCCTCTATCCTTCACCCAATTGATTGAGCAACAATGTTATGTTAATAATGCAGCTCTCTCTCAACTCAAACAAAAAAAGAGGACAGCTAAAGGCATCAATGTAACTTGACACACACAAATTAAACTAAACTGCTGGGCAGCTTACTGGCGTTATATTATTTTTAAAACAGTTAGGATGCAACTCAGTATTAATCACAAAGAACTTAAGCAATCATCAATAGTGCAAATCACATTTTTACCCTAAATACCAAAGTTAAGGGACTCTGTTACTGGAAAGTACAGACAACTTTCCTGTGGCATTGTATGGAAAATAAAGAGGCTTCTGATGAACCACCTAATCAAAATCAAAAAACATGAAAGAAGGAAGATTGTAAAGAATATTTACTAACAAAGATGAGAATCCAGAACAATCCTAATAAGAAGAAGTGTTAAGATTTCTGTTTGAATTTAAGGAGGGAAAAAAAAATCCTGCATAGAGTTGTAGAAGAAACAAGATGTTGAGTTATGTTAAGTAGTCACACAATCTGATCACAATTATCCAGCCCCATGATGGAAACCACTAGCAACACAGCATTAAACTGTGTTTATAAATTTATAAACAAACACAAGACACAAAAATTAAAACAGATTAAAGTATCCCTAAATCAGTGCTTCTCCAGGGACAGTGGCAAGTTTCAGTCCTTTCACAGCTTTTAGATTTCCAAGTTCATTTGTATAATCTGAATGCTTACCAGAAGCTGCACGTAGTGCTTAAATATCACCCAGAAACCTCTTTTTTTTTGTTAGGAAAAGAAATTTGACCAGCAAAGCAGTGCTCAGCTAGAAACAGAACTGGGCAGAGACTTATGCTCACTGAATGCTCTTCCCAATGCCCTGAACTTAAAGTTCATATAATGTCAATCCTGTTTCTCTTCTAAAATCAAGGCAACACAACAAGCACTTAGTTCTCTGAAGTCCCTCTAATGGGAATAAAAAAGGGCAATAGGTAGGCCCTCAGAGGTGTCTAGGGGGAAAAGAAAGATGCACCAGTGTGCAGTACGTGATAGCTTTTTTTGTCTTCCATTGGGAAGCAACAGAGAAGAAGGGATTAAAAAAAAAAAACCCAAAAACTAAAAAACACCACACTGGAAAAAGCAAGATTTGAAAGTTGGGGAAGAGAATAAATTATGTAAATAATTAAAGGAAAAGAGGGAATAGAAAGAAGCTTTGGCAATTAAGAAGAACATGACAAATAATTTTTAAAAGTCTAAATGACACGTAGGAAAGAGAAGCCAGTTAATTTGCTTAGGTTGCTGTGTCTCCCTTACAGAAGCCAGAGATGGAGAGGAGAGCAAAGCACATCACTGAGAGCTGTGCACTGGGGGAATACTCCGGCTGGCTGATGCTGCCTGTGGGAGGAACTGCACAGCAGCTCTGTATATCCCCTGGTTTGATCTTTGAAAAGCAGCACTAAAGTAAATATATGCTCCTGTGGAAGTTCAGCAATGTCCCTGGAGCTCATTCATTTTCTAACCTTTTACCAGCTGCTGGCCTGAAATGGCAGGAGTTCACTTTAAGCCAGACTGGATTTCAAAGGAAAGGTCCCAGAGGTGACAAGCTGCTCATTAATTCACTGTAATGCTTTAGTGCTGGAGGAACTGTTTTAAACACACAATCTGAAAGTATTTAGAGCCACCAAATAATTATATCACAAGAAGGCACCACACACTTCACATTTAGTAGTGTTAAAATCTAGCTATGTAATCTGCTGATAGAATTAATGAAGAAAAAGGAGGAGACTGGCATTTTATTAAGAAATGCTAATCAACCTGGTTTTGAAGTGTCCCTCATTTGCATTACAAACATTATTATGAAAATTCAGCGTTATGCTTCTCTGTGCAGCATTGTACTGCTCTACCGAACATCAAAAATATTCACTTCCTTAGAGCAGGGAAAAAAAGGGAATGAAAAATCATGATCAAAGATAACTTCAATTACTTGTTAATTTCACCTTAATTCTACTCTTGGGATAATAAGCTTTCCTCATAAGTTTCCTTCCCTGTAACAAATTCTGATATATGCTTATAGGCCCTAAATATATTCCCACAAGAAGCACATGAATAAATATGCATCAGTGTAATTTACATAGCCTTCACCACAAGCATGGTAGGACTGCTCATAAACTCACTACTGTTTATTGTATGAAAAACTCATTAAACTCCCATTTGAATACAGGAATAAAACTTATTTTTTTAATCTATTAGGTGCATTCTCATTGGTCTTCTATTAAACATCATGAGGGATGCACAGAGACAATTTTATTCTTTAGTAAAAATAGAATAACAGTACAGAAAAATCATACTCCTGATGGCATATCAAAACTTTGCACGTTCGTTTCAGAATAAAGTACTTCTTTTGCTGTTGTATAGATTTGATAAGCTGATATGAAGAAAAAATAAATAATTTTAATGTTGGCTTATCTATTAAGTATTTATCCACAATTTATTACTGAGTATACATTCTTCCTTCTCACAGAGCTCTGAACTGTTAACTGCAGAGATTCAAGCAAACAGATATGATTCACTGATCAACTCTATAAACCAGGAGAAAACAAAGAAATTTTTAAACTTGAAAAAGCAGACAATGAACCGGCATATCTAAGTTACTTATTTAGCTCCATCAGCAGTACATGAAATACGTTTATTGAAAACATTTCTCTGAGAGAGAAAAAGCTTTATCTTGGAAAACTCTTGACCAGCCCTGCTTAAAACCATAGACTATATAATATGATTTCCAGAATTTTCAGTGAGGTCAAACAAACTCAAACTGCAAGAAAATATTTAAAGGATACCTGACCATCAACATAATGTATCCGTTCTGGCTATGACTCGAACATAATTGATCAGATGGAATGACAGAATAGTTAAAAACCAGAAAACACACTCAACTGCTGCTTAAAACTAGTCTTTTGAAAGGAAAGGTGAGCTCATCTCTGCTTCTGAAGAGAAAAATACCTATTAATCTTTCTTTCGCGTGCGTGCACGTGCTTGTTTAAAAAGCAGAACCTAAGGACCAAAGGTTGCCACAGTCTTTCCAGAAATGGAACCCACCACCTTGGGTATCAAAATAGAAAAAACAGACACATTAGATAATGAGAATAAGCTCTCAGGAGAAAAGGTGGACTAACTGAAGTCATAAAATGCACAACATCAGGAGGCATAGCAGGAACTGCCATGCCATGCAGGAGTTGCCCAGCCTGCTGATGTCTTGCTCGTGCTATTCTTTGGAGCAGTTCCT
Organism: Heliangelus exortis; assembly: GCF_036169615.1. Classification (NCBI taxonomy): domain Eukaryota; kingdom Metazoa; phylum Chordata; class Aves; order Apodiformes; family Trochilidae; genus Heliangelus; species Heliangelus exortis. The sequence goes on from NC_092424.1 coordinate 38,466,161, forward strand.
GACACAGGTTATGTCTCCAGCCAGCTCCAGACTTGGTCTTTAAGAGAGTAAGTTGGAGCAATGCAAACTAAAGCTGAGGGAATGCTCAGCATTGCTCCATCGCCCTCTCTATTTAGCGACATATTGCACCCAGTGAGACTGCTTTTGCATCTGTGCCCACTGTTGCATATTTTTCTTAGTAATTTGGAAATAAGGCTAATCTTTGGGATAGGGAAAGAAATCTGTATTAGATTCCATTTTATCTGTTTGTGTATATGATTAATTCTCCTTTAAGTCCAACTGTAGATGCTTCTGTAGGATATTAGGACCCACACATTAGTTATGGGTTTTATAATTTGTTAAGCATGTACACATAGTAAAAGAGCATCTCATGCTGGCCATTCACACATGCAGGATGGAATTTAAAGCCTATAAAATGCATTTTGAAGACATGGGAATTTTGAAGACTTGAGAATGACTAAAGAGTGCATAAAGGTACATAACTCTTCCCTCTTCTCTGCCTCTCCCGAACTGTATTCCCCCACCATTTTAATTCCACTAGTGGAATTAAATGACTAAATGAAAAGGCAAAATACATTGTCTTCTGCTGTTACAGGTGATTTCTTTGCACACCGTCCTCAAAAATTCTCTCCCTACTTGAAGACCAGCTCAAGGATTGTTTGGCATCAGTGCATTAGGAAGCAATCTCACTTGTAGCCTAATAAAGTGATAGACTCAGCAGCTGTCTGCTTTTCTGTCAAGAGGGTTATAGATTTTTCTGACACAGTAGGTCTGCCAAAGAAGAAAGGCCATGTTGTGTAAGAGAAAGAGAGCTAACCACAATCAGAAGTACAGCTTTAAAAATGCATCCTCTCTTCTGTATTTCTGGATGTAGATAAAAACCTGCCATATCTCCAGTGAGCAGTGCTGTGATGAATAATACCATCATTACTCTTCTTTCTACCTGGACTGCAATTCTAGATGTCCTTCAAATTTGCTTGAATTTTACTAATCTGGGTGGTTGAAATGTCAAACATCTTAAGGGATATGTAAAATATTATTTATTCAATTTACATTTAGTTTCTAAACCACAAGCATTGATCCATCCAATCCATGGAGACTGAAATGCAGCATGATTGCACCAAGTTCTGCAATACATTTTCTAGATATATATTATTTTTGAGTTGTTTTCTCTGCTTTATAATCCTCCCAAGAATATCAAACCCCAGGTAAATCAGCATATGATTTGTCAAATAGACTGCATTCATTTTGTTCAGAAATTTTCATTCATTCTACTTAGATATGGCAAACCTTAGGGAGCTGTTTGAGAAGCTACCCAATTCAGTTTTCCCTTTTCCTTTTAAAAACACACATTTTTATTATTGAGGACTGCGATTTAGGAAAGGAGCAGACACCTTGAACCATTCTGGTTTTCCATCTCAGGCTACCATATTTTAAATGACAACTCTGGTTCTTCCAGTGGTGCTTCATTTTTTATTGGGGTACTTGACAATCTTTATTACTGCAGTATTTTATCTTCTAAGGTTCAACAGTTGTAGCAGTCCTTAATTAAATCTCCTCTGTTCACATTTTTCTACTGCATAGCAATTTAACAAATAGTAGGAAAACAAAATCTATTAAATATCAGTTATTAGAAAAATAATAAAGAGGAAGGAAAAAAAGCATTTGGGTAGGTACAAGCAAAGCCACTACCGAGATAGATTTTGAGTAAGCACCTGGAACCAGCTTCAGCAAACGAAAGGAACAAATTACATTTCTGGAGGCAATCTTTGGGGAATTGCCTGTTTTGTTTTGTTTTTTTCTTTTGCTAATTCACCACATTCACTGTATTAATTCTCTTGGCTTCCCATTCATATTGAGTTTCTCTTTTAATCAATACTTTAAACCAAGGGCTTGATCCAAAGCCAATAGGAACCAATGAAAAGTTTCTTTGACTTCAGTCGAGTGCAAACACCAGAATTACATTAAATAACTACCCTTCATTTTAGATTGACTATATGCAAAAAAGCATAAAATATTTGAAATTACAGCTTTTTAATAATGTTTCAATACCACTTTAATCACATAGACATTTACCCGGGGACTCTGACTTCATACACCAAAATTCAAACAGAAGCTATCATTTTTGTCTCATTTACTCAGCAGTGTAAACAGAAAAACATACATTATAGCAAGTATATTAAAACTATTTGACAACACTTCAAAAGACAAGTCTCAATTTAAACCTCTATTTCTTATAGTCTGGCTTTCAACCAGAATACCTGAGGCTAATAATTAAGCTGCACAGAAATTACAGACAGGGAACACTGAAAAAATGTCAATAAAGAAATCTTTTAGAGGAATATATCTCTGCAACAAACCGATGCAGTATTCATTCTATTAAACTGTACCTGAAGGAAAGAGAACCTTAAGTCAGTCCTTAGCATATATGATGCAGGTGCTTCAGAAGATCCCTATCCCTTGGGAGATCGAGTTTGATTGCAGGAAGCTTTCCTGCCATTTAAGTGACCAAAAAAAAAAAAAAAAAAAAAATTAAATAAAACTCAAGTTAACTGAAAAACAAAGCATTAACTTTCATTCCCAACATGGTACTGCAGTAACCACCAGTGATGGATGCTGAAGATGAAAGATGAAGACTTTTCTGTCCTGTGTGCCTTGCAAAGTCCTCTTATATTGTTATTCAGAGGATCTAACACATGGCAAGTGCTACCTCCCTTTTTTTTTCTTCTAAAAATAACTCTTCAAATTATAATCTTAGGGTGGTTGCTCAAACTTGCATGAAACTGCATGGAGCTAAGATAACTGTTCACCCCATTTATCATTCCTTTGTTTCTTACTTGACAGGGATGAGAGCATAATTTTTCCTCTGCATTAATAGAACATTCACGTCACATCAAATTCTGAAGTCATTAGTTAGTATATTCACCAGATATACATTAATAAAGCAATAACTTGATCACTGGCTTTTAAAGTGTGGATTCAAAAACCAGGTGCTGTTTAAACAGCATAATAATTATTCTAATTGATACCTTACAGTTAACACTGCAGTAGAGGGACTAACTAAAAGCTCCCACATATATTTTAATTCAAGTGTCTCTCAGTGTTTAAGGCACAAGAGTCACTGGCATGCGAACAAGAACTGCTCCTGCTAATGCTTATGGATCCCTGTCCTCATGAAAGTATAGTATTGATTTAGCTTTCAAAAGCTTAAACTGTCAGACTTCCTCACTTTGGGAGAGTTGCAGAGAAACAGGAACTCCAGTCAGAGTCAGGATCATTAAGTGAACCACCTCTGAACGGACTTGCTGCTAAAAAAAAAGAAAAGCACTTGCCATGATTCTGTACTCTGTGGGTTTAAATCTGCTCCATGAGAATGAAAACCTTTTGAAATTGTAAGGTATGTTGAGCTAAATCCCAGAGCCTGAGAAGTGGAGAGACAGAGAGAACTGGGGTTAAGAAGAGGCTCTCCCCGCATGCCTTGGAAGCTGAAGGATTACAGAAAATGTCTAAACTTGGAGAGAGAAGAGCTTAAATCACTTTTCTACTAACAACTCATGGAGTCTGCTGATTCTTACTAATGAGTCACATGACTGTGATGATGAGTCTGCAACTCATAAGAAGCTCTGGATTTAAAGTAAACATTTCTCCAAGTTACTTAAGGGACAGTATGTAGACAAAAAAAATGAAGTCTGAAGTTGTCTAACAGTAGGGAAAAATGAAAAAAAAAATTAAATAGGCATACCTCATCTGAAATACAGCACAGTCTCCTTAAAACCAACAAATATTTGGAATACTTAATTCTCTCATTACAAAACTAAGTACAGGGAGAAGAGCCCCAGATTTATTGCAAAATACCTTTGAGAGACTGCAGCTCATGTCTCAAGTAAAAGCAACAAAAAGAAGCAGCAAATCTTACGGGTTTGTCATTTGTAACAATCTATTATGCAAAGTAAATGTGCAAATAGCAGGAACAATGGTAGTCAAATTTCAAGCATATTCCTTTTCACACAATTGTTTATTCATCTGTCTTTTAGATAATCCCTGTGACAGACACTCACAGAGTAACATAAAATATGTGTTCACTGATGACACAACTGCACAAACAGGCACATTTTGAAGTAGTTCAGGTCTGCAGGCATCTCTGCTCTACCTCAAGACTTAAAGGAGTTTTTACTTTTTTTTTTTTTTTTTTTTTAAATACAGATGCATTTGTAAGAAAGTAATTACTACTGAACAATTTACAGTTCCCTGAGAACATAGTAAGATTTCCTAGTGATGCTTCCCACACCAATATGAAAAGTTTAAGAAAAAAGCACAAGCAGAACACATGAACAGGCACTGTGTTATTAAACATTTATATTAAAAATTCCTGGAAAACAAGAAGGTGATACTAACAAAGCAGAAACACATTACAAAGCCACAATTTTGCAAAGCTTGGATTAAAACAAAACAAAATACACCACTAAAATTTTGCAGCATAATGAAATGTCCTTTAAGTCTTTTCAAGAGGAGGGTTTTAGAATGACCCACGCATTGATAGATCATGAGCCAGAGAGCATCACCTCCACTAAGGAGAAAAGAATTATAGTAGAAAATGGGTACTGGCCACTGAAAGAGAAAAAGGGGCAGGGGAGACATCAGAGATGAAGGACGCAAGTTAGGAAGAGAAATAGGTAGAGGAACCTTCAACATTTTAACTTTACAGTGCCTCTGAGGCAAGTAAATATTACCTCTTTTGGCTTCATAATGGGGGCAATAAGGGAAAATGATTTATCAAGATCATACAGGAAGTCTGAGCCAGAGCCAGGAACCCAGATTTATTGCCTAACCTCTACACCACACTGACTCCTGTGAGCAATGTATATAAACTGTAGTGATGTTCACAAAGAAAAAAAAAACCAAACCTAGGTCTTCAGGCTGGCACGACTAAGATACAAAATGAGATTTAAAAATAACCAACCCAACAGTGGGGTTGTCACAGGTTTTCAGTGATAAAGTGAACAAACCCGTAACTGCACACCAAACCTAGCACTTAATTAGATACACAGCATCTCACACATAGTAAGGCAAAGCAGCACAAGACGGAAACAAAATTCTGTCCTGCACACATGCCTCCCACTAGTGACACATTAAAGGAACAAACGAGTGACAGGAATTGGCCCCATTCTCAGTTCAGTGCTTGATGAAGCGCTGGACATCTCTGACATACTCTGGTGTAGCACAAGACCTCCAGTGAACAGTTCCTGAACAAATTCAATCTGTTCCTTGGCTAAAGAATGTTTAAGTAGCCATGAGACTTAACAGCTTCCATGGCTAGAATGGCTATAAATAGAGAGGACAAAGATAAATTATTTGGCCTTATCAATAGACCTGTATTATCAGATGTAATGGGTTGAGTGAAGAAGCATAAAATTTAGGCCTAATAAGAAGAAAGAATCGTCTATGAATATAATACTCATCATGTAACTACTCAGGGGAAAAAGACCCCAAACATACTGGACCAAAATCTTGTACACATGTATTCCAGCTTTAAAAATGTGTATTTGCTAGGAAATATATGAAAGGACTATTTAGGGGAACTCAGTTTGATTTACCCAGAAGTTGAGACGGGCAGGAGTTATACAGAGGGGGAAACTACAGCGGCTGAAGCAGCAACCTTTACTTGAGAGGACCTGTCAACACATGAAAGAGTTGAAATGGGTTTAAGGTCAGTTTTAGTTGTAACCTTTTAACTATTCCTTTAGCTTTAAAATACATAACTGAGATCACAGAACTGACATCTATCCTCCATGTCCTCCAGGAAAATTGATGAAAACAAGTCTAACTTTAAGAAAATACCCTGAAGGATTCTGTTCTTGGGATACCACTTCTAAGGAGTAATTTTATCTATTTATTTTTAATTAAAACAACATTTACCACAATACAAAGCTGAAATGAGAAAGTGTAATTAGTGCAGCCTCAGAGACAGGGCAGCATTTGCTGGTCAAGCAGGATGAAAGAGGTCACGGACCTTTTCTGGTTTATAGTTTGTGTCCTCAGGTCTTATTTAAGTTAGCTGGTTTTGAAAGAAGTCTAAGTAAGGCAGGGCATCATCTGTCTCAGCTGACAAGGTACATCATACAGATACGTATACTTCCAAATGCAACCCACTTTTGTAGCCACAGGCTCCCAGTAAGATACGATTTCATTGGGCTTGTCAGGATAGGGAACTTTCTCTTGCATATTCAAATTCCCTTCCCCACCATCATCACCAGTACCACTGCTTTCCGTATCTACCCAGGCAGATCAGGATGCTTCTGCTTGAACTAAATCAATTAGCAAGTGGCAGATGTCCAGGGAGAGTATCTTCTCCATGGAAGTCTGGTTCCTTGAAATCAGTTGAAAGGTGAAAATGACAAAAGTTAAAGGCTCTGGCTGGGCTGCAGTGCCTGTCACAGGGATGAGACCAACCGCAGACAGAAATCAGATCAGGAAGGGAGAGCAGATGAAGGCAGCCCTACTAAAATTGTCAGATACGAACAGGAGCCTACAGTGCACTATGGAACTTTTTGCCAGATACATCTCTAAACAAATTAACTTAGCAAAGCTGACATCTAATTAAATCTACTCTTTAGTGTGTGTCATTCTTCTTGCAAGTCCATGCAAAAAGCGTTATAAGAACCTGATGATATTAAACATCAATTTCTATCTGTAATCTTACATCCTCATTCCAGCTTACCAGCTAATAGATCAAAATTCAGGCCATGCATAAGTGCTATACACCAAACATGAACACATCAGGATCTTGTGTTGCACACAGATCTATAAAAATATTGCATGCGTTGGGAAAAACTCTGTAAAATTGAGAAAGGACAAGTCCTTTTACCAAATAGCATGTGAATACTGAGGGATCTAAAACCATTCTGTGTTATGCTATATTTACACTGCTAGACAGCCAAAAGTTCTAAGGAAACCAATCCTAGTGCTATTTGATGACTGAAAATGTCCACATGGCAGCATTTTCATCAGTAGAAAAGGAACAAAAAAAGGACAAAAAAGACAACTTAAAATTTCTATTGATCTGCCAGAATAAGCAACCTCACTTTATCAAGTAGATTATTTAAAAAGATGAATATGAAGTAAAAAGGAGACTTCAGACTTCACAGTATCTAAATACAATAACATTAAGAAAATTTTAAGAGATGGTTCTTGACTTTAAACAATGAAGACTTGCTATAGTGGGAAAGTGTCACCTTAAATCATCATCATACATCTCTGTACATTTATAACGTTTAATCTGTAAGGTTTGTCCAAGTTTTTTGAAAGTGTATTTTAGAAGGAACTGGAAATACAAGGCTATGAAGATGAATACTCAGCTAGAATTTCTTCAGATCAGCATAGGGGTAGATGACTCATTTTTGCAGTGGTTTATTTTCACAGTGTGCAAATATTCTTTCTTGAAAATCATGTCCATACAAGCTAACAAAAAGATAGTTTTATCTGAGCAAATGGGACTTGTATGGTCTTTGTAATTACAAAAGCAAGTGCATGCCATGCACACTTTAGGTAGCTGGAGAACTGAGTATTTGCCACTTATGTGAATTAGTTTAAAACTGATGTTGCATCTTTCTTTAATTTACAAACATTTACTAGTCGGGAAGTACTATGAATGCTCTTAATCACACCATGATTATCTTCTCTGTCAGCTGCCACAGTCATGTATTGTGGCAGCTTTATGTTTTGTTGTATTTATGGTTTTCAAACATTACTAAAAATAAAACTACGAAATTGCCCATCATTACATGGACAAGTATACAAACTGCCACTGTTTATGGCATTCACTCTAAATGGTATACAGGTTCATCCAACCACAGGTAGTGTTGCACCTAATTATTCCCAATATTGAAAAACACTTAAGTATTGGACAATAAAAAATGATATCTTTAGGGAAATCTCAAAACATCAAAAGGGTCATGTATGTAAAATTTAAAGTTAGTGTCTTCAGTGACATGAGACAAATCTACTTCAGTGTAGCACAATTTGATGACACAAACTGAACTTCATTGGTTTCCAAAATGTCACTCAAAAGCCACAAAAAAGAAAAAAAAAAAAAAAAAAAAAAAAAAAAATCAGAAACTCCATTTGTTTCAAATACTTTTAAAACTATACCCCAAAATATGTCTTTATGTGGTGCACAGTAAAGAATCATTTTCCAGAAAATGCAGTCTCAGGATTTAGGCATGTCTTTGAGGGAAGGCTGAGGAGCCTGTTGGGTTGCTGTGGCTGATGCACAGAAATCTGCTTTCAGTGCTAAAAGGAACTGAGAATCTCCCTACTTTGCTGTTTCCATATGACAGAGAAAATAGATCTCATTTCCCAAAGTACTGTATTCTTTAGGTTGTTTCCATAAAAGTAAAGAAAGTCTTGGCCCTTTTCATACTACAAGGGCTGTCAGAAACCCCCGTTTCCAATTATCTCCTTGATCACCCTTGAAAATCTCCGGGTCATTATGGGATTCAGGTATGCCAGCTGCCCCTCTCACAGCCAATCATAACCTCTTAGAGCCTGGATACAAGAACTGCTCAATGCATGTTCAATTAGCAGAGGGTTTAACAAGATGCAGCAGCAGCCAGTCCATCTTTATTGCTGTGTTCTATGCTCTTAGCACTAGGGAAATCTAAACGAAGCTAGCAGGACGAGGTTCACAGCACTGCAAATGTAGCCTGCTATTTCTCCTCTCTGTAGGCTAACACAGGAGTTTCTCATTCCTTCAGCAAGTTGATTTCCATGTTAATGAAAGTAGACCAGAGAAAACATAAGTAATTCCTAGATGGCTCACCTTTCTTTTGTTTAAATCACTTTTTCTCCATTCCCATTTCATTTTCCTGACAATTATCTTCTCACTTTTATTACTCCATTTACTTTCTTCCCCTTGCAAATGTCCCCAGTAGAAATGTGAAAATGCTAGTGTCACTTGTAAAAAATGGGTTTGGCTGAAATAAGTGGAAGGATTCCTCTGACTCATGAATTTAGCCATAGCTGTAAAGAAGTAACTGGGTCCCAGCTGAATGCCACAAGATACAAAGCTAGTATTATCTCAAACCAGGTACATTCAGATGAAGAGTCTAAGTCAGTGTCAAAAGTTCACCTTTCAGTCTGCAAGATGCAAGAGCTGTAAGTTTCCCTGGCTGCTTCCTGCTTATAATATAAGGTCCAATTTAAAATGCTACGGTCTTTGGGGAACTTTATTTTTTTCCTACTTATTACCTTAGTTATAAAAGTCACATTTTAAACGGCTGCCGCTGATGGAAATAATCACAGCTCCAGATGACACACTTCATATTTTTCCTCCTCTGATTGTAAAATTGATTAATGAGCCCTGAATTTAGAAGCATCTATACTAATAATCTTGGTTTTTAAATAGTCTGATGCTCTTCATCCAAGACAAAACATGTTGTTACTTCCTGACATTGAAATATGTGCCCACAGTTTTAATAGATAGAGAATTCATGTCTGCAAGCACATCTTGTTTAGTAAGAGCAGCATAACCTCCTGTCACACAATTAAGGTAAAGATTTTGGTCTACAGAAATACTGAATGTCTGATAACCAGAAAAAACCAAACCTCACACCAGTTAAGCCCAAGGTCAAAGCAAATGTTTGATGCTCAAAACTTGAAAAGTGGAGCTATTTTAAATTCTTATTCAGAAGATGTCAGTCTTGTTCCTGTAAGAACACTTATGCTGGCTCTAGTGCTAGAACAATGAATTGTTTACTACCAAGAATATGTAACTTTTTTTATACTATCCCAAAAGCCCCATCAAAAGGTATCAAAAAATATGACAAATCTTGGATGAAATAAAGGTGGAAGAGCTCAAATACATTTATCAAAATATTATGTTCCTTCTGCACACTGACTCCTTTTATAATTGAAAATCAAATAATTTATTTACATACAGATGTAGTGGTCCACACATGCAAACTAAACTCACTTGTTTTAAAACCATTTCTGTAAAAGCAAAAATAGACTACACCAGCACTCAGCCAGCATCTCTTTAGGCAGAATTTTGTCACTAGGGAACGCAACTGCAGGAAGCTGAAAACTTTCATTTACTTGGCTACTCAGCCATGAGCACTGGCATCTCTCAGTTTAATAAGCAAAGGCAAAGTCCATCACAGGGACCTGGGGTTCTTGTTACAAAGCTGACATCAGAAACTGAAGAGGGATGATCAGCATTAATCCTAAGTGATAAATATAATTAACATTTAAATAACAACATGAGGAGAGAAACACTCCATTCCAGAGCAGCAAGGCTCAAAAATTCATGTTACAAAAAGGAAGTGTGTTTCTGACTGAACAACCAGCACCAGACACCTCAGCACCACAAGACCAAGATATTACCGCAGTGCAGTATTTTCAGGAAAAAACCAGAAGTCACCCGAGCAGCTTTGGAAGTCACTCACAAGGAAGGACAAACAAAACTAGAAATTCAGTATCTTGTTCACTCCTAACTGGGTACTGAAGGAAGGATTTCTCCCTTTTTCGAGAGGCAAGCAGTGGCAAAGAGAGCTGACTCTTCCCTCAGTCTGTGCGAACAGGAATCTTTGAGTCTGGACATGATTTATTTAAGGGGTAGGATCAATTAAAAACTCATATTTCTAGATGAATGTTTTATTACAAACAAGTCTTAAGACCTTATCATTACTAAGGGGTAATAAAAACTTCCACTATGTTGTTTTTCTCTACTTCTCTGACTACATGCACGTGTCAGTTTGGCCAGGTAGCTCCCATTAGCTATGAGCATAGAATGAGTATTTCATATTTGAGTGACAAATCCAGGCCACAGCCATGTGGTTTTAAGGTTTGAAGTTTTCAGGAAGATCTCATCAGTGAAATTTCTGAAACTACTCAAACTCCTTTAGCAAATTTGAAACACAGAGTATGTATTTAAAGAGATGAAATATAGAGGCAATCTAAATGCTACCTAATTACAGAGATCATCTACAGCATAATATATTGCATGCAAAAGATGGTTACTTGAAGTGCAGCAGGCTTCTCCTCATATACTGGTTTCTTTTAAATCTATTTCAAGTTGTACATTTCATATGCATCTCTCTTGTACTGTGTGTTATTTCCAAAACAGCAGACTCCTGTAGTGAGAAAGATCTTTAGCAAGTAAGTGAAATTTTTTCTGCCTATCTTGACAGCTCAGAAGATGATGCAGGTGATATCTTAGAGGCAGTCCTCAGAAGGTAATGTGGTATTTTTTCCACACACACTTGTAGGCGGTGTGACACTAAGTAAAAATTCCCTCAAGAACTTTGTACACAACACAAGTTTCTTGAAGTCTTACCTGAAGTGCTATCAGCAGAACTGGTGTCATTGTAACAGCAGCAAAACGCAACGAATGTCAGGATTCTGACTTCTCTATTAACACTGCCCTAGCCCAAGCTGGAACTGGAAGAGAAGTCACAGCTGTATCATCACTTTCATCTCGCCTACACCTATCACAGATGAAGAGGAGAATGGAAAAAGCAATCTTTGATGCATTAATATTTCCACTTATCACAAATTAATGCAAGAAACAGGCCTAGCTCCTAACTGCACAGTGCAACACAAGCATTACTTAGCTGAATCTGGAAGTATCCAGCTGATGGTTACCAACATCCCAGCCATCAGCACTGAGTAAGTAGAAAGAAAAATAGGCTTCAAATGAAACCTGTGTACTTGAGACACTTCAGTGTCACTCCACATCCAAGTTGGGATGTGAATTTGTGTATTGCCAATATGCAACAAGAACGTTTCAACTCTTTTATATATTGTGCTGAACCATGGGCTATCAAATGGTATAAAGTTCTCAGTTGCCTCATGCACAAACTGAGAAATGTGGGTGCTCTGAGAGAACACCCACATTTAAATGTGTGGATTTGCTGTTACTCATAATATTTTCTTAGTCAGACTCCTTGAATTTCTAAAATATTCGCCTTCAGGAAACTAGGGTGGTTATGCTGCAGAGGCCAAAGATATATTTTAAACTACAGAAAGCACAAAATTGTTTGATGAACATCAAGTATGTGCAAACAGGTAACAATAATGTAGAGCCAGAGAGCTAGCTTTAGTACTTTACTGGTTTATAGTATTTTCACGTTTTTTTGTATGTGTCATTCTGTGTCCTAAAAGCAAAACAAAAATCCAGTTGAGTCAGTACAGAGGTCAGCAATCACAATTTCAACTTAAAATATCTCCATTTAAATGCAAATACTAGCCTTTCTTCCTGACCTTTAAATGCTCATTTCATATAAATGGAATAGACAGTGTAGATTTTGTGCCGGTATCTCTAAGAAGTTCCCATGTCATTTAGTCACATTTTTTTTGTCACAGAAATCCTTCTTATTAAATATATTCCTTCTGATTAAATATGTCATTGTAACAGTGTGCTCTACCTCCTCGGACACAAAAACCAGTAATTTTGCATGATGTTTCATTGCACAGAGTACACAGATTAAAATGGAGATTATCATTGCTTCTTTCTCTCTATTATTTAATATAAACCCAAGTTTATGTGATACCAGAAAGAATATTGTAGCATTATTGTTGAAGCTTGAGGATAACAAATTTAAATGATACTGGGATTCACAACAGGGCCTTGCATGCTCTCTTCAAACCAGCTCATCCGACCAAAAAAACTCCCCAGTTTATCTACAGCTATGTATTACCCTTCAATTTCTTGGCAACTAACAAACTATTACATATATGTAAAACCAAGAAAGTAAAAGAATAAATATTTATTTTAATATCAAGGAGGGAAATCTGGTCATTGCCCATAAGTTACCACAGAGGGCAGGGCAAAGCCTAGCACCTAGTAAAGAAGTTTTAAATGGAATATTGAACTATTGAAGTCCTGGCCCTTCAGGGCACTGTGTGGCAGGATTGCCTTAATCCCTGGTACTGCAGCAACACCCGGGTCATTCCCTGGATGGGCAGATTCAGCCAGGTAACAAACAGCCCAAAGAGCTTCCTCCTAGCTCATAGGAAAATTTGTACCTTCATTCTCTTCCACTCTAGTTCTTCTGCAGAGTTTCTCTGCACCCTCAAAGCAAGGCAGGGGACATGTAGTTCCTTGAAAATGTTTTTCTACCTGTTTTTTTGTTTTTGTTTTTGTTTTTTGTTTTTTTTTTTAAAAAAAACCAAACCCTGATGCTACTTCAAGGAGCAATAAATTAATAAAATGACACAATTTTTAGCTGTAGGGCAAAAAAGGAACCAGTTCCTAGGGAAAAATAGTCACATCATCACCATCACTTCAGAGCGACGATCTATTATTATCTGTACTGTCATTTCACATGCCACGGTTTCCCTTCCTTTTTTTCACTAGCAAACCTTGTTTATAGATACAGCTGTCTTTTAAGGGATGCAAATAGGATTCTCTGTGCCTGCACATGAGAAAATGTTTCTCTTGTTATTGCTTTTACCAGTTCAGTCATTAGCTCCTTAAACTAGATCCCATCCATTTCCATGTATTTTACCTCATGATTCAAATCAGGACAGACTTAATTTTACTGTCAATGAATTACATATGCAGAATCACATTGGTGCTCTGGCAAACGTGACTAACTTTGATTTAAAAAAAAACCTAATTATGCTTTATTATTCCATTTATTGAGAGATGGGGAGAAAAGATTCAGTGATTGATTTTTCATGATGGCATTTGTTCCTCTTTGACTATCAATCAGGCTAATGGCAACAGCAAGTCTTCAGAATTCTTATCTCTCAAATCAAAAGACAACGAAGAAATCCTGAGTATGAAAATTACTGTTTTGTACAGATTATCAGATTAATTGCTGAAAAACATTTCTGAATGAAAGATCATTGCTTGTACTTTTGTCATAGTATAAAGAATTTCTCTGCCAGTTCTGCAATTCAGAGTTTTAACTATTAAACAAATTAACTCTTTAACAAATTATATGGAGTTTAGACAGAATTATGCATGCAAAGGACATAGCGTGTCAGACGATTACTAATCACAGCAACTAGAGAATCACACCAGTCAGTTGAGTTTTCAGTGATGCCTCTTAAAGCTCTAATGAACCACAGTGCCATAATGAGAGGTTTCACTGAATCCTAGCCAATCAAGCAGAAATCTTATGGAGAAAAGGGAAAAGCTAAGAAGCAAAGCCACTCAATAGCTATATTTTACAGCAAGGTAATCAACCATGGTTTAGTGGTTACCCTTTAAATCTGTAAAAAATTCATCATGATAGAATTTTAACTTTGCAGTGTAGGTGTGCCTTGTTTCTTCCCCCTTCATGCCCCTCTTTTTCCCCCCAGGAGTGGTATGGAGGGAGAGAAAGGGGCACAGTGAGCAGTATGGTGAGAAGAAATAGCTGCTGAAAAGCAGTGAGAGGAATCACGACACCCTGGTTTGTCAGACACTGACAGCTTTGGCTGCCCTCATAACTTAAACCTCTTTGATTTATTGGGCCATTAAAGTTCTAGTAATAATTCCAGTGCACTTCCACAACTAATGGTTACTGACAGGAAGAGTTTTTTGTCTTTCCACTTAAGAGTGTTAAAAAATAATGGATCCAATCCTGACCTCGCTGAAGACGATAGCAAAACTTCACTCTGTTCTGACTGATGCCTCCCAAGCTGTAAAATGTTTATTTGAAAAAGTAATTAAAGTATACCAAATAAATGCTGTCAGCTGGCAAATTCTGTGCCAAAAGGAAAATTCTGATCAGAGGGGTGTGTAGTCTTCTACCATGTAAAGGACACAAATGAATGACCTGCTAGGTGTTTGTCTTTCAAAATATTTTTGGGATTGACAAGGTTGCAAGATGAGGCGTGTTTCCACAGCAAACATCTGAAACCACTGAGGCAACACAAGCCTTAGCAACAGATCTAGGTTTGTCTTGCTAAAGCCAATCATGAAAAAAAAAGAAAAGGAAGAAATGTAATCCATACCTCTGAATGTTTTCTTGCTGAAAGGGAAGAATTTGGATATTGCTGACTTAAGCAAAGGTTTTTCTCCTTATGTGAGTTCAAGTTGGGATGGAGGAATAGATAGCCCTTCATGAATTTCAAGTCAATATAGGCTTTTACTTCAAAGGATAATGATGAAGGACAATATAGAAGAAAAAAAAAGAAAAAAAAAAATGTCTGTCTTTCCTTTCAGGCTTTAAGAATTACAGTAAAGATTAGTGTGTCAGCAAATCTCTCCCTTCCTCCTGCAGTAGGAGAAGCAGGACATGTCATACTTTGTTAAGTTCAATAGCTAATTAATAGATTCGGGGCCTTGCTCTTTGAGGACTCCCAGAAAAGCCCTGTTTTATGGGGAAAACAGCTTCAACAGAACACTTAGCTGAGGCTTCATGAGTAAACTGGAGAATCTGTGAGAAAATAAGAGGAAAATAACCTAGCTTGCTAGGCACTGGAATAAATGAAGAAAAACCATGTAGAGTTCACCAATGTGCAGCCTTTTGCCTTCATGTCATAGCTACTGTGTCGAAATTGCTTTCCATTCCTCATCTGTAAGATGGGAATGATGCTATGGAATACTATCAATGACTAAAGGAATTTCTGATCCTCTAGGTTCAGTCTTTCACACATGAATGGTGCAACATCACACATGGATGTCTTAAGACATGTTTCTCTCTGAAGCTCTGATTGCCTCCTTTATGAGGAGAGACTGTCATATGGCAGTGATACTTCTAAACCACACAACCTCAGATTTTAAAATGTGCATTAGAAGATTCTAGTGCTTCAAATTCTAGACTAACTAGAGACAAATGTGCAAACCAGAGGAGCAAAACCTGATTCCGCTGCTTTTATACGAGGACCTAATGAAAATTTAACTGAAAAAACATTGTATCATAAAGGTTCTGAAAATTAATTTAATCAATGAATTTTATTAGACCAATGTAATTATACCATCTATATGCTTGGAAGCACTACAATTAAAAACTGAATTGAGAGCAGCTTTATTGTTTGTTTGGGTTTTTTTAATGCCAGAACGACATCTACTATATCCTTCTCTTTTCAAAGCAATGCTTCCAGTTTCCCAGGTTTTTGTTTACTCTTCTCGGAGTTTTTTTTAAAAGTAAGAGTATATATATGTTCCTTTTAAGTCAATAATTTTCTCCCAAAAGTGCGGGGGGGTTTGTGCACACCTAAGCCCACACACCCTGAAGGAAATACAGACCTTAACTAAAATGTTCAGTTTAGTATGGTCCAGACAGTATAAAGGATTGACATCAAAATACAGAATTTTTCACTGCTATACCTTCATCCTGACTCTGACCCAAGCTCATAATTACCTTCATGTCAGTGAATCAATTCAGCTGCGCTGCTAGAATTCATAAGTACTGACCTTTGATAAATGTGAAAGCAGATGGCTTTGTTGGATCATTGGAAATTTGGCACTTATCACAGACCACAAAAACTATGCTGGTCTGTCAGCATCTTTTGTAGCCTCCTCCTTTTTATAAGAGTAGAGAGCTGGATCAACACAGAACACATGCTGAGAAATGTTCTTCAGGCACGTTTAAGAAGGAAAGTAGAAAGGGAGCACTTTGCCACCCCATCACAAGCCATTCCTGCTCTCAAATTCAAGAGCATTTTGGTTTGAAATTTACCTTCTAGCATCTTTTGGAATTAATAAAAATGTCTTGACCACAAAGAAAATAAATTATCAATACCTACAACAATATTACTTTAAAAAAAAAAGTCCATTCATAATCTGTAATAATCAGGATGATTAAGGGCAAAGTGGTAGGTGAACAATTTAGTAATCAAGAATTGCCAGTGACAATCATCCCAGTGATTCAGCTTCTTCAGTGTCATTCAACAAATTGTGGCCAATACCTGATGTTTCTGAGGAAGATACAAAAAATCCAGATGGACACAGTTAAGAGATAACATTATGCTTAAAGATAAACATTTTCTCCACATTGTGAGCATAATCTAAATTTGCCTTTTGCCCTGAAGCAGGTTCATTTAAATTACTTCCCAAACCCATGTTTCTTCTTCAGGTCTAGTTTCACATAGCAGGAAGGCTTATATGACTGCTCTGGCCATGTAAGTTTCTCTTCCTCCAAAATGCAACTTTTGAACCTTTTGGTCAGCTTCATCAAAAGTAAAATGAAAAGGCATGAAAGTCCAAGAGATTATCACAATGTGCCTAAAGAAACCTCTGAAGAAACACTGATGCACCTAGTGAGGGAAAGCCTGCAGCTACACATCCCCTTTGGCAACATCAATCACGAGTACAGGTTGATCAACCACATCATGCCTAATCCAAGCCAAATCCTTGTGACCCAGGAAAGCTAAGGTCTCCCGTGCAGTTCAGGGGAGAAGAAGTAAAGAAGATGTTGTTAATTCACTGTGGATATTCAGGTGAAAAGGGACATGTACCCAGAGGAAACACGGTTTCATTCATTTGACCAAACAGAGAGTACCTGAGAAGCTTTCCCCTCCATGTGTAACTATAGAGTCTACAAAGGCCTAATCCCAGCCTCCCACCTTTCGTTTTTACTCCTTTTAAAAGCTTGACATAATCTTTTAGAGCTATAACTAACAAAATATTATGTACTTTTTAGACCATCTTTTGCTTTCTGTAGCTGGTTAAGTTTCATTAAACTCCTGCTACTTTCCTCATGTGTCGCAAGTCAACCAGGTTCTCACCTCTGTGTTGCATGTAACAACTTTGCAATGTTTTCTACACCTTGAACTACAGGGATAGCAATCTGTTGAGTCCTTCTGTATAAAAGATTCTCATTCATGCCCCTAAATTATTTTCCTTGCCTAAATGTGTATCAGTGAGTTTTTCTCTGAGAAAACATGTCTAGAAGCATCCGAAGTACAAACATGCAATTAATTCATCATTACAGTAGCTTCTGCACACAGTTGGAGTTCATGCTTTAGAAAAGCTAACAATTAGTTCTTCTTCTTTAGCTGCAATCACAGTGGTCAATAACCCATGATAGGAAACATTTTTAAAGGGGTGGGGGGGGGCAACTGAGATTCAGTATTTGTTTACATATAGCAGCAATCCAATTCTGTACAGGGTAAGGAATTTAGAAATGTCTGAAATTCTGAGGTCAATTTAATCTGCATTTTTTGTAGGTTTTACAATGACACATGTCATAGTATAATACCTGTAATATATGCTTTCTCTTAAAAAGCACAATAAAATGTTTTACTAAAAATTGGAGTAAAATTTCAAGTTTAAATAATCATTGCAAACCTGCTTTATGATAGAATATATGCACACACCGTGTTTGCACAGCAACAAACAGGAAGAAAAGGCAAATTAAAACATAAAACCAAAAGCGAAGAATTCCACAGCATTTTACTGCTCAGTGGAATCAACTGAACAAAATTGCTACTAACAGGCACACAGGCATAAAAAGATCTGGAACAGGATTAAAGAGTTCACTCATACTAGAATATAAGCTGAACTTTTCATATGAATTTCCTTTGGTACACTCTGTGGCACAGGGATCATCTTCATGTAGCACATGAATGACACTGCAACACATCCAAGTACCCGGCACTGAAAATACAGCAGAATTCATTAACAAAGGGGAAGGGCTACTGCACCTCCTGACCCTAAGACAAAGGGCTAATGCATTATCCTATAACAAATAGTTTTTGCCAACCTTCAGTTTAAACATTATGTGATCCCCAAAACCCTAAATAATGAGCATTGGTGCCTTGATATGTTCATTTGAATGTTCCAGGCTTCCAGATGTATTAATCTGATGCTCTATTTAAATAGTCTACTGAATCGCTAAACTTTACTACTAAATTTGAATTTCAAGTGATTAAGTTAAAACCATTTTTTTCCCTGGACCAGCAATTGGTATTTAAGCTTTTCAACTGCTGTACACATTAAATTAGTCATTTGTAAGTGTTTCAACCTGAAGGGGCAATAAATTAATTCAGATTAATTTACTATGCCTTATCATAAGCACAGGTCACAAATGTAACCTGGCATTCCCAGAGCAGTATTTTAAGAGAGAAAAAGGGAGGTTAAAAAGCAGCACATGGTGGATGCACATCAACACAATGCAGCATAATTCAACAGAAACACCGAATCTGCCAAAACCAGAATAAATTATTAGAAAAACAAGGAAATGGACAGTGTGTGACACAGCATGTGTGCATACGATAAGATACAGGTGGACACAGTGCAGGCAGTGCTCCAACAAACATAAGACAAAATTCACAGGGCAAACCCCCTTTTTCCTGAGAGAAACCAGATTTTAGGTTTTTTGTGGAGGTCTCTTAAAATGCCTCTTTTTGCATACTTCCTTTCACAGGATTTTATTCCCTTGAAAGAATATCTCTCACTTCTCTATCAGATTGCATATGATTCAAATTCACTGTGATGAAGCTACAGGACAATAAATTGGTCTTGTAATGACCATCCCCTCTGACTGAAATGTAACTCAAGTATGACTTACTAGGGTAGTCTCACCTCATGTTATCTGAAAAAGCAGACGAGAACTCAGCTCTGCAAATAACACATGGGGACCAAGCAGCTTCTCACCATTCAGTCTCAAAGCAGCAAACAGGTAGACCCACTAAAATAATTTGCTCTTGGACCTGTCCCAGTCGCCACCTCCAGTAAGAGTTTGTCTAGAGAAGCGATGGGGTTTGATACACCACAGCAAGCCAGATTAACTATCTTTTTCTTAGAGAACCAACTATCTAGTATTTATTGTGGGACCTGGATACTCAGCACAAAAGAGTCATCTCCAAATTACATCCCACCACAGATTATTAAACTAGTAATATGCAGCTCAGCAATAATTAGTGACCTAAAATACTTAAACAATGACAGTTGCTTCTGAGTTCATCCACAAAACACAACAAGCTATACTTTGATATCTCATTTGTTATTTTCTGTCACTGGAATTAGTTTTTATGAAAGAGAGAGAGATGTTTCTGCAGTTTCTGTTCAGGCAAGGAAACAGTGCTAATAATTTTAGTGACTACAGAAGTATGTTCTGACAGCTTTTGTTCTGTTCCTGAACACCACAGAAGTAACAGAAGTCACTGATAGACATCTCAGGGACTGGGTAGGCTTTTTCAACCAACCCCACTATGGCCTTCTTTGCAACAGAAAGCTTTTTTAAAAAGTGTATTTAAGTAAGCAAAATAAGGCCACAAAGCAAAAACCAAACACTAGGAAGCCAAACTAAGTACCGATAGTATCTTGAAAGTCATCTCAATTTTAGGTTTTTTTCTGCCAGAAAATAATTGCGAAAGCCACCTGCAAAAGTAGTAATGAAAGCCCCTTCGTGTTACTGACATTTCTACTGGAAATTTATCTAGGAATATTAAGGGAAGACAAATGTTCTCCCACAGTAAGAAAACAAGGCAGAGAAAAAACAATCGAGGGGCGGAATGAGTGACACCACCAGAACTGGACTGGCTGGTTTGAACTGGATCCTTCTAGGCAATGAGATGGAATACCCAAAGGTCACAAAAGAGGCGAGTGGAATGGAAAATTTGATTTTCTCTAATCAAATTTTGTGCGTACAGGTATGTGTAATCTAATTCCAGGCTGCCAGATTAAGATATTAACCTAATTATGTTCATTTTATCACCTTGTAAAAATGAACTATAATTCTACTTACATTTGCTCAACTGTTAAAGGCTAAGAGAGTAATATATTTCATTGCCAATACAGTGCCAAAATACATTTCAAATAGAAAGCATGTATTTAAACAAATCTTAATCAGCCTAGACAAGTGCAGAAGCCCTTCTTAGTGCAGACCCAAAGGCATAGCAGATAGTCAACTGAGTGGGCATAGAAAAGATTTACAGTAGTGAAACTGAAAACTCATTTCCTAGGTGCGCTCATAGTGGAGAAATTATTGTCCCATTCCCTACAGACTTTCCATTATCCCATTAAAGGAAAGCCAGAACTTCTATCTGTGCTTCCACGCCCGTGCACATGCTGCATCAGAAGAGTATGCCCAGGGCTGTAAATTCACTGTAAAAGGCAAATGAAGATCCTCTCAATCTGGTCACCAAGGCATGACATGCTAAAACCCAAGTAAGGGAAAACTCAGAAGCCTTGTTGAATACACCATGTTCTACCCAGGTGGCAAAGACTGTGCCCTAGCAACGTGGGTGTCCCATAATTAACATGGTAAATACATAACCTCAGGGCCCAATGACGAATTTTCAAGCTGCTAAGCGCAAGCAAATTGAGAAGGAAAGTGCTCAGTGCTGCAGCTCAGTGGCACTAATTCTTCCAATTTAATCCTGCAAGAACAGCTCAATCACTAATTCTGGTAATGCTGCAATGTACTATTGAAGGCAAAGGGATGTTATTGCTAACAGAGAGCAATTTCCAGGAAAATGGGATATCAGAAAAAGGGAAAACAGATTTTTCAAATCAGACCAGTAGAGAACTTCTGCAATCAGCCATTTTTTCAACAAGGGTCTTCAGCCCATGCTTAAGTACTTTGGGGAACTGGGGCCATATCACCTTATCTTAAGAATATTTACTGGAAAATTTGAAAATAGTTTATGTATGAAACAGCACACCATATCCTTGTCACGGGCAATCTTTTATTAAAAAAAAAAAAATCACCAGATGAGGAAGACAGCCAGAAGAACTTCTGAGGTATGTTTCATGAACTGTAGAATAGCATTCTCTTTACTCAGTGGTTGTCTCTCTTTTCCTGTTTTTCCTGCCATCCTTTTCAAATAAACCATCATCATGTGTTATGAAGATTTTATGAAAACCACTGTTTTATCCTGTCTTGCTGCCCATTTCTATTCTTTATGAAATCAACCATATCCAGGCACCTATAGGTGACTCAAGTTTGCTCTTCAGAGAGATATTCTGAGAAGGTTGTGAAGTTTGTATCAACACTATCTAAATACACCAAGCAAGACCCTGATGAACCATGAAAGAAGCCCACACATGTTGCTGACCTCTCTGATACAGCTACTGAATAATGCTCACCTTCTTGAAGCAGGTTCTTGTGCAGGTTATTCAATGTCAGCCAGAAATGACAACTTAACTAATACTGGAGGTTTCAGAATGTCTCCTCCAGTCTTCAAAATTACTCTATCCCTTAGAGCACGTAACTGTAAATATTAGGGTTTACTACTCAAAGAGATATGTCATAATTACATGAAGAGGGATGCCTGCCTATCTTACAGCCAACATATTTAGGCAAATGTAAAGCAAATTACAGTAAGGCAGATGTAAAGCAAAACACACCTGATGTAAAATAGATGGAAATAAAATAAAGTGCAATGCCCTCTGAAAAATGAGTTATATGACCACGGATGCAGCAGCAGTGCATTAAAGAAAAAAGGGTGCTATATAGATGATGGACCTCACTCCCAAGAGCTGTACAGGTAAAGCTCACCCTGGAGAACGGAGTACTGGCAGCTCTCTGGGTGCAACATAAACCTCAAGAGCAGATCAAAGGTATTACCTTGGAGTTGTAAAAAAAGACAAATGAAAACAAAGAAAATGGAGTTCTACAGAACCCTTTGGCAGTCTAGTCATTACCTGTGTTTATATGAACACATGGACACCACCCTCTTCTCATAACAAGAGAACTCCAGTAATTTATACTTCAAATCCCACTAAGGATTCGGCACGTAGTCCTAACCAATGTGCACAAACCATTGAAGTATAAAAAAACCTCCTCACTCTTTCATTAGTTACCATAAAGTATTTTAAAATATCAACTAATAATTATTACTTTTAAAAATTGTGATTAAGGGTCACAGTACCTTGAGTGGCCTGGAGAAGGTGATTAAGCAGCAGCTGTTCACCATCACTTCATAAGCAAGCACTGGAGTCAAATATAACAAGCAGCAGGGAAGTTGGGAAACAAAAAACAAACAAAAAAACCCCAAGGAGACACTATTCTCTGTTAAAGGGACAACAAAAAAGTTACAAATATGTGTAAGATGGGAAAATATTTAGAAATTTTGAGCTTTGTCAACAGCCCCTGGGCCACACAGGGTTAAAAACATTTTCAGTCAGATCTAGTACAGTCAGCATAGTTTGTTTTTTTCAGAACTGGTAAAAATTGTAGATATATGTAGTCAAAAATTTTCTTGTTTACACACTGCAATTATTCATGATTTATCATTATTCAACTCAAATGTAATTTTGTTTTATCAAAAAGCACAGAAAGATAGAAAGATCACTTTAAGGCCAGCACCCTATATAATGTAATTTACCTCCATTACCCAGTTTGCTTAAAACATCTTTCCTGGGAACATTCAGTAATAAAAAGCACTTCAATCCATCTCATCCTTGAGCTATGCTGTAATTTTCAATTCAGGGTGTTAGCACCATGAAAAGAAAGGTAAGCTAGAGTCTATTAAAAAAATATCAAGCATATTAAATAAAATTGTGAAAGAACTTGAGAGATCATTATTCCCCGACTTCTTCAATCATTCCAACACTTTCCATTTGAACCCAACTTAAGCATATTAATATATGCATTTGAAACATTTACACTATTTTATTATATCTGACATACAATTTTAAAAGTATCTTTTTCAAATACCCAAGCCTGACTTTCAACAAAATTCATATTCTGACCTCAAAGGAAAATTGAGTGTTGGGATTTCTTTAAAGCCTTGATTTCAGGGCAAGAGTCTTCAAAAGTTGCCTCTCTTAGCTGCTCTAGAGTGGATCTCAACTTTTTTACTAGCAGAGTTTCTTAGATTTTATACCACCACAGACAGTTTTGACATATCAAGAATTCTAAAACATAACACTTGCACTTTCCTGTTTTCTGAGAAACTTAAAGATTCTACAGATACATTCCTTTTCTTTTTAAAAATTACTTTAACAAGCAAAGCAATGACATGAAGTTATTAAAAAGCCTCATGCAAATTTGAGACCTAATTGTATGCTTGTATTATACAAACACTGAGTGCAGAGGCAACAACCTTAAGCACCAATTACCATGAAGTGCTGAAGAATCCCACTATGGGATAGCAGATCCACCCTTTATCAGAGGATAACAGACTGAACCCATCAGATCCACCTGTGATACCAGATATTACCAAACCTGAGTATTTTGGAACTGTGAGATGGGTAAGATGCAAGCATAATCAAAGGAGATTTAGATTAAAACAATTAAATCACTTTTTTTTTGCCATGTAGAGAGAGTCACGGAATTCCTCAGTCCTCAGAAAATGATGAATAATAACTTCACTGATGTCTGATAATGGAGCTCAAAGTGAAATTGTAAAAATAAAACTAAAAAGCTTAGTTACTTTACACATTTTCTTAGCTATGTATTATACATGTCAGGTAGGCTCTTTGTTCTTGCTGTCTCTAGAAGGCAGCTTGTAAATTATAAGGTTACATCAGCAGATGTAGGAAGATCCAAACACAGACTGGTTATTTTTCTGTACAAACCCAAACTCGCACAGAGACCATCCAAGATTGTAAAGAAGTATTCTGTCAAAGCAGATAAGGAAAAACCTCAAAGTTAAAATATCATGTCCCTCTGTGAAAGAAAGACTTGATTCAGCAAATGACTGGGGCACAGACCAATATTTTACTTCAACCACATGTTCTATGTCCTTTCAAAAATAAACTAAGAAAGCTTTCTTAATCAGCCCAGTATTTTCCTCTTCTTTACAAAAAAAACAACAAAAAACCCCCAAAAATAAAAAACCCAGGCTTTATTTCTTTCTTACCCACTTGTTTTCTCTTCTTGAGGTGAGAGCTCTTGCAACTAATTTTAAAACAAATTTAAAAGCAAATTACAGACAGCGATTTTTGTAGCTTGATATCTGACAAGATCCTTGTCAAAAGCTGCATTGAAATCTAAAAAAACAAAACCAAATTTTACGAGACATTTGATAGACTTTAGAGAGTCAACCCAACCAGCAGAAAAACCTTTGCAGATCGGCAAAAAAGTCATTAGGTTAGTCGAAAGTGGATTATTCATTACTAAGTTGTTTGCTCTCC
Organism: Heliangelus exortis; assembly: GCF_036169615.1. Lineage (NCBI taxonomy): Eukaryota > Metazoa > Chordata > Aves > Apodiformes > Trochilidae > Heliangelus > Heliangelus exortis. The sequence goes on from NC_092424.1 coordinate 38,491,122, forward strand.
TCTTTTTTAAAAAGTCAATACATTGTATTTCACTCAAGAAGCCATTCTCTTTTCCTCTAATTCTTTGTATGTCTCTAATAATTAATTCATTCTGCTTACACTGCAGCAGCCTCAAAACCATGGTTTAAGTTTCTCAGTAATAGAACTCTGTCAAAGGCAATATGCCATGCCATAACCTCAATTACAACTTACACAGGAGAAGGCTCCACTTATTTTCTGCTGGAGTCACCATTCTGTCTTGAACTAAATTCTCTGTGGATTATTGGATGCCAAAGATGTATGGCAAAAAAGCACACCAGATAATACGTAAAAAATCCATTTCAGAGTCAAGGTAAAAGACCCATGTTAGAAAACACAGATTAGAGAAATGCATCAATATTTGTAGTTATCCTGTCAGGTGCTTTCATAACTACAAAATACAGCATCTACAAAACAGTTGTGATTTAGTTTGCTAAAGAGACTGAAAATAGTACTGGTAATAAAAAATTACTTCTAAAACATATTTTTGTCATTCAAGAGAAACTGACAGCTTTGTGTGAAAAGGCTTATTCTTAAGAAAATCTTGCAAAAAATGATAACTTAGTAAGGGTTAATTCTGAATTTCTGGAAGTCTAAAAAATTCCATTTCTGCATTTAAAGAGCAAGGCATCAAAAAAAAAAAAAAGCTGAGTTACTCCACCCCACCTAAACTTGCAATCCACTTAAGAGCATTTTAGAAGGATACTGTAATCATAGAATCATTAAGGTTGGAAATTCCTCTATAAGCACAACCATCAACTCAACCCCCTTATGCCAACTAAACCATGTCCTGAAGTCCTACATCCAAACTTTTTTTTTTTTTTTTTTTTTAACACCTCCAGGGATGGTGACTCTACCACTTCAATGGGCAGCTTGTTCCAATGACTGACCACTCTTTCAATGAACACATTTTTCCTAATATCCAATCAGAACCTCCCCTGGTGCAACTTGGGTCCATTTTTTCTAGTCCTGTCACCAGTTACATGGAAAAAGAGACAGATCCTGATGAGATCCTTCATCAGATTTGTTGCTCCTCTCTGTATATGCTCCAGCAGCTCAATGTCCTTCTTGTACAGGGGCACAATCACTTCCATGTTCCTGCTGGCCATGCTGTTTCTGATGCAGGCCAGGATGCTGTTGGCTTTCTTGATCACCTGGGCTCACTCCTGGGTCACGTCCTGCTGGCTATCAACCAGCACCCCCAGGTCCTACTCTGCAAGGCAGCTTCCTACCCACTCTTCCCAAAGCCTGCAGAGCTGCTTGGGGTTGTTGAGACTGAAGTGTAGGACCCAGCACTCAGCCTTATTACACCTCACCCATGGATGCAGCCTGCCTGGGTCCTGCTGCAGAGCCTTCCTACCCCCAGGCATACCAGCACTGCCACCCAACATGGTATCAGCTGCAAACTTACTGAGGGTGCACTCAATCCGCTCATCCAGGTAATTGATGAAGGTATTAAACAAGACTGGTCCTAACACTGAGCCCTGGGGAACACTGCTACCATATCTTGGAAGTCTAACACCATAACTTTCCATTTCTTGCTGCCAAAAGCTAACTGGGTGCTCCATTGCATCCTTTGCTCCTCCTTCCAAGGCTGTTGCCAGGTAACAACATGTAAGTGCAGGTTGTATGTTACAGTCAGTCCTCCAGGAGCAACAACTCACCCACTAAGTCCTTATGGGGCTACCTGATCTGACAGAAATTCCTCTTTAAAATCCCCATTAATCCCTCTCATTTGCCCAAGAAACATCCTCTTTGGTGGCCACTCACATGTGCTTTTGACATCCTGCATGCATCTTTTTCAATCAGTCACAAAGGCCTCTCTAAAAAGACAAGTTATTGAAGACTTGTGGCCAGTGTAATTAAAGTACACAGAACTAGCTGTGCAGTTCTGATACAGGCCTGAAAAAATAATTTGTTGTCCCAGCCCCTGCAGTAAGGCAAAAAAAAAAAAAAAAAAAAAAAAAAAAAAAAAAAAATATATATATATATATATATATATATCCTGAATGATGCCCTTTTAGAGATCTGACATTCCAGCAGAAGTTCAAAGATTTTCCACAAAGTGAAAAATCAGATAGAAGACTTTGAAACACCAATGAAAAAATGCTTTGTCCAATTAACCTCCAACCTTAAAAAAAGACAAAGTCTCTTGGCTTAAGATCAGAGAAGCCAAAATAAGTGAGAAAGTCTATTTTACACAGGAATAGAGGAAATTTAGAGTCAAGAATGACTTGGCGTGAATTTAATTTATTAAATCACAGATGCAGCAACATGAAATTAGTTCTTCCTTTGCAATGAATAACAGTGAGTTAATTCTTTATCTTAATGAACAATATTTATTCACCTGAAAATACAGAAAATTATTTTGTTAGTTATATTTAGGCAACACCTGTTGGACACACACAGCAAAAGGTAACTCACAGATGTGAATGCAACAGAAAAACCTGAAGTCTGTTTTCCCTTGAACAATTAAACTGAACACTTATTACAAGTTACATGATTACATGGTTTTTATTCACAAGCTGTGTGCAATTTCCAGTCATAAGAAGCATTACGAATCAAAATACTTTAAAAAAACAAAAACAAAAACAAAAACAAAAACCAAAACCAAAACTAGCGTTCTCTTGGAAAAAACACCCAGCAAAATAACACCAGTGAACTTAAAGCTTTTGTAAGAATTTGCAGCAATTTTTAAAGAATTCACAATTGTTTAATAGGACTCACAAATTTTAGTTTAGGGCAATGATGTAAGAAATCATATGATGAGGGTCAAAGTGAAGGCAGAGTTTTCAGCAACTGTTTAAATGGTACAAGTTTAGTCTTCTCTCTTCATTGCAATTGGGAATGGCTATTCCCCAAAGTGTCTTCTGTGTTTATGTGAAGTTTAATATGTGTAGCACATCCTTTTAATCACCATATTCATTGTGCAGGAATAATAGTCAAGGCACTAGTAATTTTAAGAACTGGGATGTCTAATGCATAGAAAGTGATGAACTGGAAAATAAATAGTGTAATTTGAAGAGCGACAAAGAAAAACTGAGAAGTGACACAGACAATAGCAGATTTTCACCAAATATTTTCTACACCAGGGCTTCGGGGCTTTTACAAACAAATGTTTACTGATGTATCTTACTGTATCACAAAATACTAAGAATCAAAACTGAGGTTGTAAGAACCATTCATAATTAAGAAAAAAATATATGTGAAACAGTTTAATGAGATTTCTGAATAGAAATCCTTCATGGAGGCAAGATACACATACATATTACAGACTATTTAATGAACCATGTGTGTATCTTTGAGAAAGCCACACATTTTGGCTTAAATGCTTTCAAGTATCTTGAAATAGTTTTTAGACACTCTGGAAAATTATTTAATTGTTCCATATATCACTGATATGATACTAGGTTGAATTTTTCCTTATATCTGTCTCAAAGCTCTATCTTCTATATACCCAAGTCCCAAAAAGCATAACTGCTCTTCTGAAGCACATGAAAGGATAGCAACAGCGTGTTCAAAGAGAAAGCTTGGCAATTAAGCAATACAATCTCTATGACCTTTACTCATCTAAGAAGAATTTGACCTGATGCTACTGACATGGTCATTTAATGGAGCATAGCTCTCCACTAGCAGTTTGAGCAAGTTCATTTCTGTTGGCCTCTGTATTTACATTTAATCTTTTATTTAGTCACAGAATACTGTGGTCACCTTTTTAAAAACTACATACAGATATGGGGGAGCAAGTGTTATCTTTCCCTGGTTCCCTCAGAATGTTGCAAGATAATGCCAAGCAGAGATTATTACTTCCATTAACCCTTTGACCCATCCAGTTAATGGACTGCCGGTTCATAGAGATACAACAAACAGAGCTCCCTCTAAAATCCTAAAATACAGGTAACCTAAGTAAGTCAGGGCTTCACAGTTACTTCAAAAATATCCTGGGTCTGAATGGTGAACATGGGCCACACTTAATTGCCAAGCCACAGGTTTACAAGCTGGTTAAATCATCTCATCAATCATCATTCCTAAAAAGGCAGACAACAAAACAGTTTAATTTTGTACATTACAAACCACAAATATTCAGATCAATAGAACTTTAAATGGTTTCCTTCAAAAAAGTGGTTAAAAATGGTGGTAGTCCATTTTCACTCAAAAAGAATGCATGGTTGAGTATCCGCAAAGAATGTTTCCCAGTTAAAAACAATGTCCTTGTGATAAGCAAGCACTTATAGCTAGTCAAATTAATACAACATTCTGCTGAGGTAATAGAAGCCATTATTTTCACTTATTTAATGCATTCTTATTATCGTACGGAATGAGGCAAATTTGAAAGACACCTTTCAAGTGTTAGAGTGAAGGGCTACGGAAGCACAGGGACAAAAAAGTGCAGATAATCCCAATCCCCTTTTTTGTTATACATCACCCTCTTCTTATTCCTCTCCAGCTCTTATTACTAAGTGATTTTAGTTTTTCAATAGAGTGATGAGCAGAATTTGTGACCACAGATATGTCCACTTTTGCTAGCCTGCCTCATGCATCTATTCTACCTGTATAAGCTCTGGATGCACCAGGATGTGGCCTGTGAACTTATTCCCACCCTCTTCCAATCTTAGCCTCACCTCATGGGAACTGGAAGGTGACATGGAAGACAAAACTGAGACAAACAATAGAGAGTTCCTAATTAAAATGCTTTTCTGCAGCATATGAGGAAGAGAATTTCACACCAAATAATCATCATTAAAAACAAGTAAAAGAAGATGGTATCAGAACCCAGTTTCACAACTCGGCAAGACTTTTGTGGGCTTTGGATCAGTTTCTACACAAGAACAAAACAGATGCTGAGGCCCAGCCTCATGCCTGAGAATGAATCAGGGCAGAATATCCCTCCAAGTGCACAGAAAACACATTAAAGCTCGGTAGCATTTTCAACATTAAAGATGATGACAGTGTTTATGTGCAAGTTCATTTATATTTTAATTTGTGCAGAAAAAGTTAATATTCGTAGACATTCCCATGGAGATTTTCAAAATAGCGTCAGGGTTCTGATCAGCTGCACACTCTGAAATTAAGTCCTCTGAAGTAGAGAGGCATGGTGCGTAAAGTCACACTTTCTTCACACCTTGTTGGCTTTTCCAGCGAAACACTTCTTTGCTAACTGATTGGGATTTTTTGCCATTCCCTATTTTTAAAGTGTCACAAAGGAGACTACAACTCATTGCCCATAAACACACTTGTAAAGCTGAGAGCTGTGGTATAAGGTGGCCCTAGAGAAACTCTGAGAAGGATCCCTTTGTTTGGGGCAGGCAGCTGTTGGATTCTTTCTGTCAGACACCTGATAGCTTAACCACTCGAGTGCTACTGAAACTTTATTCAATTATCATTTTCTCAATGAAAAGCACTTGTGAAACACATCATCTCTCACATTTGAAAAACAGATCAATTTTTTCTTATGGATTCCAGTTGTTTCAGGACCGGAATGCTCCCCAGAGCTGCATGGAACAAACACTGTACTTAAACCAAAGATGAAACAGGATGGCAGATGAGTTACCTTACCCAAAAATATGGGTTATTTTTATTCTTGTTTTGTTTTGTCATCTGGCACTTGTCAAATATCTGAGAAGACTACAACTAGGTATGTTTAAAAAAAACAAAGCAAAACCTACCCAAAAAACCAACCAATAACTCCACCAAATAAAGAATTAGGCCTTGAGGAGACAGCAAATTCCTCCTAGAGCCAAGAGAAAAGCAGACTGCCTCAGGCAATATGTCATCTTCTTAGTTAACACACTGTTCTTTTCCCCCACCCTTTTAAGTGAACTGTTGGAAACGTTTTAGATCTTGTCTGGAGATAAAGTTAATTTTAAATACTGCATCAAAGACACAGCATAAACTCATAAACTAAATAATATTTTTCCACTAAGCCTTCTGCTGGCAACACAAGAGCCTGACTTAGCACTGTTGCAGAACCTTCCTCTAAAAGCAGGTTTCTACATATAAAAGTTTAACTTACTTGTCTATCAGCAGTACTAAATAAAACCAGTTCAGATTTATTCAGTGAAGCTCATCACTGCTTAATATCAAATGTTGTCTTCCTCAGCATTTATAATTTTAAAGCTATCAAAATATTCTCCCGTTGCATGAGAGAACATATTTTCCTTCCTTGTACTGAGAACAAAACAGACACAAAACCAAAAATGAACTAGTCAATAAAAGCCATGGTCTTAGTTGTTAATTTAGCTATTACTTGATTATACATATAAATTGGTTTTGGTTTTATTGTTTTGGTTTGTTTTTTTTTTTGCCTTGCTTCAGTAGATTGCTTTTAATTCTTTACTTTCCCTTGCACAAAAATTATGAATCCATCCTTAGTGGCACTTTCTGCATGCATTATGGATTTGGTTTGATTGAAATTAATACTTTTGGGTAACCCATGAAGTTCCAGCAGATGCAGAACAGCTCCATGATTGTGGCTCCCGTTTTGCAACCAGTAAGAAGAGCTACTAGGCACTAAACAAGCCCTTCTTGTCAAGAGACTCATTTATCAGCTGAAGAGGAAAACCATGAAAAGAAAGTCCAAAACAACCTCTGATGATGTATTTGCAGTATGATAAGAAAGAATGTTAACATGACCTCAAGGATTCAAATACAAACGTCAGCCAAAGTATCTGACAGAGACCAGGTAACCCAAGTGTTTTGAGACAGAGGTGGCCTAAGCTAATGACTTCATGCACCACAGATAGCTGCACAGAGAGCTTGTTTATCTGAGTGGTTCTTCAGTTTGACAGGAAAACCTCCCCTTACAACAAGAGTGCTCTGGCAGATTATCAAATGATTCTTTCATATCCAGATAAACAGTTTTAATCCTTAGAGGTTAGCCCAGCCAATCCTCCGCCAAATATAATGAATGCAATTAAAGTCTTACCCTACAGTACTGAAGTGATAACCTGTCATTGTGAGAAAAAGCCAGCTCAACACACGTAATGAATATCTTCATCTGCACATATTAAAAACTGAGGCAAACAATCTTCCCAAGCAACAGTCAGGATTTCTGCTCTCTTATTTATTTTTTTGTAGAAAAACAAAATCAAAAGAATGCACTGCAAATACGAAATCATTTCAAAGAAAAGCACACAAGCTAAATTGTATTAGTTATTATAAATACAAAGCAACATCAGAGGGCCTGGTGATGAACTCACCAGTATGACAATAATAATACCAGTAAATTGAGCATAGAAAAGCATCGTGACAGCAGTACTTAAATATTTCCCATGTGCCTGAACAATTTGTGCATTAGCAGTCTATTGCCTCATCACTTACCCACAAAACAAGCTGGACTGATAACTCTTTCTGACAAAGACTGCCATTTATTGCCCACTCTTACAGCACCCGGAATAGCGGTATTCAATTTATATCAGTAATAATCAAAAAGAAAGTACCCAGTTTGTAACACAGAGCTGGTGTCCAAGAGGGGTTGCAATTTGCAGCCCATCTGTGAATAAAGATGGGCAAAAGAACCTAAGCTGGTAACTGCAGCTTCACACGGGCATCACAGGGCTCATAAAGAGGACAGGCACAGAAGAAACCTAGTACACACGGGGCCATGGAGAAGATGGTCGTTCCTCTCTTGGTGGAGACTGTTATTTAACCTCTTGAAATAAGACTAGAAAACAGGTAATGTGCCCCAGGAGAGTTCGCAGCAGTATCGCAGAGCAAGGAGCAGATATTTACTGGCTTTGCAGTAAACTGGGACCAGGGCAGGGAAACAAATCGTTCAAGGTTTTCATTGTGCCCCAACACTGCTCCCCTTGCCCCAGGCGCTGTACAAGACAATAAGGAAGGAAGAGAACATCAGAGAATGATCAATATGGCCAAGACACAGACATATGTGCAGGGGTCAACTTCCCCATCAGCACGTAGCAATAGTAGTTCTTATCCATCTCTCTCTTCTCTTTGCCTCTGCTTTACACACATCTTTACATTACAAAATGGTAGCAACAAAGATATGACCTTCCAAAAGGAATTTTAGACATGCTGGTATTCCAAATGTATGTTTTCTTTTTCAGACTACATACAGGTTGATAACACGGGCAAATATAAAGTAACTATAAATGCAATTACACAACCGAAGGATGGCTACCAGACAGGAAGACTCTTAATCAGGCTGTGAAGAACATAAATACCTTATCAAAAATATGGAAATACTCTTGTCATTAGCAAAGTCTAAAGCAAAGCATTTACACAAAACACCACCAAGTTAATTAATTGACAACAACTGGTTCTACTTTGAAGCATCTCAAATTCACATTTAATTATGCTTAATGCATCACTTTATCCTCCTAACATAGCTGGTTAGCATAAGCACACAAAGTGCTGACAGTGACCTTTCTGTCTCAAATATGTTATTCACAGCTATTTAATTAATCCCTTACGTGTAACAGGACATACAGCCTAATGTCCTACTGAAGGGCACTGAATTGGCCTTATTGTCACCATATGAGATGGCATTCATCTCTAAATGCCAAAGCGCAGAATAAGGAATGCAGAATAAGAATAGAAAGTATTTAAAAGAACAAGAGAAGAAGAAACTCTTGAATAGCTTGCTCTTTAGTTATCATTTACAGATCAACTTTTTCAATGAAAAATATCCAAGAGATTGTTTTCCCACTTGTGCAGTCCAAGTCTTTAAATACAGTGACTGCTTTTGCACTTCAAAGGAGTGTTCCTTCACTAACCCACAATTAAGAGTCCAAGGTCAGTCAAGGCAAAATTCATCTTCTCCAGTTTTGCAATTTTCCCTCTTAGTAAGCTGACTATGTGTGTAGAGCACAGACTGCAATGGCTGTCATAGAACAGCTTGAAACTTTCAGAACCAAAGAGATAGCAAACTGTATTTAGCCACTATTAGCTAAACATTAACAGAAATTAAATCTTAAGAAGTACTTCTCTGTTTTCTGACCCCTAAGCCTGTCAAAATGTAAGAGAATTTCAATTTGGGGATTTTTTTTTTTTTTTTTTCAGTTCTAGTCTGAATAAAGATTACATTAAAAACACAGTCTACATAGTTCCCAGTATGAATTGAAGAGAATACACAAACCAGTAATTTATTAAAATAGTACCGTGTGCTTAAGGTTAACACTATTGCATTTGAGACAAAAAATTTATTTCCCAGTGTGCTTGGATGTCCAGGGAGTTTGCTTCAAAAGCACAATTCCTAAACAACAAACAGAAGTGCTAACACTTCTCCACCCAGATCTGCACCTTGTCCTCCTAGTCCACTCGGGCTTAAAATTCACACCATATCTCACATACTGAACTGTCAACTTCAAAAACTGATAGAGAAAAACATCCTCTACTGGATTACATATTTCTTAATGACAGCTGTTTACAACTGTAAATCTCTACAGACAAATCTGCAGTTACTCTTAATTCCAAATGAAAAGAGGGACTCTGCTCCCTTTTCTTGTGTTGTTCTGTGAAGTCTTAAGGAAGCTTCTTTCCATGGGGTTAACACAATCAAAAAGAAATAATTCAGATGTCTCTTTTACAGTGGAAATGCAAAGTATCTCAGAAAACACCACAAGATTAAAAAAATTTAATTGCATAATCTTTAAACAGTTCTACTGAAGTACTTTACCAAATTAAGCTCTCCAGACCTCTTTCTACTTCATAGTTATTACTAACAGCATGTGCTCCACAGATTAAGCCATTAAAAAAACCCAACAAAACAAAAAACAAAAAACCCCACAAACTTATGCTGTGTAGAAATCAATTTTCATTGATTGTTTTTAAAAAGCAAAAATACACCTATGTTTCTATTACTTTCTTTGTAGAAGAAAAAACAAGTTGTTTTTTTTTTTTTTTCACAGCAGGAATCTACACAACATTTCTAAGAGACATTCTCTTTCCTGAATATGTTTGTCTGCTCTGTACCTAAACAAAGCTGAGAGTGAGAAGAAGGGTGAGGGTTGGTTTTTTTTGGTTTTGACTGGTCTGATTTCTTTGCAGTTTTGGGTTTGAGTAGTTGGTAGGTTGTAGGGTTTTTTGTTGGTTTGGTTTGAAGAGTTACAGACACTTAGGATCCTCCCAATATTTACATTGTATTAAATGTAACTCCATACCCATTTCAACCCATGACAGAGAGCAGTCTTTTCATGACCAGAATCACTTTTTACATGAGGATAACCTGTTATTAAATCTGCAGCTCTGAAGTCTATGTTGAATGCCACAAGTACAATGGGTACTACACCTTCAGACTGCAGTGAAGAAATCAATAATAAAACACTCTATGTTATGTCACTGTTCAGGCTTCAGTTTATGCACCAAAAAATTATGGGATAAATAACAGAGGGAAGGTCAGCAGAATTTTATTCCTTTGCACACACAGTACAAATTGAACAAGTAACATCAGCTTCCTTAAAATTTGAAGAGCACAGAAAGAAACACTTGTTGGCACTTCTTATCCCTGTGTGCTTGCCTGGCATGATCTCTACTTAGTCTTTTGCTGTACTTGTGCAAAACACCTGCTGATGTTTCCAGCCCATTTCACTGGCGTATAGATTTAAACTCTGAATTGTGCTATTTAGAAAGCACATTCTGTTCCTAAAAATGAAAGGACACTGAAAAAACCAAGCAGTTCTTTAAAAAAAAAAAAAGCTATAATAAAAGTGATGAGGTACTGAAAAAGATTCAAATACCAAGCCTTTGCTTTCACAGCAGAAGGCAGAATTGCAAGATAGCAGCCTCCTCAAGACAACTGATATGTCATGAAATGTATTCACTCAGTGCTATGTGCTATGGGGACGTGTGATCACATGCTTTGTCAAGAACAACTTGAATGCTGTCACGTTGAAACACAGGACTACAATGCACTAAACCTTACACTATTATTATTATTACAAACATTTCAAGCAGCTTACAAGTATTCACATGCTGCGCATTGGAGTGATTTTCCTGGCATTTCTGGATACCTGCCTTTCAGATTTGACAGTTCATTCTCTATTAATCAATACTGTTAATCCCAACAGTCCCTCATCATCCCTTGAGGGCCTTAAAATTAATTTTTTAGTATTTTATTAGAAATGAGTGCAGAAAATCAAGTCAGAAAAGAAGCAGAGGTGTGTCACTGAGAATTGCAATCTACTCCATGTAATAAAACTGAGATAGTTTCAGAGCACCTAAGCTTCTGCAACTCCCCCTTCTCTTCTGAATCAATTATCTTTTTCTTCTTTTTCTTCTTCCAGCTCCTCGCTAGCACTAGTCTCTTCAGGCCATTTTTACCTCTAACGGGTCATGACACCTGGCTGGCAAAAACATGCAAAGGGAGAGTGAGAAGCCCCTCTGGATGGCTGGGGAGACTAATACATAGCATAACTCTTCACAAACCAAACAGCTTTTCAAAGCCTGCAATTCCCTACATACACATCCTTTTAGTATTGGTCTTTCTATGCCATCCTGGATTTTAACAGTAATTAAAGCTCCTTCTCAAAGGCTATGGATATTGATTCTGTATCAGTCTTCTATTCCCAAATAGCCCCATAATCTCTATTTACTTTCCTAAATTAAAACTGGCATGTTTTTCTCAGAGTTGCTATGCTTTCATTGTTTCCAGTGGAAACTGCTTCAGCTTCTCTAGACAGAGTGAAAGGAATGGCTTGTGCAACTCTGAAAATCCTCATGTGAGAGACAAAAGTAGTCCTTTGTTCAGTCCACCAGAAAACACAGATTCCTGTTATCAAGTCTTCTCTCGCTGCAAGAGAGATTATAATGGCATTTTCCAAGGAAAATTGCTCAGTTCCAGACCGTCAAGTTGTTAGAAATATGAAGCAGATCTTGGACCAGGATCAATCTATAATGGTCCATTCACCTTCAACATGTCCAGCAGGGAAGTTGGAAAAGTAGAGGAGGTATCCTGCATCCCTGCGAGGAAACTGCCAACAACTGTTCCCTTCAAGAAAATTGACTCTGGATGCCAATAAACATCATGTATTTATTCCTTAAAGCAAAGGCTAGCAAAAATGAAACTCTCCCTACTTTTTTTTTATTTTAAAATATGTGAGCACAGGTAACAGATGCTCCTTGATATTTCCTGTGTTGTCTCAATTAGTGGCCCAGAAGTTCTGGGTTTTAGATTCAGACTGAATTCCTCCTCTACTAGACTTGCCATCTGGCACACAGCAGGCACCAAGGAAAATGAGTAGTGTGGATAGGTATGCAGCAGAGAGTAGAAGTGTGGATACAGTATACCTGTCCATTCAAACGACATGCATTTTCAATATCCAGGCATCCAAGTCTCACATTCATCACGTTCAGTGCAAGACAGAATACTTCCTTTTACCTGCAACCTGTTCAGTGTACAGAGAATCTATATCCACATCCATCACATTCAATGAAATGCAGTCTATCTGAAAACTTTAACCTTTGATTTTCCTGCAGTCATCTGAATTACAATATGCTGTAGGTGAACATGTTGAATGTCAGAACTGAGAGACATGAAAAAAGTTCTGCTGGAGTCATTAATGAATGTGGCTAATGTGGAAAAAAACTTATTTCAGAATGCAGCTGCAAACCATGAAGGGTTCTGGAAACAGCTCTTTTCCAGCAAGCAAATATAATACTTATGGCAGATGTCAGTATGTATAACAGAGGCAAAGTGGAGAATCTGCATTACTACAACATGTAAAATGCTGGTTATCCACAGAATAATCTACCCGAGCAATGCTGCTTCTAAAACAACACCATACACTTTCAAATTAATTTATCATGTTCATGATGAACTCTTCTTTCTCCACTGACAGCCTATCAGTGATGCCAAATACCAATGATGAAAACCTGTTTCTGAAGGAAAGGTCTATATAAAGTATAAAACAGTGAACACCTATCAGACTCGTGAAATACTGTTACTACTTTCAGGCACCGCCATGCCACTCAAAAAAGAAGGAAGGCTTCAAGTGAAGTGCACTGTCAGTGCACCCTTGTTGTAAGTTATGCAAATATGAATCAGAAACCAAGAAAAATGGAGCTCCACATGAAGACAAAGCCAATTTATAAGTCATGATAATGCCCACAAGCCACCTGAATAGGTGAATACTTTTGACTGCAACTATGAAGAAAGTTTTTTTCTGGAAATGAACAGAATTAATAGTTGAATACTGTCTAGATAGGCATGAGCACTGTGGTCCCACAGCAAGGTACAGGTTTGTTGTGTTTTTTTTTTTTTAATCTCTCCTGCTATACCATTGGGAAATAGAGTATCTGCCAGTTTCAATGTCTGAAATTAGTTTGCTGATGAAAGTAAAAACTCCTAACGTATAGAGAATTATAAACAAATGAATCTACAAAGATGAGAATCAAAACAATCTTTGAATAACAGGTTGAGAGCTAACAAAAATCCTCAAGGAAAAAAAAGAACAAAACCCTAAAATATCCTTGGCAGCATAACCACAGCATACTTGCTGTTCTTGAACAAAGATCACAGAAAGAATAGTAGGGAATAAGAAATTTTAAAAATGTCTATTATAGCCAAACCTTCAAAGCCCAAACTGAAAACTGAGTAACAAAAGAGAGTTTATAGAAGACTGCCCTTTCAATTCACTTACCCCAGAGTCATTCCCATCCCACAAAGGCTACAACACTTATCCAACACCAGAGAGTTGTGGTGGAAAAAACCTGCTCCATACCCTTGACTCTTAAATCTTGATGGCCTTCAGGAGGGATGGAACAGATGCACCTCATTGTGCTGATCATTCTCAGCTGAAAAGTTGATAAATATTTAAAGATGGGAACCAGAACAGACAGGCTCTATCCTCAGTGCATGAAGTTAAAAAATATATCTTTATTCTGTCTTGTTCCAGTCCAGAAGCTGTTTGGTTAAATAAAATGTTCTGTCTCTTACAGCAACACTATCTGATGCAAGAAGTTTGATGCTTCTCTAGCTACTAGAGGCAGAAAAAAGTAAATAAATTTTTATAGCAGTCCTTTTCCATGACGGCCTGAGAGAATTTCATAATTGTAGAATTATCAAATTTTTGATGCTGCAGAAAAGTCCAGACACACTCAACTTAGACTGGGCTTAGCTTGAGAACCCTCTTAGCCATGAAATAATGAAACTAAGAAAGAACAGTACTGAAATCTATCAAATGGAGTGTGGAATGAGTATAATGTAAGTGATTTTCTTGTAATAACAAATCTTACTTATTTTTATGGAAATATAAATATTTTTTTCCTAGAATTTCTACATGGCTTTTCAGCACTGCATAAATGAATATCAAACAGGTATTAAAGGTTTCTCCCATTCCTTTTCTACTTGCCTCTTGGCAACCAGACTTCTTTAATAGGAAAATATTTGATATTTATATCTGATATGGCATTTCTCTGATATGAAAATAACTGAAATCTTTCCATCTAACGAGAGAATGGGGTGTGAAAAGCCACATGTTCCCAAAACAAGGTCTTCTAGACTCTCATACAAGCTTTTCCCATTAAGTTTTTATGTTTGGAAAAGGCATTATTTAATATTATGTTTTAGTCCACACTACTCAACAAGAACATCCTTTTTATATTTTCTGAACTCCCACTGGCACCACTTTATTTAGTGCTCCTGTTAACCAAGATGTTATGTTCTTCATACTTGCATGGTCCAAATAAATTACCTCTGTATTCTTTTCACTCATTACTAAGGCTGCTTGAATTTATATTGTTTTTAAGTACATAGCTGTCACAGGCTAGTGTGAATATGTCATATAGAAACCAGCTGTGGAAACAGATCACAATATCTGCTTCAGCAAATATTATGCAGGCTGTATTTGTCATGGTCCCCTGGAACCTATGGCAAGTCCCATTTGTTTGTTACTGGTTTATTATTACAAAGCTGATATTTCCATTGTGAGGGACAAAAGATTTCTAGCCTTCAAAAAAAGAAGGAGGAAACATCCTTTTTTCATTGGGTCTTCAAACTGAAGATTGAGGATTGCAAGTTTTTCTCCAGTTCTTCACTACGCCATTTGTAATTTTTACTTCTGAGATCACATGTCTGGGAATGCAAGTTATGGTGTCCACTACATTCATCTGTTAGGTCTGATTTTTTGTTCAGTGGTGCTATATTTTACTAGCCATTCCTTCAGTGTCTGTGGGAATTTAGTATCTATTTCAGTATACTGGATGCTACAATTTGATAGAGAAGTGCTTCTGTGTTTTTATTCTTCAGAAACAGTTAAGGTTTCCATCTAGTGTTTGTTGGAGACACTCTTCGTCATGACTGACAAGTCTAAGGCTGCAGGTAACCCTAGGAAATTTGGGTATTTTCCATGAGAAATGTTTTGGCACCTCTTCCTTCAATCCTTGATCCCCACCACCTCGCTCCTTTCCCTCCTCCTTCTGACCTTAAGAGATTCCTCTCTGCCACTACCATACCACTATATACCGAAACTGATGGTTTGTTTTCTTTGTTCATTAGTTTGTTTTTTAATGAACACCATAATGAACTGTTTTATGCTAGTCTCTGAATGAGCTGTAACATTTTCAGCCTTTCATTATCTTCCATTTTGAATCAGAGTCATGTAAGGAAAACTGCTGGACTCATTTAAATCAGGAAAAGGAGGTTTTCTGCTTACCAGCAGACCATCATATTCTTCTATACGCTTCATTACCTAATACATAATTTTCATCAATGTTAGTATCTATTACATGATTTCCTCTTCCCATTCTTCACTGAAGATGTGACATCTTCTAACTAGTTTCTTCCTCCACCTTTTGATTAAATACTTTAGTGGATAACACAGAGGTAGGTCCATAATATTAATGTAAGTCTCCTTTCCTCCATTACTTCCCTAGGTTTCCACTGAAATTCTACCAGTGAAGCTGATTTTTTAATTAATATACTATTAATCTTATTTAATATATACACCAATAATCACCTTTTCATTTATGCACTTAGTTGTCTGTCTTGCTCTTTCCTTTCTTCAGACTGCCTTCTTATTTTAATACATATAAACCAAGGACTTCATCCCAGTTTCACAGCAAACATCATCTGGATTTCTGGTACTCATTCACTGGCTGTTTGCCATTTTGCACCCATTGCACAGGAGAGCTCTGCCCCTCATTCACAGTCAGCTTCAATCAGATTTGTGAGGTGCTCTTGATGCCCTCAGATGAAAAGCTTTTCTTCCATTGCTGGTGGATAGCTATCAGGTTCCTGAAAATGCCCTCCCTGCTGCAACCAAAGCCACCAACAGTGTTCGGGTATCTCTGCTGCCTTATTTCAACTTCACCTGCCCTCTTGGAAGAAAAAGCAATTGGTGAGGAACACAGGTGAGCAAACACCATTCAGTAAATCATTACTCCCAAGGGACTCTTGGAGTTCCTTATGCCAAAATGTGAGAGCGCATGAGTTTTTGATAAAAGTCACTAGCTGAGAGAGAGAATTAAAATATTTATTTGAGGGACTAAGACAAGTAAAACTCAGAAGCTTAATGCCCAGGTTCAACAGCCTAAATTGTCACCTAAATTTAAGTACAGAATTCTGCATTACCACTTTGTTGTTTGTTTTTTTTAAAACTACCACTGTGTTTCTTCCTTTCTCAAAGTAATCATTCCATATGTAAAACATATTATAATCACATCCTTATTCTTTATGATATTTAGAAGAGATATAAATCTAACCAGAAACATTATTATGTAGATATTAAAATACAAATTATTGGAGCAGATATGAAACTCTGATGAAGAAAGATCTTACTTGCATGAGGAAGCAAATAAATGCCAGTTCCCTTTAATACAGAAGGAAATTCCATGCTTTTCTGCAATATAAAACACCACTTAATGATCCAGCACGTAAGTATAATTTGTACAATGAATAATAAGTGAACCTCAACTCTGTATTCACTTTGAAAAATTCATAGCCATTTGAAGCTTTTCTTCACAAGTATTATGCTGTATGGATGTGAATGCAATTTGAATTTTAGGTTCAAGGAGGATGTTAAGGCACATTAATTGCAAAAACACCCGTACTTTACTTAGCACATAGTAAAACAGTACAAATGCAGAATCCAATCCAATGCTTTACAAAATCTTTAAGTGGAATATCTACTTAATTTAAGTAAAAAGGAGAAGACTGAAAACTAAGAAGAAGGTCACGTCATAGGAAACAGCAGCATAATTGGTGTGAAGACAGTGTGCTGTTTTTGAACGTTAAAAGTGTGAAAACATTTATCTCTTCTTAGATGTCAAACAGCTTCTAAAAATTATGCACAATTAGACCTAATAAACATCACACTTCTTTTTCAAGCTACTGCACTTTGTAGCTACACAAATTCTAATGCTAGAAGTGTTGGAGAGCCATTTTTTTAATGTCACTGCATGTAGAGACAAAATCATACACAACTATCAGCTCTGAAAGTTACAGATATTTGGAAGAGACTCTTAACTGTACATGCCACATTAATAAATTGCTGTAATATGAAAACCAGAAATTATTTATTCTACAGACAGCACTCAACACCTGCAAGGAAACTCTTTTTTCTCTCTCTCATTTCTGAAGATCATTTAGAGACGTAAGATTAGAATCCCCCCCAAAATAATTTCTTCTCACTTAAAATTGTTAACAAAGAAAGTACTTTTTGTCAATGTTTAAAAACAGTTCAATTTCCTTTACTGTTTATGATTTGAGATGAATATTTAATGATATGTCAAGGTTTTGAAGAAATCCTTCTGAATGCCTTAAGCAGAGGTACTTCTCCATGTGCATTGAAGAAGCAGATGGTGTCCAGCTCTCTAATTCATTTCAAGGTGAAAGTGTGATTCACATGAGGCTGTGATCTGGCCCCTTGTGAAGGTAGATCCATACAAAGAATATTGCAAAAAGCAGCCAAGGTGTGGTAATGAGACACCACAGAAATGGGAAGATTAAGATCAAATTAATAATACCAATAATATCAAAGCTGATAACTCCTCAGTTTTGTCTGGGCAAGCTATGGATTCTCCAATGAACTGGATCAACCTGGACAGACTTTCTGGTGGCAAGCACATTTATCATAACACTCACTGCTTCCCGTCCAATTATGGAGAGAGTTGCATAAACAATATTTATAAATGACAATTTGTACAACATTCCAAGAATAAAGAGTTATTGAAATGTAGGTAAATTCATCCTGATCAGTGAATACATTAACACGCCTTGTTTTTAAAAGATGCCAGTGTAGTAGCACATGGTACTGATTTAGTTAATACCAACTACTCAGAATACTTCATCTATGGAGTTTAATGCTTCTTTGTAAGAAATATTTAAGCATTATTTTTTTCTGCCAAAAATGATTTCACACTTTCAAATAGGTGACAAAATAAGAAACACATTGCCAATTTACTGAATCTGTGAATTTTGTTTTCTACCAAAGCAGAGAAGGGACCCTAAATCACAGGTACATTATAAAAATAAAGCACTGCAGATCTACAAAAACAACAAAAAAGTGAAGTCATCAGGTTTTCCTGCAAAAACCACAGTACAGACACCCACTGTGTCTTTGATTTTATTGAACATTCAGTTTTTGAAGTGAGCTGGGCAAAGCTTTCTGGAAAGTGTCATGATCAAAAATTCAGAATTTTCCACTGAATTTTTTTCTTTTCAAAAATAGCTTCCTAGTGCTAAAGAATTGAGCTCGGTTGACAGGGGATGTTATTAAAATCACCTCACTATTTGTCTTTCAGGAATTTGGCATAATGTCTCAAAGTCCCCAGTTTTACAAAGAAGCCAAGGATACGCAACATTTACTTGGTTGCATGCAGCCAAGAGTGTACTAATGGAAGCCTGTACAGTGCTTATTTTGTGATTAAGTTAGGATTGTAGAAAAATGAAAAAATGTCACTTCTTATGTTCCCAGATTTGATTTGAATACTTCATACTATCCAGCTGGGGCTCGAGAGGATTCAAGGCATTGTGGTGGGAATAGGAATAGCCACACCTTCTCCCCTCCTTCACATTCCCTCAGGTAAAAGAGACCCAGAAAAGGCAGGAAGCTGGGACACTGAGCCAGCTGATATGCAATCAAGCAAGTCACACATGTTACTGAGGCATAAAGGTAAGAGAGACAGGCTGCTTTGATCATAGGGATAACAGACAATTTGGCAGGTGTCCATTTATGCTGGAGATAATTTATGTGGCATGGGAAAGATGAGTTGTACCTCAGGAATCCATGGTTGTTTTGGTTTTGGTTTTTTTTTTTTCCTGAAACAAAATTATAGAGGACATCTGCAAGTTTCCAAAGACCACTTTCTCAGAGAACTCCCTCTATGCAAGGAAGTTGGCACACAGCAAAGTGCAATAAATGCATGTATTGCATACAGGGACATAACTGCATTTGCTATGGCTTAGACTGACTTTGTAAAGTAAAGCTATTCCAATTATTAGTGAGCAATATGCTACATAAGAACATTTGCTTTCCAGTTTATTACATGCTACTTTGGAAGGAAGCTATTAGCATTGGTTTACTATGGAAGGTAAATGAGTGTATATCAAAAAAGCACATCAGTCCAAATCGTTATGTTAATAACGAAGTCTTAGCCAACACTGCTGTCATAAGACAATGGCAAAGCAGACATGCATTCTGGGTGTGGACATGCAAACAGCATAGGAAATGATCTCAGATTGCTTCACATTGTTATACCTGGGTCTGCCACGAGAAGTAGCTTTTGAACTAGGAAACATCCAACCATGGGAGCACATACTTTGTATTCTTTGGAGGCTCATTAGAACATTTCAACAACCTGCCTGGGAAAATAAGTCTTGCTATAGAGGATAACAGTCAAGCCAAGAATGGGAGATGCTTCTACAATTCTGGCTTGCAAAACAGACAGGAACGAAGGCTGTCATTCACATGCGTGCCCAAACCTGTTTGTTCCCAGAGCTGAGACAGCAGCACTGCTTATAAACAGCTGTGAGCAGAATAATGACATGCAAATGTAAAGCAGGTTAGATTTCTTTATAAAGCAAAGGAAATATTTACTGAATAATACATACTGCCTTCATATCTTAGGGTACCACAGCCTCAGTGATCTTGTGAAAAACCATTACAGAAAGTTTAGGAAATTTATGTTGATACACAGAGCTTATTAGTGAGCAACCGAATGTATGGCAGTGCATCCAATTCAGAGAAGATACACTGCCTTTCAAAAATTCTCAAAGGACTCTGCTGGGGAAATGGCAATTTCAAATTCACTCAATCATTCCACTTTGAAATATTTAATAATAACCAAGAAAGCTTTATGTTTTAATAGAGAGCATTCTTAAAGCAGATGATGATAGCAAAGTCCTGCAATATTTCACAAGACTTGGTGACTAACAAGCCAGGACTGCATTACTGAGAATGCTTCTTCAGTGCCTAGGCAATATTTTATCCCATAGGTGGGAAATGAAGGGAAGAAACTTTTGTCTTTGCTTTACACTAAGATTACAATAATATATTCTGAATCCTGATGCTCTTGCTCTAGACTTCTGTTCACACTATAGCCCCAGAGAGGGTAAATATCCACATGAGAGGAGACCTTGACTGTAGGAAGCAAGCCATGATGTTGACAAATATATAGCATCTACCTTTTCAAACAAGCAGTTGCACTAAGTGATGATATAACTATGTTTTTGCCCCACAGGGCAAGACTGGGACATATCTGCCAAGTATGATAAAGGATTGATTTTTTTCAGCAAAGCAGGACAGCAGAAAAGACAGGATTTCCCCATAGCTTAGAAAAAATTGAGTTGTATTTTCTTGTGTTAAAGATAGGTAGTGTAGAGTTTCCCTTTCTTTCAGACTTATACAGGACCTGTTGAGCTCCAATCCTTGAGCACAAACCATATTCAGAGCTAAGTCCAACATATTTAACACTTTCACCAAATCTCTATTAATTTGGGTCTCATCAACCAAATCCAGGCATCAGAGAGCCTTCCTAAAATTCTTTTTAATGCAAAATAATTTTACATAAGCAAATATGTACACTTTGAAAAGAAATCCCACATCATGCCTTTCACTGAACAGGTTCAGTAGTCTAAGTGACTTAAGGTTGACATGATTTTGTTGTCTTGACCATACAGAAGACTCTTCACTATGTTTTACTTTAGGAAGACACACAATTATAAAATTAACACAGGCAAAATGTTCTTTTGATGTCAGTTCATGCCTTTGATGACTTTAGACCGTCGAGTAAATTATAAAGGCATCTGCTAAGCTACTCAACTGGTGTCTCCTCAGTAAAGGATCTAATGACTGGCTCTCAAAGAAAATGTGTAGGTAGTCTTCAAGGAAGAGTCCCAAATGATAACCATTCAATTAGAAATTATCTGACGCTACAGCTAAATATTCCTTTGTTATGCTATCTGATGTAGGTGACATGTAATTTCAGGGCCATCCCCATTCAACTGCAGCATGCATCCTATTTGTGGAACACATCTCATTTGCCCTCTGCCCCAAAAATACCACAGCAGGGCATGTCATAGGGTAGGAACTGAAATATGCTGTAATATCTATGCTTGGTAGAGTTTAAAGTAAAGGTAGTAAGATTAAGATAATCATACCCAGTCATAAGTCATAAGCAACCTTCAACACCTGGAAGAAACAGGATGACTTTGACCCAGTGTGATTATGACCCAGTCTGAAAATAGGTAACATAGATCTGAAGAAGCCAGAATGGATCAGCACTAGGAATGCAGCAACCCTCTGGACATGCTGGAACAACCCAGTTGTGACCTATGAAGAGAGGACATAATCCTTTGAATGAGATTGGTCCCAATGCATGGACAAAGTGTATATAAACACCAGTGATTCACAATGGGGGTTGGAAAAGAGAGGTGATGCACACTGGATCTCCTTGTCAAAGGGCTCTCAGGCCAAGCCAGCTCAACCTCAAGGCCAAAGAGCTGTCGTGGTTTGCAACCTCCAGACCAACAACACAGAATCAAATGTACAGTGCTGTACAGCTAAGGATTGGCTAATACTTTTAATTAAAGCTTGAAATTTAGCTGTTAAATGATAAATGCCATAATAGTTTAGCATAAATAAGTGCTTCTTTGTAGCTCCTGAAATTTGACAGCACATTCCCATCACAGTGGTCCCCAGTTTCCTAATCAAAACAGCTGCTACACTTCAGCATATCTGAACCACCCATTTGCATACTAGCTCTAACAAATAATAAAACTTGGATTATTTCCAAAGTTGAGACAAATGTACCATTTCAAAAATCAAAAATTCTTAGTTCTTGAAGAGAAATAAAATGTGATTCACTTTGGAGGCAGGCAGGATCAGCTAACTACCTCTGGCAATCATGCTTACATGCTGGATGCAGACTCTATCTACAAACCTACTATCTCACTCAGGCAATCAGACAAACATACCCACCAACACAAACATACCTGCTAGTCTGGATTGTACTTTCCAGCTCTTGTATTCTCTCAGAGCAACTATGTGCACAGATAAAGACTATGGATCAATGCCCATGGGATCTCATGAGTGCAAAGAATCCCTTTCATGTGGTAAGATCACAAAACTGAAGCAAGCACAAAAAAACTTTCTATATACTGCATGAATTAAACACCCAAGACACAGAGGTCATTACTGCAGATGGCTGTGATTTCCAACTGCACAGCATACATGCAGCAGTCAACCTCGTTGTTTAAGCTAAAGTTCACTGCGATAAGGAGAGTAAACATTTCTTTTCTCAAGAGGCTGAAAACAACCCAGGGGATGGCAAGGCAAGGAAAGCTGTTTCACAGAGACAGGGTTAGGTCTATAGAATGCTAGGCTGTGAAGAAGCATGTAACTATGGAGAGAACAGAGCTGTAAACACAAAGAAACACAACGTTGTGCAAAAGGCAGCTAAGAATGAGATCTTGGTGCACTGAAAACATGAATGTTACTCTTCCATGTGGGTGGCATTCCTTTTCGTTCAGTACTGGAATGCCATCCCCAGAGGCAGTGGTATGACAGTCCCCAAAGTGAGGGGAAGATTCTCCTTCTGCATTAATGCAACAGGTTAAGGGTATAATAAACAAACAAGAAAATCTGAGACAAGCTATACCAGCCCATGTCACATCTTAGCAAGTGAAGACTAAGTGATGCAGTTGGTTGACTACAGGGAAGCAAGATGTTATGCAGCATATGTTCTTTGATAATGCCCTACTTTAGAACCAAATAGCAGGTTGATTATGTTTTGAAAGCTACATGATCAAAGGAATTCAGAAAAAGCTTTTTGAATCATTTCAGCAGATGCTTATATCAAACTGTATTAGGCCAAATCCCCCCTTTCAGTTTGAACAGTTTGAGCCATAGCGTTAGTCTTCTGCTCTTTAAGTCTATTCATAAACAAAAAATAAAATCCTTCCCCAAAGAAATGACCACACTAACCCATTATCTTGTGTAACCAAGTGCAATCAAAGAGCTTCATTTACTTTATGTAAATGTCCTCTCCCTTTCCCAGGCCTAATGTTTTCGTGTTCTCTGTTGTGTCACCTTATCTAACCTAGATACTATGATCATCTGGGTGGAGACTGGGTAAAAAAGTTACAACTGACTAAAAAACTGATCCCCTTAGTACAAAATACTTTTGCAGTAAATACCCTGGGACCTCCTTCTCTGTTTATAACGTTAGAAAAAAGTGTGTGTGCAACATATCCAGATAGTTCCATATTAATTGCAATCAGAAGTTTACAATTCCCATGAACAAAAATTAAACTGATTTTCTCTAGTCTAAAATATTTAAAGCTGACCATGCAGGCAGTATGATCTTATTGAATATAGAATTTCCTTAATGCTTACAGCATTTCCTCTGTCAGTGTTAATAAACCAGGCACAGAAGTCAGAATTGTTTCCTCCACACACCACCACTTAGTCTGCCATTGTTTCCAATTATGTCTTTGATTCAAGGACTGGTAGCAGAGAGCCAACAAATGACAGCTGCTCCATTGTCAACACATCCCCTCATACCAAGCCACAAATAACAGCATAAAGGGGTTAAAGTGTGTGATGGCAATGACAGGATTTGGGGGGAATGTTAAAGCTCTCCGATGCCTTGGTGGTTTATTGCTGAAGTGTAATGCACTCCTGTGTTTCGTTCTGCAGCTGGTTACAACACTGCAAGGTATGTACTTCTTTGCCACTCTTATTTCCATTCTGCTTCTGGAAACCAGAGCACAGTATGGGTAAAAATAAAAGCATGATGACGTTTTGTGGACCAAGGTCTCCTCTAAGATTCAAACATTAACCTTCACTAAACAAATGTTAGTAGGACGACTTTACTTATATGCTTTGATAATAGAATTTTATGGAAGAGATTTTACCTTCGTTTTCCCTTGTTCTGTTTTCATTCAACAGGAAATCTTTATGCATTGGCAGTCATATTTCACAGCTAAAAAATAATACCTGCCTTGAAAATTTGAGAGTCTTTCATCTATTTTCTTTTAGCACACATCAATGAGTGTTTCATCTGAGATGCATTAGGATATACACCAAGCTTTTAAACACATTAAACCAACTGGATCAAGTCCTTTACTTGTGTTAACTTATGCCTGCCTTGCTCCTTCATTTTACACCACAATTTCTATTTCATTTATTAATTCTACATGTACTATCCTAAAGCAGAATAAACCAAAACTTACTTTTTCTCAGGCCATTTCATATCCCTTTTCCCGTCATCTGCTTGCCACTTAACATATTTCTAGTAATCATACCCTGGATAGGTGACCAGTATCTTACACACACAAGGAGGAAAAATTTTCTCTTTCTTGTTGAATCCCTTCTGGTTCCAACTATTTGTGCCATTGCCACTGCTCCTCTATTAACTGAAGTTCATGCTTTCTTGGTTTTCAGAAATTTTTCCCTTTCCAACAGCCTCTTCATCAGTATTTTCTTTATTTGCCAGTTGCAGCATCCGTAATAACCCTTTTAGTTTTTATGTTTCCCATTCAGATGCTAAGTATATTTATTAAGATGAAAGGATCCTCCTATTCATAATCTTCCACCGATCTGCTATAATTTTTTTACTATATAACCATAATATTGCTAATTAAATAATTTCAATTCTCCTATCACTTTGGTTATGTCCAGCTTATGCTTATCCACGTTGAGCTATCAACTTCAACTTAAACAAAGTATAACTAATCATTTTACTCATCTAACATTTACATTAACCCAGACTAGAGTTACAGCTAACCTGAAAGACAGACAGGGATTAAGTGCATCATCAGCCTAAGCACCACTGTCATATTCAAGCCTTGTACTGAAGGTTGATATTATTATCATATTAATTATTACTATTATTTTACTCTGGCATCCAGCAAATATTGTGCTACAACAGCAGCATATGTTCTAATTACAACAAGGTACAGGAGGTCATAATCTGCATCAACTCCACTGCAAGTATCTGTTGACTTTAGGGAAATGCTTCTTTCCTGCTCCAAATTCAAGTAAAGGTGATGTAACGTATACTTCCAATGAAAAGTGAACTGAATCCAAACAAACAGAAAACAGAAGTTTGTATTACAATTTACACTGGTAGCTTCCAGAGGCTCGAAGTTTTCAACATAATAAAAAGCCACAGATCTTGCTTTCAAAGTGAATTAGGTCACATAATCTTTATTATTTTTGTTTCATGGATCCACACAGCACATACACAAAAAAAAGGAAGAAAAAACTAAGAAAGAGAAGCCTCCATTCTGCCATGGCACAGCTGTATGTTTCAGCAAGTTGGAAACCACTATTTAAACAGCCAGAACATTCTGTGAAATCTCCAAAGAAATTTCAATACTATATCTTTTTGTAGCACTGCAGGAGAGCGCAAACAGTCATAACAGTTTCATTTGAGCATTTCACATAAATGTTGGTGGACAGTTTCTACCCAAAAGCACTTGAAATGGAAGAAGGAAGAAATTTCTTAATTTTGAATCCCTTCTGGTTCCAACTATCTGTGCCATTGCCAATGCTCCACTATTAACTGCAGTTCATCCTTTTTTGTTTTTCAGAAGTTTTTTCCTTTCCAACAGCCTCTTCATTAGTTTTTTTTTCTTTATTACCAGTTGCAGAATTCATAACAGCTATCTCTTCAGCCTTTTATTTTTTAAGTTTCTAATTCAGATCCTAAGTGTATTTATTAAGATGACTGATTATATAATTTGGTGTATTTGTTGAAAGAGAGAAGTAGTTGATGAGAGAGCCATCACTGCTGTGACTTCTTACATATGCAATTCAACCTGGATGTTATCTCTGAGTCCCTGCTATGTTCAACCACGCTAACAGAAAAGGGAATGGGCAGACATCTTAAACTCCTTGGCACCAAACAGAAAACCTGATGAACTGAAACAGTAAGAAAATACACACGTGTATGGCTAAACTTCAGACTTGACCACAATAGCCCTGTGCTACACTCTGGCTTATCTGCAATAGAGGAAGAAATCAAAATCTCAGATTCATTCCTGATTTCATCATTAAAAGCAGAGGATACAGGTTGCATGAGCCCAGGGAATATAAAGCTTGTGCTTGCTACATTTTAAAAACTATTTGCTTCTAGGGTGAGTTCTGCCACTTTTTTTTTTTTTTTTCAGGTCACCAGTGCATTCCACAGTGAGCAGTAATGGGGGAGTTTGGGGCCTTAAAAGCCATTACCCCTCTGCCCCAAAGAAAGCCACAGATGAGCCTGGTCTATAAAATGACAGCATACATATATGTTATTCAAACAGGAATACGTAATATGAATGCAAATTGCACAGGGAAAAAATGCTGAAACAGACAGGGAAGGAGGCTAAATCTCTAAAATGGAAATACACCATTAGAAGACATCTTTGTAGCATATGCAAAGCTGTCTTTTTGACTAAGCTATTGATCAGGGAAAAAAGACTACAGGTCTTTGCTATTATAGTGTGCTGCCAGCTTTCAGCTTTATATACTCACTTCTCCGGTGAGATTTGAATAGCCCAGTCTTTTGCCATTTTTACCCTCTCTCCCTGGCATTTGACTGAATTTTAAACGTCTAACACATTGAAATTCAGTGAATAAGATGGGATAAAAGTGTGCAGCGAATAATCAGCAGTGAATAACATCTGGAATGCACTTGTGTATTTCTTTCATACTGAGAAAAATGTCCCAAACAACATTTATTTATCCTGATGTTCTCCTTACAGGGACTGACATTGCTGTTGACTGGGCATTTATTTATGATCACTTGGTACCAGGCTCTGTGGATTTCTTAGCAGGAAATGTGAAATTCATTACTCTTATCACACTACACAGTCCATCTTTCATGCATTATACAGTGTTCTGATTTACTGCAGGTGTAGACTTGAAAACCTGAAAAATTAATATTTAATGCTTTTAACATTATATATGCCTGCATTTTGTTGTAAGAAAAATGTATCAGTGCATTTTGCTGAATACATTCCATTATGTTTTTCTGACGGATCAGTATTTGCAATAATATTGTCCAGCTGTTGGTACCGGACATTTACTTCTGCTTTACCTGGCACTGCTTCTTCCAAATTCTTTCCAATAAAAGAGGTTCTTCTAAAAATACAAAGGGCAAAATATCATCTCTTCAGTAAGAAAAACTGTTGAATCTGATAAAACAAAAGCAACTTTCCCTGAATCAGATACAGTCTATTTTCATATCTGTGCCTGGGAAGCAAGGTATCATCTAGCTTAAATTACATGGCCATTGGATTCAGAATATGAATTTAACAGCTGAGTTCTTAAGTAATTCTTTTTCAATAAGAAGCCTTGAAACAGAAATATTAAAAAAAAAAGTTCTCACTACATTTACTTCATAATATAATTACTACATAATGCAATATTATGATGCAATATTATGGTTGTTGACCTCAAATGCTATGCGCATATATTTAAATTTATAAGCTACATAACTATGACACACAATTAATACTTCAGATTAAACTCTAAACCCTGAAAGTACATAGCCTATCATATTAACTATACTTAGTTCACTTTTTTGTGTGTGTTATCACACATTATTAAGATACATAACATTTCTGAGACAAAAGTGAGGAGATTAACACTTCACATACCAGACTTGATGTGAAACCTATAACGGTTCAGCCAACCTACTATTCTTAATTTGCTAATCTATAGCAATGAAATGAAGCATAAAGGGAAAAAAAAAAAAAGGGGGGGGGGGAGGGGAAAGGGAAAAACACAAAACCACCAAAGAAAATTGCAATTCAGTTACAAAATTTTGAAATCATGGATATTTATGGCAAAGCTAGGAGGCTGCTGGATTTTTTTCCACTTACTTTCAAATGTCTTCTTTAACATCCCAAATACTAAGACACATATTAAAAAAAAAAAAAATAAAAATGAATAAACTGTTCATTAACAGAAGGTCAGAATGAAAGACGTGCAGCTTTTAAGGGAACCATACTTTCAGTGCAAGCATCTGCCCTCAAAAGAATATTTACACAAATTAGCATATTTTTTTCACTCTGAGGACCATAAAGAATTTCTAATTCACCATGCAATTTTTATTTGATTTGGTATGACAAAATCTTTTACTATGGCTTTCTACTACTTATATATAGTAGAAGATGTAAGAAGCTACAATGACCAAAGGCAACAGTGCACTGGATTTCCCTGCATAATGAAATGAATAGTGATCAAAAAAAAGGTTTGGATATTTGGGGCAGAGGGAGGGTGCTATTCTCAAATTTACAGAATAAGCTTCTTCTTACCATGATGTTTTAAAGGAAATATAATCTCTTTCTGAGTGAAAACAGAGAAAGATTACATGATACAGTTTGATCCCTTCTCTAGAAACATGGTAATTTTGCCATCAATCCACAAGTGAGACATGTTATTATTCTTGGAAAGTAAAAGTATTAGAAAGCTACTATACAGCAACCAGGAATGGTGCTATGTCTAAGAAATGAGGCCACACCACATTCAGAGCTCTACAACATTTGCAGACCAAGGTCTGCTAATATGATAGATAGTTCCTTTAGCTACCAAAATTCAAATTGCAGTGCTTTGGTACACGTCACAGATGGGGTTGCTACTGTACAGCACTCGCAAAAGCACCAACTGCTTCCAGTGTTTTATTTCATGGCTGCAAGAACTTGTCTTCTTTGATCAATTTTAAGTTAGTGATGAAAATACTAATAAGGCTGAAACAGGAAAAGCAAATTTAGGGAGCAACACTGGCTCTTGAAGTGTGCCGTGGTGTGCTTCTCTGTAGTTAAACTTTCAAAAGAGATCACTACTTTTCAGCTATAGGTATGAAAAATACTAAACTACCTTCTAAATATACAGTGTGCTTAGTCATATATATCAAGCATCGATATAGTGGGTGATAAATTACTTGTAAATTAGCTTTTTCCACTTTGCTAACACTTTGATGCACATGAGATGTCTTTCCAAGGCAGGTACTGTACCAGAAAAGGTATTTTGTTCTACATGAATGATTATAGACAACAGACTTGGCTAAATACAAAATGTCAAACACACAATCCCATCCTCTAAGATGACTCTTCCAATAGCAAATTGTCTTTTGCTCATGTCTGGAGGTGGCATTTATTCCTTCCCACCACCAGACCCTTAATGGATTTGCCTAAATTATCAATATAGCTGTCCCTCTTCAGGAGGATGGGAGGGAGAGAGACACAAGTGTGCCTCCTTTGCTCACATCTGTATATACTTAAACCCAGACCCCTCAGTTAAGCACCCAAAGACAGCACAAATCTGGGCTTCACCAGGCCACAGTCTTCCCAGCTGACTCCATATCCTCATCTGAGTATTTTTAGGGAACTGAGATTTTTATTTTTTTTTCTATAGGCTCTCTTTCGCAACCCTGTTTCTCAAGGGTTCTTAGTCAATCCAAATTATTTTTTTTAATAACACAGGTGCATATAATGTGGCATATGCACAGTAATCTGTCTAAAATCTATTGCAAATTATTGTAATGTATATTACTTCTAGTGTAATTCATTGCTTCACAAGCACCACAGACTAATAGATACAGAAAGTGTTGTTTTAATTTATAAACTAAAAGTCAAAATCCCAAGTAAAAGCAAAATCTCACCCAAAAGAGGTGGAAATGCTGTGGGGAAGATGCCATTAATACCACACTTGAATACTTAAAACTAGACCCTCCGACTTGAACCCAAATCAAAAACCCACAGCCTGGACCTATGCAAGAAATCTTGGCAGCTGCACTGTCTAATAAAAATCTCACTGAAATATGTTTGGAATTATACCAGTAATTTTTTACCCTTCCTTAAACAACGTGTAGGAGAGAGAAGGCTCCTAGTGTCTCAACATGCAGGCGAACTGGCACTGTATTTACCCATTGTCACTGTCTGTAACTCCAGAGTAATAAATGGATGAAATGCAGCTCATAAAAATATTCATATGGTGAAATTTATGGCTTACATGAAAGCATGTTTAACTTGAAAAATGACTATGTAAAGCTCAACTGATCTGCTCCCTGTGTATATTCACAGTCATATCTGTTTACTTTGGAGCTGCATGTTTAAATTTATTTCCACTTGTGCATACCCAAACTTTCTGCACACCCAAGCTTTGTGCACATTCAAAATGGCTGGAACTTTTTTCTCTTTTTTTCTTTTCCAGTTACAGGCAGGTACAATATTTAAAGCAGAGCCTGGCACAATTCAATATTCTGGACCACCGTCATAGCCAAACCCAGAGGTGGGTAGTGCAAAACTCCTCTCCCCTTCCTTCTGCAAAGTCAGGGCAGAAAGGAGAGGCAAGTTTTGCTGCTTGTGGTGGAAGTAACCAGCCCTGCAAAGCCCAGCTTGCCAAGACAAAGACTGCATCCAGAGCATAGGTTCCCTTTTCCTTTAAAACACTCTTCTCATGGGAAGAGACACAGTTACCCTCCATGCACAACACAGCTGTCTGGGACCAGGGAGGAGAACACATCTGATATCAAACCATCTTTGCCCACCTCAAAGGCTGTGGGGGGAAGGAGACAGCAGGAGGAGGTTGGCCACATGAATCACCCTGTGCAGGCAGAGCCAGCTGGATGCTGGTTAGGCAACCCAGCCTAAAGCTTCCATCAGAAAGCTGCTGCAGAGATGCCAGTATAGATTACATAGGGCTTCTTATTTACACTGCCATTAGCATAACTAACAAGGAGTAAGCAGGATTCTCTTCCAGCCCATACATAAAACAAGTATCTCCTCCAAGCATTTCTTGCTGTAGATCAAGAGTGAACATACTCTTAAGCTTCTCAGTTTTCCAGTAGCAAGAACACACTTTCTTTTTCTGAAAGCAGCAGAAATGCAATACTAGTACTTCTGAATTTAATATCCCCTACAGTTTTATTCTGTGATCTTTACCACGGTAGCTAAATCTGTAACATACTGAGAGCAAGTAAATGCAAAACTTCCATAATGCAATCTGCTCACCGTCTTCAAACAAGACACCGCGTTCACAGCATGACTGAGCACCATCAGGGAGTCATCCCAAATTCTTCATGAACACACTGATAAAAGCAGCTAGAAATGAAACACCTACAGACAACGCTACTCTTTAGACATATTACAACATATATGTGAAAATGAAAAATTATCATGCCAAAAATATTGGTGGGGTAGTAGCAGGATGAGGTGTTTTGCAAGGGGACTTGTATTCATAAGGATGGTACTGAACCACAGTGTTTTCAGTATGGAATTATTTTCTCCTTTGTTTCATTCTCAAACCATAAGGTCAGCCTTATGGAAGTAATATTTAAAGACAAAAGTACTATTTCCAGCACATACAGATCAATTCATGCTATGATGCAATTCATGATACTCATGTGTCTGTTGTGTGTAAAGAACTGCTTCTTCTTCTGCCTTAAAAGAACCTATCCTCCCCTCCAAATATGTGTGTGTGTCTGTATATATATATATATATATATACACACATTATATATATATACATCTTTTTTATATATTAATCTGTGTCATACCTTTTCCTTCTCCCTTTTTTTTCCAGACAAACAACCCAAGAAATGGAAAACCAAGCCAGAAGGAACTGAGGAGGACAATCAGCCAGGGAGACCTGGGAGCAACCAGGTAATTTCACAACATTATTGTGTATTTAGATGTAAATATTTGCAATTAAATGTGATTGTAATTGAATAGCATGTACAACCCTTTCAAAATCAGCCATCTATTCCTAATTCCATTACATCCAGTTTTCTAAAGAGCAGTCTGAGTGACCTGTCATTCACAGAATGAATATTCCTCAGAGACAAACATATTTAATTGGGGGGGAAGACATAATTCAGAGACATGTGGATTGGGAATCAGTCTCTTCTGAAATATTTTCTGTACTGTCTTTTATTGTTCAGTTGAAAGGAATCTGCAGTGCAAAATTATAAGAAATGCAAACCACCTTCTTAATACAAATGCCAAAACATATACTTTTCTTTTTAATGCCACTTTAATTTCTGTTAAAGTTCCAAACCAAGTGTTTATATTTCATGATATTGTCAACTTTGCATAAAAATACTGGTACTACTCATGACTTATACAGCCTCGGGGAGACTATTGATTTTTTCCCCTTCATAAATCTGAAAATGCTCTGTTCTCTTCCC
This sequence comes from Heliangelus exortis, assembly GCF_036169615.1. Lineage (NCBI taxonomy): Eukaryota > Metazoa > Chordata > Aves > Apodiformes > Trochilidae > Heliangelus > Heliangelus exortis. Next base: position 38,523,717 of record NC_092424.1, read on the forward strand.
AGTGGACCCATTATATTTATTGGTATCTATCCCAAAACAACTGCTCAAGGTTACAGCTATGAAAACATTTGGGGTTTTAATTCACTATACAGAGGCCAGAGAAGCCCACAGATTTTGGCTCAGAACCCAAAGTTTGCCCTGACTGCAGAAGACCTATTTCTTTTTTTTATTGTGTGTCAGGACCACAGAGTAAAACTTCTTCTCTGGGTTGGGCTCATACCTTTCCCAGAGAAATCTTAGGCAGAGTTTAAAGGAAGGTAAAAAGTGAAAAGTGAAACAAGCCCTTCTTCTACAGGCAGTCAAGATCAGACAAAAACAGTTACCAATAAACTTTGATATAAATAAATAAAAATATTGCATAAATATTTATTGCAGAAATAATTCTCCTAAACCATAAATTTTCTTATGGAATAGCTAAAACAAAGGAGGTATTCTGCCCCCTGAGAACAGACATGTAACTTTTTTAAACTATTTGAATGTCTGACAGCTTAGATGGAAATAAAATATGTGGAGGTGTGGTCAAAGATGAAAAAGAAGACTTTAACCCTTCAGATCATTAAAATATGGCATACTGTAATGACTGATTATGTTCCTATTGCTTTAATTGGCATTTGGATCTTCAAAGATAGCTTTACATCAACTTTTAAGCTAATTTATAAAGGAACAAGGGCTGGCATCATGCAGTAATTTTCTACTCCCTCTACTGTATCCAAATGGGAAGATTTGCATGTGAATTTTTTTAAAACTATACAAAGCCACACACCCTATGCCATAATGATCTTTCAAGAGAGTATGTGCCGACTAGACCCATGCCTGTGCCATGTTCCTCTGAACACAAGAAAACTGCTGCTGATATAGACCAGGACAATTTAATCTGAGTGCTGGGGCTACTTGTGAACCTACCCATGGCCACACCTAGAGCAGGTGCTAGAAATATGTAGAAGAGCATTACAGTCACAATGTTGACTCTTTCACTATGTCACGGGTATGAACTTGAAAGGTGGGACTATCACCACTCTTAGCAAGCTACCTGTGCAGCAAGCAGCTGTGCATCACTCTGCAAGGAAAGGGAACGCTGCCTCTAAAATCACCAGCTCCCCTAATACCATTTAGTTTTAAGACATGTAAAAATGTAGTCATCACCACAAAAAATGTAGCCTTTGCCAACAGATTTCACTAAGTGGTATCTGAGATTCTATAAATTTGATTACACTTCGAACAAAAGCATATGCCTACTGTGCAGCTAAAGCACGCAAATGCTGACTGTATGTTGCTTTGCACTGTACTTTAATAAATTAAACACAGAAATTGCAGTATGTTATCCATATTCTACATGAAAATACCTACAGCGTAATTTATTATTGGCAGCTGACCAGTTGGCAAGGCAGACTTTGCATACCACATGAATACACAGTCTTTTCATTTGTTAATCTAACTTTCATAAAATGAGCAGTTGAAAATTTTCAAGTCTGTATAGTCTTCAACTATAGTCTTCAACTATAAAGTCTGGAGTCCCAAAACTGTGTGATCTTTTCCAGAAAAAAAAAAAAAAAAAAAAAATTGGTTTACTTTATATCACTTGACAGTGTCAGCTTTTATAAACATGTTTGGTAAATAGATATCATGGCATATACTTCTCTTTTGCTGTAAACCTTTGAAAGAAAACAGCTTTCAACAAAATCAAAAAATAGGGTATTTTAAGTAGCCTGAGATTGTCAAACATAACACCACCAGTTTACTTGCTTTTATGATGTGCTTATTATTTGTTTACTGGCAACACTTTGTAACCTTGCTTGTTTCCTTTACTCTTCACAACATTACAGTTATCACCCAAATACTGTTGCAAGATAATTATCACAAATCTTCCCTGCTTTGCTCGAGTTACATTTAACAAAATTCAAAGTGAGAAAAATGTTCCATGTAGATGTACCACTAATTGTACATGGAGTTTACTATAGATGCATAGTAATGACAGACACAGTAGCTTTCAGCTACTGAAAGTAGCTAGTAGTAAAAATATTTACTACTAGATTATCATTAAAGTGTGTTTTATCTACAACTTGGATATGATAGGAGGAAATACTCTTAGCCCACAGTCACAGAAAAACTGGACTTCCTAAAATGTTAAAAGAAATGTATACGTTGTATTTTGACCCACTCACGTGAAGAATTAGTTTTACATAATAATTTTTAAGACAAAAATGTGGAATGTAAATTTACAAACTACTAAAATCTTTCAAAATTTAACAGGAAAATCTTAACATGAATTACTGAGATAGTGGGTAGGGAGAAAACAAACAGAATCCGTGGTTGTTTCAGGATTTAAGTGACTGACTCCACAGTAAATAAAACCACCTCTGACAAGCACAAACCATGATAAAACACACCTTTTCTTTTTCTAAACAGGACGTATTATTAAATAACACCTCTCTCTGCAGTCGAAAGCAACCATGTTGCATGTTACAAAAAGCACTGGAAAGCACTGCACTTGGGCTGAAAGCCACAAACACTGTGCTGCAGCTCTGCAGCTTTTCTCCTTTGCTATGGGATGCAATGACACAGTTCCTCAGAACACTGAGCTCCTCCAGAGCAAGTTTCAATACCTGCCATTCGCAGCATCTTTAGGGACAAAGGGGTGTGACTTGGGCCTGGAGCTACATTTGGGACCTGCCTTTGGCTGTCCAAGAGTTCACCATGCAAACAAAAAAAAGTTATGAGGTAAAATTGATAAAATATATCTGGCGTTATCTCTGTGTCAATATTCCAGTGACTTCAGCATGATTCACTTGGTCCTTAGAATGCAGTTTCTCCCAGAACAACCCCAGTTTTTTTTTTGGCTTTCCCTTATTTCTTTTGAGTAGAGAGAAAAATGAAGTCTCTCATTTCCTGTGACTTCCCATCTTTCCCAGCCTGTCTTCCCCTAACCCCACTGTAAAAAGTCATCAAAAGGGATATCCAGAATTCCACATTTTTTACAAGTATCTTTATGGCAAAATGAACATGAGATTTAGCGTTTGCTAGACTTGTTTTACATATTAGAAAACTTAGACTTCTCCTTTGTTTCCTCTGCTAAGCAATGAAACAAGCAGTGGGGCTAACCAGCAGAGCCATCTACCTTTTGAAGTCACACTCACTGAAATAAATATGACATTTTCAGTTCAAAACATCAACATTTCAAACACAATTGACTATACAAGTTGTACTTGATTCATATTAACAGTTTTCTTTTCAACTGCAGACATCTCTCAACCCTCTCTTTAAGTGAGAACTACAGCTTTGGGCACCATCCTAATATACATTTTAGGATTAAACACCACTAGGTCCTTTAACCTTTTACAAGTGAATATTAGTCTGTGTAACACTGTTAAAGGAGAAGATGCAGCTGCATCATGTTTAGATCCTTAAAGAAATAGTTGCTGCTGTAAGAAAATGCCTCAAGAGGCCAAGCATCATGTCATGAAAATGTGATTTTGCATTGATTTTACAGAGAGGATGTCTGAGTGATACATTCATACTGTGAAGCCCATAAACCAGAAATGGGTTAATAACCAAAAGTAATTAACTCTAAAAGGATAATTTGAAAATGGTATTTGAAAACAAGATATGTGATGAGAAATGCAAGAATTTTAGCAAAGGTAGCAAATACTTTAAAACACCTCATCTTCAAATGGTACCTGCAAAGATATCTCACTTTCACCTACACAGAGGTTACCTTTCCAGAGGTAAAGCTAAGGTATTTCACCAAATTACATTTCTTACTCTCCTGTCTCTCTGTTTACTGCGGTTTCAAAAGACTGTGTACGAGCACCAGACGAACAGCAGCAGGAAATAAAATCTATTTTTAATGGGAACTACTTAAATAAAGTTTAAAAATAAAGTACTTATTTTCCAAACTAGATTGCTTAATTTTTTAAGGGCTTTGGCTCTGCAATGAACAAGGATGCTCTAAGATGCATATACCCAAACCCCCGATTCACTTTAAAATTAGTGCTCTCTTAGAAGTATGAATTGCTCCATCTGGAAGTGATTAGGGTTCCAAGGATGTGCAGCACTAAGTAATTTAACTTACTGAAGTACTTCTTTTTTAATAAGCTCTTCAATTTAAAAATAAGAATAGTTTTTTAAAAAAACCTTCCTAGTACAGATGTTCAAATCACATGAACCACTTTATTTGTTTAACATACTGAAAGAGGTGAGGGAAGGAATTACTTGAAGCTGACAGTAACAATTGTGATAGGAACAACCTAGAGGTCCAACTGTACAGGAAAAAAAAAAAAAAAAAAGTCAAATATTTGACCTAAAATGTTTGTCTATGTTTACTCATTAGTTTGCCCCTTCCCACAGCTGCCACATGAATGCTTATTTTCATCGGAAAATCTTTCTGGAAAAAGGTAGGGACAGTATAATACCTACTATGGGTATCTGATCAATCAATATTGCATAAATACCTTACACACAATAAATTGTAAATATAATTGTTGCAAGTATAATATAAAGTCTAATATCTTGAGCATGGAAATCAAAGTGTGTTTCACAGAGATGCAGAGACTGATGCACACTGACACAGATGACTCTTCTTCCCCACTCTTAAAAGGCAGGGACCTAAACCAAAGACCTGTTAATTTCATTACATGCTTTCACCAGTCTTGCTGGATCTCTGTTTGAAGCAAGAGCTAAAAATGTGTTTATTATCCTGCAAATGGGAGCACCCACCACAGCACCAAGGACTGTGCACCCCAGGCAAAGAGTGCATACAGACTACAAGCAAGGACAAACTGTGCAGAACAATATTGCAGAGTTGATTGAGAATTTTTTTCAGGGTCAAGTTCACCTTTGTCAGAAATGTATAATTTATTTCCACAGGTTCCCACTTTTGCCACAATTAGTTTCCTGAAAGTATCATAGAAATTATTACAGAAATAATTCTCTGCAATACTTGACAATTCTTCTAAGAATATTCCCATATTGGCACATTAAGGTCCAATATCTAAGGACACAGATTAAAACAAAGGTAGTTTTATCTTCTGGTAGGAATTTCTTCCTGACTTTCCAGCTGTCTTTGAAGATTTTTGATTAATACTTTTTAGATGGTTTTAGGAGCTTTTGACAGAAAAGGAGTAAATAGTATTTGACAATGGTAATTCCAGCACTTTTCAGGTTAAAACCTCTGCAATTTTGAAGGGTTGAGATGTTAAAATAAGAGATGCTAATTTCTCTGGGGAACATGAAAATTAAAATATATTTCTGACTTGAATGAACTGACATGCATCATCAGTTGTATTTTCAATTATGGTTCTGCAATGTTGATTATTTCACTCATTTGAAAACAATTTACATACAAGATGGTCAGGGAAGTGGAATGTTGCCCTGAGGGAACTCAAGAGAAAAGTCAGGGATCAAAGTTTGAAAGCAAATTGACATATCTGGGGAGCTTTCAGTAGCATGATAGCAGTGGTTGAAGATCACAGCAGTCAGATGAGTGGTTTTTGCTTAGAAGATGGTTACTGATGTCACTGAAGATTTAAGCCTTCAGATTTTTCATAAACATAGAGCCTTGTACTTCAAACTATAAAAAAAATGCCAGTCATCAGTCTAGGGAAGTATTTGAATACAGAGATGGAAATGAGCTTTAAAATTTACATTTAGGAATGTATAAATGGGCTTTTACATTATGAAGTTATTTCCTCATTTAAAAAATTGTACAACCGTTGCCAGCTGACTCCAGGAAAAAAAAAAAAAAACCTCTACACTCAATTGTTAGGATTAACCAGGAATATTAATGAGAAATTGACCTATTTATAAAGAAATTTATAGAGAGAGATTAGTGATAGTTGCTATAGTATTTCAATGGGATGCCCCAAGTAAGATTTCAATTTGCTATGCTAAAACGGCAAAAACAATTAAAACTGCAATCAACTGCATGGGCTCTTTGAATTGTTTAGAAAAATCAGATACACAGCATCTGAGGAAATGAACTTAGCTAACATTTTAAAAGCAATGCAACCATTTATAAAATTTACTTCCAAAGTCAAAATACCATGCCAAGACTGTTGATTTCACACTTCCCACGTAAGGAAATGTTTAGTAAAGTAAAAAGCACACATTAAATATAAGCTAAATCAATGTCAAGTAGGAAAAAAAAAATCAGTAAGCATTAGTTTGAATTTAAAGACAAAGTATGAAATATGAAACCAGGTGCTTTTTAAAATCCATTTCATAATGAACAGCTAAGAGTGCCCTTCACCAGCTGTTGTTGGAAAGTTGTCAGTTCATTTTTAAATAGAGATGTCAAAGGTCTGCAAACCTGTTATTGAACAAGACTGAAAAGCATATGACTATGAACAATTGAAAACGACTGGGGTGACGGGGTTAGGTGCACGGACACGTGATTTTAGGCAACCTTTTGGCTTGCCACATTCTTTGAAACTCAGTCCTCTGGAGCTTTCAAGGCTCTACTGTTACCCCAGTGATAAATAAATTCAGGACCGCAAAGCATACCTCAGGCTCTCTGCTATAGGGCCTCCTAATGAGTTGAAAATGAGAATGTCAGCACCAGATGAACTTGCAGAAGTGAAAACTTATGCAATGCGTCTCCAGACATAAAGAAACAGACCTTAGTCTAAACTCAAATGCAACACACACAAAACAGAAACCATCCATGCAAAATACCATCCAGTTAGTGCCGGAAACACAGACAGACACTTAAAACTCCTACCCTTTGGGACAAAAAATACAGTTCTTAAGTGTGAAGGGGTTTTTTCTATGACAACGTGAAGGTACATATTTTTACTGAGGTCATTGTGTAATCTAAGGCTGATGTGGACACTCATAAGCAGAAAGCGACGGAGCCCTGGAATGGGCTGCCCAGGGGGGTTGTGGAGTCTCCTTCACTGGAGACATTCAAAACCCGCCTGGACACATTCCTATGCGATGTACTCTAGGGGGCCCTGCTCTGGCAGGGGGGGTTGGACTAGATGATCTTTCGAGGTCCCTTCCAACCCCTAGGATTCTATGATTCTATGATTCTATGATTTACGTGTGCCTATATCTGACACAGGAACAAAAACTTCACTATTTGCTTCAGACACCTAGTGCCACAACAGTGGTTGTGCTTGGGCAAATAGAGCATCCAGCCTTATGGAAAAGATATATGAATTAATATATCAACAGGTCCTCTTTAAATGAGAAATTAATAATACTGTGTGCAATCAATAAATCAAAGTTTCCTTCACCTGCTACATTTAGCAATGGCATCAAAAAGGCTCATTAATGTAACCCAGTGAGGAACATATATTCTCTTTTGCAGTGAGGGAAAAAAAAAAAAAGTACAGAAACGCAGAAACAAGTTTTTACACCTCTGCCACCGGTATCCCGCAGATAATCCAATAAAGCAGAACCACAGAAAGGTGTGGCTGAGTCAGCCATGGGTTCTTCTGCAAAGACCTTGGATCTTTATGCAGTATTCATGTGTGAACAAATACAGAACACGTGTGAAAGGTGGCAATATATTTGGAAAGATAAAAACCCTCAGAAAATGGCCAAACTCAATGTACAGAGTTCCAGGAAAATAACACAGCCCAATACGTTTGTTTAAATGATGAAAACTCCACCACTTAATGAGCAAACACTTATCCAAAAGACTAATTGGACAGTCATGAAGACTGCACAGATCAGGAAAAACACTTTCTAGAGATGGCAGGTAAATGTAATAAACTGTACTGGTGTTATCAGTATCTTGCACATCCTCAGCATCTCCACAGGCACAGCAGAGTCCTTCCTGTGCAGAGTGATGGATGAGTACATGTAAGACGTGCAGAAGGGATGCTGTTACAGATGCTGTCACAAGGACCTTAGTTGCTGAGCTTCAGCTGCAGGAACTCAGGACATTACCTCTTGAACAGCCTCATTCAAACCCAAGCATGGCAGCTGAAGAGGCAGCCACCACACATCAGTAAAACCCATTTCTCTTCCCCAGCCTCCCATGCAAATAAAAGGGATAGATGAGCTAACAAAGTCAATACAGCAGAAACCCAAAAAGCAAAACATTTTTCTTACTTTTCAAAAACAGGAGTTGATGGATGTGTCCATCCATTGGCAACTCTGACTCTGGAAACTGTGCATGTTTCATTTTTAATGCTGTTTGCTTCAAGCAGGTGACAGCACCAGCAATAATCATTGCTACTGCCCTTCTCCAGGCAGCTTTGCAGGATCAGGGTCTATGCTAGTCATGCCTCCCAGGCACAGATCTTTCCATAGGAAGAATTCAGAAGAAAAGAAACCACTAGCAGGAAAATAATATCAATAGAAAGTTTTAGGAAAAGAATTTGCAGGGCACATTACAACTGAAGCTACTTTAACCATTTTTATTCAATGAAAGAAAGATGACTCTAAGAGACAGACACAAAATACCAGCAGATTGCAAGTTTATGTGTAAGTAAAAAAGAGAGAGAGCAAGCACCTGGATATAAACCTTAAGTAAGGCACTAAAACATGGCTAGAATTTTGATTTTGGTAATGCTATGGTCAGATTACTTATTTTCACGGAAGTACAGCAAAGAGTTGAAGCCTATTAAACAAAATAATCCTTTGTAAATGGATGACTATAAGAATTCTTCTGTAAAAATATCAGAAACATTCAACTACTTGAAGAACATACATTTTTAAAAGTCATATCTGAAAAGAGTATGTCCTTTTCCCTTCAGCAGGACTATTTATATGCCTAAAACTAAACACATGCCTAATAATTAAGCGTGATTAGGTTCCAATTACTTCATTTGTGATTCTTCAGTGACTCTTTCATTCCATTCTAGCTGCATCAAAACGTGAAAACCAGAGATGTGAATGGCTGAGATTGACTGCCACGAGTTTCAGGCATATTTCAGCCCACCCAGAAAATTGTAAGCTTGCTGTCATATGCTGTCAGTAAAAGTCATGTCTTCCAAACAAAGGTTCTGAGAACAGAGCTTACATGGCACCTTTAGATTTTACATTTTGTTTGACATATACCATTTGTGAGCAATGGCATTTTATAACCACTTTCCATCCTGTCTGTCCCCATCACCACCACCCCCACCAAACATAATTGCTTTTCTATAAATATCTGACAGTGATAGTGAAAGTAATAGAGAGCAAGATTTAGAAAGCTCTTTTTGACTGCTTAATAGATTTGTTATATAAGTGCAAATCTTCTTCTAGTGTTAGTGTTAATTAGTTTCCTTTCTACAAGGAAAAAAAAAAAAAAGGAAGGAAGGAATAAATTGTCTTTCACAAGTGGGCAGCACAGTCTGACCAGGAAAAAAACAATTCCTGTACTTAAAGCACATTGCAAAAAGGTAGCTTTCTCATCAGGAAGCATGCTACATACCTGCAAGGTTCATCCCAAAGATTCAGTATTAGTGCCCTTTTTATCAATTTCTTATTTGAACATACCCTAAATTTGGTAGGTACAGTACATTCACTAAGCAAGAGGAAAAGAAATTATGTTTGCCCAGGCAAATCCCATTATTTTCTGACTCAAATACTCATTTAAGTAGGATACAACTGATATGATACACTGTATCAGCTGCTATGAAAAGCTTCCCTCAATGGATTTAATGAACAGATTTTGAAAGTATTCCAGAGCTGCCAAACCTTGACAACAGAAAAGCAAATCAATTGATCTAAAATGACATATACACAAATGAATCATGTATTGAAAAGAAACTTGAGCAAATGAAACAGATGTTCACTTTAAAAGATAAACATTCCAACACAGTTAAAATTTTCAGGTGTAATTCAGATTGTATGTGTTATTCAGAGCACCAAAAAGTTTCCAAGTTCAAGAATGTCTCCCTACAGGAACCCTCGTGGTCACATTAGAAGATGAGGGCCTAAATATTTTTTTATCCTTTTCTTATCACTCAAGTAATTCTGCAAACTGAAAGAGCTATTCTGAAGACACAATCTTATATTCCAAAACAAAAAGACTTTTCTGAAAGTGTTTTTCATGTTTCGTGGAGCAAAAGGCCTGAGTTTCAGAATAGCTGTTCACAATCAGCAAACAGTTGTTCCTTCATGTTTTTCCAAAATGTTACCCACGTAGAACTTATTTTTGCTAAACTCGGCGAAGAACAAGGTCTCAGCTGGAAGGTGCCACCTTATCCCTAAGATCTTGGGAAAACTATGAAGTCCTGAAGCAGCACCAGGACTGATGCATATCTAGTAACTTCTCACATGATTACGCAAAAATGTGCAGAGGAGGAAATGTGATTTCACAATTGGCGTCAAAGTTCAGGAATAGATTCTGGCAACCCCAGCCCATAGAAAAATCACCCTTCCAGCAGTACCCCTAAGCAGAAGTGACACCCCCAATGCCCTAAGGCTACACCTTCACAGCCAAGACCTTCTTCCCTGCCTGGTGTTGACTCCCTGCCCAAAGCAGCATCCTCCAATAAACTCAGACATTCTTGAACGTCCAAGGCAGTGAGTTACAGGAGGAACTAGCCTGAACCTGACAGGAACTTGCCTCTGAAGCACATGGGACAGCTTGTACCTCTCAGCTGCCATTTCCTAACATCAAAAAGTAATTAATCTAAGTAGACTTCCATCACGAAGTGAACAGTTTGCCAACAGTTACCACATACTGTTATGTTAGAAATTATACATGTTCACTACACTGGAGATATGCCTAGGGCACTAACTGTAAATGGTATTTTCAGCAAGGATTTGTATGTAGGCATGCACACTGGAGTAAGAAAAGCTGCAACAGTCACGGATTGCACAATGGTTTCCATAAACAGAATCATATGTTGAAAGCTTTTCCCCCTGCTGTAGTAAAATTTTCCATGGCTGGCATCAGAAAGAAGCAGAATCACTCTAAGTACTTTGGGAATGAAGGTACTGCTCCCATCTCCAATCCATCACCAGGGAGAGAAACAGAAGCCTGATCTCATTGTGTTTGTTCTCTTCCAAGATTTATTTCAACAAGTGACACTTTCTTCATTTTCATCTTTAAGTTTTGGTTCTTCCATTCAGAAAATGCAAACTGAGGCAAGGTTTACTCAGATGGCTAAATGTATCTGAGCAGAGGGAAGTCCTGTCAGTGTTTTAAATTAGCTGGCACATTTAGGGATGGAGAACTCATCAAGTGAGCCTTGCAAAACGTCAGACAGTTAGGAAAGGCTGGACAGCAGCTTCTGCCATGCCTTCTGGATTTTGAACCAGAAAAGGTACTGGAAAGTTGTAGCAGTTGTCCCTAGTTGTACTGCTAGGGACAATAGGAGAGCAGCAATGGCAAAATTCAATCGTAAGTATGTAAAGATTATGGTAAAACATCTAAAGCATTACTAGTAGAAGTCAGTCTGATGGATGAAATTCATTCATGGAACCGATTTCTGCCCCATGTATCATTTCAGCAGTAACTTCCTCAGGTGGTACATAAAATCTTTGGTGTCAATTTAAGCAGGGTGATTTCACACTGAACCATTTCCAGAAGTCCGCCGAGAGAGAAAGATCTACTGGTCATTTACATTTGTTATGTTCAAAAGGAGGCTTTCTCCAGAAAGACTCGCAACATAAGGTAGATGAGCTGCAAGCAAAGGAAGGTAACATTCACACACACAGACTGAAGTTCTCCCTTCACAATCTGGTATTACCTACTTAGGTTGAAATACAATCTACATTTTCTTCTAGAAAATTGGAAAAGAATAACTAAATCCCAAGCAAAAACTGCTATCAAGAGGAAAATTCATGCTATGCAGGTGACAGATTCCTCCAACAAAAGCATTTAAAATAGTAAAATGTGGGAAATACCACTGCCTGCTCCCAAATACCTGCAGAAAAGGCTAAGGAATCCAAAAGCCAAAGGAGGAAGAAATATTAGCACACACCACTATAAGCTAAGAGTACAAGGTGTGTTAATTAGTGTATTACAATGACTTCTGACAGCTTCACATAATGCCTTTTCATCATCACACTGTTTCAATTATGCATTCTCCACTTCCCGCATTAAAACCAGCTTCACTATTATTTTTCTCCCGCTGCTTCAGTATTAGGCCTAAGCACTTACGTCTTTCAGGAAAATAATTTTATTTTCCAGAAGTTAATCACTGATTCCCTCAATAAACATTAGGGGGAAAAATTCCTCTGCTCTGTAAAAGCATAAAAGGTAAAGAAAGGGAAATGTTATAATGCGGTGTGCTTTGTTATCTCCAATACACCATGACTCTCCACTCTTCACAAAGCCTTTGGTTGGAAGCCAATCATGCAGCTCAGAGTTGGAGCATGTTGGAGCAGAAACCTTAAAGATGAACTAATTTTCCACAAACGCCGAAAAAATGATGAAGCAAACCAGCTCAGATGATAAACATGGAAACATACTTCAAGTAAAACGTCTGGAAGTTTAATCTACTAACAATATAAATTAAAAGATAAAGTTTGCTATTTCATTACTAACATCCTGCTGTGGAAATATATATCTTCCGATTTATTTTTTTTAATCTTGAGCCTTGAAGAATCACATAACAGAATGGTTTGGGTTGGAAGGGACCTTAAAGATCATCTAGTTCCAATCCCCCAGCATGGGCAGGGACATCTCCCACTAGACCAGGTTTCTCAAAGCCCCATCCAGCCTGGCCTTGGAACACTTCCAGAGGTCAGAGATCCACAGCTCCCCTGGGCAACCCGTGCCTGTGTCTCACCACCCTCACAGTGAAGAATTTCTTCCTAACGTCTAACCTAAATCTACCCTTTCTTGTAGGCCCCCTTCAGGTACTGGGAGGGCATTGTCATGTCTCCACAGAGCCTTTTCTTCTCAACCCCAACTCTCAGCCTGTCTTTACAGGCGACAGACAAATTAGGAAATCTAAAATGAATGCATAACTGCACCTAAATCCTTTCTGATATTTAAAATACTGCATTATTTCAATATTACTATTGAAATGAGGCCTAATGAAGACTACCTCACTCCTCTCCTTTAAAGGCCAAGTAGTAAACCATGATGTCAAACACAAAGGATGCGTACTGGAGGGCAGAGTGTGAACACGTTAAAGAAGCACAACTCAACAGCAGATCCCTACAGCCACTTACAGAAGCCAGCTCTGACAACAGGCATGAGACATAATGAACGGGTGTCCTCCTACGTGCACCTCTGAGCTCACTCTGGGGAGAGACAGCGGCAGGAGGACAATGATTGCCTCCGGGAAACAACCTTTCCCATCCCAAACCTCATGGGTCACACCCTACTTCCAGTCGTGGTATGGGTAGAAGAATTTTTTCCATGCACTCATAGACTGCTCTGTTACAACAAGTTTGGTACATTCTTCTTCCATCCAACTCTTAATGGTGCCAAGAACCTGCAGAGCAAGTTGAGATTTTCAGCAGTGCTCTAGAGCTACCCCGAGCCTCGCAGGATTTGGTGTCCAGAAAATCACCACAGGCAAAGCAGCGTTACACAGGGCCGATGATGTTGGTCACTTAATGATAATTTACTGCTGTAAGCTTCAGCACAGCCACGTTTTCAACCACTTCTCCATTCATTTTACTATGCAATCACTTAGTAAGAAAATCTTGACACAGAGCCACAAAACAGAAACTCCTCCTTGAAATTTTCATGTAGCAACACATCACCCAATTATTCCTTTTCGTTTTAAAATTTCAACGCTGAAAACAGCATGGACCTAAGAGGTAAATTTTTGGTCTAAATTCTCTTATCTGGTCAAAGTTATCAATTCCTCTTCTTCTCTGTCTCCTATTGCCCTGCAACATAATGCTTTAAGCCCTTAATTAAAGTTTATACGGTTAGGGTGACACTGCCAGGCAATGAAAATGTATACTTGGAGGTCTGACAGCAATATCTTCCATCAAGCAATGCACCTTTTCGTAAGGTATTTTGATGCTTGTAGACAGCATGGATTGCCAGACTGAATTTTCAACCCAGGGCACCTTTAAATTAAGGCTCTTCAGGCTCCACAGTGTCTTTTTTTTTTTTTTTTTTTTTTTTTTTTTTAATCTAAAAAATTGTTTAGAAGCCAAGTTTTCCTACGTGCTTAGTACCCACACACTTATTCTGCAACCTCTCTGAAAAGGCGTCTTGAACAATCCTAAGCACTGGAGTGCTTAGAATTAGTATTTAGTAACAGATTCAGGCAGTAAGATTTTAAGATATTGAAGCTTATTATTTTCATCCTTAAAAGCTATTTATATAAGTACAGTCACCTCCTAATTCAGAACAAATAGGAGATTTAAATGTGGGGTCACCTGAATTGAACACAAAACAGGAAAAAGCAACAGGAGTTGGAATATGGCTCTTCTGTGAATGGAAATTAAAAAATGAAAGAATAGAAGCAGCAAACAAATTACAAGACCTGTCAACCTTGTTAGACACTGTGTTGAGAGCCATAGGGATGAATGGAGACTCCCACTTCTGTGCCTATAAAAAACAAATTAAAATATATGCATGTTTCTGAACAAGGTATTTAGGAAGTGACACTTAAGTCTTAGGAAGGCAAGTTAGGTTTCCCTGCTGATTAAATCAAGATTTCCAATAACACTGCTTTCTCTCAAATTTCTCAGAACAACGATTCATGTAGGGCAATTTTGATTTATTTTAACTGTTTACTCTGTTATAATCTTTAATGATTAAAATTTCAGCTTAATCTGAATCATTAACTTCGGGTACTTTACTGTAAGAAGAAATCTTAATTGTGACAGCTCAAGTTGTAAAGACTTAATACCTTCAAAATTATACATCCCTTTAGAAGCCATCTTTATTCCTAGCCATTCCAGCTTTAATTCCATCATTCCAGCTTTGTGTTTGTTTTGTCCAAAAAGAGGAAATTCCATTTAACAATATAATTTTTTTCCATTATTTTGGAATTGCACACATCATCTGTGCCTGGGTAATCCCAGGAAAAATGAGAAAAAAGCCCTAGATTTTGGAAAGTTGTTTGAATGGCAGTAATTGATGTCCACCATAAAGATTTGTGTTCATTTATCTACTTGAAAAATTCCTTAAGATTTCCTTTATCTGAAGAACACAACCATATGCTATATGAACATACAGAACCATAGCACTATCCACAGTAGTGAAGCAGATTTATGCAGACAAAATATTTAACTCTAAAGTAACCGCTTCAACATGAAGGGCACAAGCCAGAGAAAGAAAACCAATATGTGCTTGCAAAACCAAGGATTGTGTCACTGCCACAACCTAAGCAATTGCTTTTAAATGTCACAAGAAAACCTGCAAACTACATTAAGTTCCCAAAAAGGCTTTCCAAGCAAAAAATTTTCTGCCACCACTTCATTCAGGTTGCTGAAAAGGGCAACTGCAAGGTTGCAAAGAGGGCAAACTGAAACTTCTTGGTCTTAAAAGTCTCAAACAGGCACCATTCCTCTCAAGCAAGGCACTATTTTTATTTTTCAAATTGCTCTATTCCTTTCTCTAAGTAGAAAAAAGCACACCCTACCATTTGCTCACTATTGTCAAGTAATGTGAAAAGTATAGGAATGTAAAATTAAAGCTGTAACAAAAGTGACATAAGCTTCAGAAATCATTCCACATCATTTGAAGTTTCTTGCTTCGCTGAGTCTTACTGTTCTCCAGTTCAGTTAATCTTCTGATATGTAGAGGTCATTGTTCCATGCATTTTGAAGGTTTATACTTATGCAGGAATGTAGGAATGCTTGTGTAGGAAACTCCGAAATCAATCCCATTAGGGTAGAAAAAAGAGCAGATGCCAAAACTCTTCTCTTACAAAGATAAAATGTAAATGCTCCACAGAAAGTGAAAACAGCTCCTCGGGGAATTGTTAGGAACTGGGCAAAAGAGCAATGCAAACGTTTCCTTAGTCAAGTAGAAACTTGAAGAAGGAGAACTGAGAATGCTTGTGAGAATAACACAGCTCTGCCAGTGTGGTGCAGTAACAGAGAAAGCCCATGCCTAGTTAACTGACCTTGCCTGTTGATGTAGTCTTCATAAAAGAAAAAGGAAATAGATAAAAATCTGTAGATATAGTAGTATATCCCATTTATTCCTTAAAGGATTTAGTAAATTCCACAAGTCTTCAGAAACATAAAGATAAGCTAGCTCCTCATGAAGGGCAAAGTACTGTCAGTTTTCAAGCCAGCTTCACTGAGTTTAGCAAGGATTTTGGGGAAACCGTGTTTAATAACATCACTTGCTTCTCTTAAAAAATAAATAAATAAATAAATAAATAAATTAAAAAGAGCTACCTAAAAGGGGCCCGTAAGTTAACTCTCTTCCCTTCAGAAAACCATTCCCAAGCTACCCCTTTAAAATGAATAAGAAAAACTGATTTACTCGTCTCTTCCTCAGCTTGTTAGTTAAGATGGAATTCTCCATGCAATAAAATTATGTTCTGTATGCATTAAGTATGACTGATATTCAGGAAAAAAACCTACACCAGGATGGATTAATGATCCACTTAAATTTCTTTTGCATTTCTTAAATTTTTAATACAATTTAACAAAATATGGAAGTGTTCAAATGGAAGAGGGAAACAGAATGATAAATGTATCACAGTCTCTTTAATCCAAATATTTTCTTTAAAATAAATTCCACTTCCAGCTTCATTTACAATCTCATTTGCACAGAGTTGCCAATCCTGATTAGCCCGAATGAACTCCCTAAACATGAAGGTGAAATCTCTCCAGACAGTGATATAGCAGGAGATTAGAACACCTGCAGACATCCACTGTGCCTCAAGAGACTTTCTTTATATTTGAATTACCCTCAAATGAATACCTTCAAACATAAATGTACAAAAGAAAGGATCTCACAATCCCTGGTTACATAGAAACCTTACATTTTAAAGACTGAAGAAATGCATGCTGTTTCAGACTAAAAGCTAAGAAACAAAGAAGTCTCTCTTGTTTTCCAAAACAATGATCACTTAAAAAGAGAGAAAAGCATGATTTCTGCCAAAGTCTCAAGACACTTCTAATAGGATAACTAATCATGAGTGATGTTTCAGTAGGCAAGGTAAAGAAATAATTGTTCAGCCCACCAGAGGAATGCATAATTCTCTATGAAAACCCAAAGTGTAGCCATCTAAAATGCCAGTTTCTTTTAAAACAAAACCTCAACAAAACAAGCAACAACAACAAAACACCAAAGAAACAAACCTAATGATTTTATAGAGATCTTGTATATTGTGAGACTGATCACAGATAAAACCTTTGTCACGAAAGTAACAAATGCCTTAATAAAGGAGCAAATCACACCCAGCAAATCATCACATGCTATCTATTCCTGTTGATTATGGCATTTACTTGGTCAAGTATTTACAAGTTAAAACACCATGTGTTTAATCACGGAGTCTGGCCTGTTAAAAAGCATTATGTCTTAAGACTTTATTTGATCAGAAGGCAAGCTTAGACTAGTTATTGCAACTTTGAGAAACTGCAATCAACCATTTCTCAACATCTGATAGGAAGGATGCAGAAAGAATGCATTTTAAAATGGGTATGGTTTGTCAACGATACACAAGCAAGGCTTCAACAGTCATGATTGTTAAAAATGGAGGAGTACTCCCTGTCTGCATAGGAAGGAGTATTGCACGTCACATCTCATCCAATAAAAAGACATGTCAAATAGTTTTTAATGCATATGTTAAAACATGGTTCATAGTCAAGATGGAAACTAAGTATCTTTATGTACTGAACTTACATTGTGAACTAACTGTCCTTAAAAAATATATTGGTTCATATAAGAAACAAGTATTTCCACATCAGATGGAAATGCTTGAGTATAAACACACAGATATCTAGTGAATTAGAACAGTTTTCTATGATTCTTTGCTTCTGGAAAGAAAGCACTTCTACCTCCCTATAGCCCCAGCTCAAACGTTTCTCATACATTTAGCAGGAATTAACCCTACACCTTAATTTAAACCTGTCTGACTTTAACGAAGCTCAAGATTTAGACCCAACTTAGTTTTAAGAGAAAGTGTTCTTTTCGTTCGGTGGAAGGAAGAAATAGAAACACTAAAATCAAAGAAGTGTTCACACCAAACAGAAGCAAGCTGGACAATGAATGGAGAAGGGAAGACAGCTGGCAAAGGGGAAGACATGGTTGGGAAAATACTAAACTAATCAAAGATGCACTGCCAATCTCTGAAACGATACAATAACAATATAAAGAGATTGCTACTAAAAGTTACCTACCAAGAAAACGGTTGAAAGGGAATGTTTGAAGTACCACAAAAACTACAGGGAGAAGGGAGGAATAACATACTTGACAGGCACAGCATTTAGATAAGAAACACTGTAGTTAAATCTGTTAATTGTACGCCTGCCATTTTATCAATTTAGAGGCTAAAGGTGCAATATATAATGGATGCTGGGCTTGGAGCCAAATCACAGCTCCTGCTGTTGAGTATTCAGCGACTGCAAGCCAATAGGGGTGCTTTTATTTTCAAAACACTGGTAGGTAAATACATTGTTTTCCAAACATCAACAGCACTCCTCCGTTACAATTTCTCCATTAAAATACCCAGTAATCCAAAAGAGTGCTAGCACTGGATTGTATTAAAGACAGCCTGGAGCTAACAGTTAAATGCAAGGCCCAGTATCAAAGAAACCGATTGAATTCCTCTGCCATAGGCTCAGAGATAAGTTTGGCTGGTTGGAAAAGTGAAGAAAGTGTGGGAGGAGAACAAACATGTGTACCACACATGTTGCCAAAACTGGCACCGCTGCGAGGAGACCACCTTGAGGGCATTCATTTCAGAGCAGGGCTCAGTGCAACTGTCCCTGCCCAAAGCTTCCCCACATTTAAAGCCACTAAATTCACCTTCTGAAAGATTGGGCAGATTGGGAAACAACTCATTCGCTTTACAGTGGTATATCAAAATCTCAGGCTGCTCACACCAGAAACCTGATGAAAAAAAGGACAGAAGACAAGGACTTACCAAACCTGTGTCTAATAGGAATCACCATTGGATGTGGCACTCAGTGCCATGGTCTGGTAACTGCAGCAGCAGTAGATCAAGGGTTGGACTTGATGATCTCTGAGGTCCCTTCCAACCCAGCCAATTCTATGATTCTATGATTCTATGATTCTATGAAAATAAGATTCCTATGAGGAACCAGATTAGGTAAAGGGTTACAGAGCCATTTCCTTATAGACTTCTGTTTCAAGTCTAACACTGACCAGCAGTGACATAAAATTATTACCAATTGCTGCTGGTTCAGTTCCTTACTTGAAAAGCACTGATACCCTCGGTTTGCTCTTAGTGTGTAACTTACTCCATCACAAAAGTCAGATCTGCAATTGGAACTAATTCCAAGTTAGCTCCACAATTTGGAATATTTTTTAAAGCACAGAATACACCAAAAAATAAAAAAAAATAAAATGTTTTTCTCCTATTAAAGGAAAGTCAGCCTAACTTCATTTTAGAAACTTTCTCCAATTGCTGTCATGACAACCCACCTGTCTAGTGTGGGTTACACACAGGGTTTTTTTGTTTTTTAATAGGTGTATAAAGTCTGCATTCCTGCAGGCATGAGTGCACCTCTGAGCTCTCTGGGAGAAGGAGAGCAGCAGAAGGAGCTCTGCAGCTTTCTTCATATGCCACAGGAACACCCAACACATTGAAAAGCATCACAATGTGAGAATAAGACTCAAGTCCCCAAACTCTTTGGTATATGAAGTGAGGATTTGTCCCCCTTTAGCAGATTTCCTTTAAGAACATGCTGTTTCTGCCATAAAAATAAATTTAAAAAAAAATAAAAATAAAAAAGTCTCCTCTCATTTTCAGCCTCACATTCTATGCATGATCACAAGAAACACTCTGACCCATGAACTAACTGATCTTTTGATAAAATCATAGTATGGGAAAGCTATGTAAAGCATCGCCTAAAATCAACAACACAAGAGAAAAAAATAAGTTAAGATCTTACTCTGTTTTTAGAGATTTTTATGTGTCACAAATTACATCAACTTGACAAAATACATCTGGGGAATCTATACATTTGTATATTTAATTTTTTTTTTAAATGAGAAAAACCCAGATACTTCTATTGTGCCATTTAAGTTCCATAAAGAAAGAAGACTCAGGTCTGTAGCCACAATTGGACATAGAAGTGTCTGTAAGATTCACAGACCTCAGACACAGATTTCCTGCCTCTTCTCTAATGCCTTTGATTTACTCATGGGGGAAACCTGCATTGAAATTTTATTTATTTCTACCATAACTGTTGCCATGCTAACACAGTGACATTACAATTGATCAACTGTAATTGAGATTTTTTTTCACATCCCCTAGTCCAGGCTGTTAGGTAGGTCCCTTCTCCTGCCAAAAGCAGCAGATCTAAGAAAGGACAAAGCGGTGGCTGTGCCATGCCAGAGCTACCTTAACTCAGGAGTGTGGGCTAATGAGGACAGGAATCACAATTGATGGATTTTAGCCATAAGCTCTGTAAAAATTTTAACCTAAATAAGATTTTGCTGTAGTCATTTGGGGTGTAGGAGGGAAGTTTGATTGGTCTTGGTTATTTTTTCTTTTGTCATCTGGAGGAAAACACCAGTCTTGGCTAAAACTAGTTTTTTATGTCAAACGCAATCTCCATTTATATAGTCCCTAAAAGCAAGACAGGTAATAAATATTCTTTAACACAAAATCACAACAAGAGGGAAGTTTTTATGCCCTTCACAGCCCATGCAAAAAGCAGAGATCTTGGTAGTGATGAGGAGGCAGTTTTATTGTTAAGTTGTGGCCAATCGTTGAAAGGCAAAACTCATTTTCTGAAGTTATCTTTCACTACCAAGAGTAAGAGCCTGATTTAAAATTACATTTTGTGTCTTTGTTTATGTTCAGCTCTCTAAACTGAAAGAAATCCAACAATATTCATGGCTCCCCAGTCAATTTTGCGTTAAGATCACTTTCAGCTTTATGTGAATAGGGCTGTATTGTAACAAATTAATTTTAAATGAACAGTCTGCCCTGGAAATGTTTCTGCTCCATTTTGTGAAAAAAAGTTGTTTTAAACAAGATTACACCTCTGACAGGATTACACCTGACACAAATGCAATCTTTTACTTGAATGAATTGTGATTTTCAAAACTACAGGTTTTCAAAGTGTATTTTATGACATTATTTGCTACCCATACTAACTCTCAGTGTCTTGGGATTTTTTTTCTCTCTCTCTGCTTCACATATAAAGAGTGCAGAGTTTCCCCAGTTCTACTGAAGAATTAAAAATTAATAATGTGGCTGTTAAAACAAAAAGCTTCAATGAGAAACTGTTTCCTCCTTTGTGTTCATGGGCACTTTAAATAGTTTGCAACCTTGATGACCTGCTGTTTACAGCCCATGCACGCTACAAGATATTAAACAATATTCTTACTGTATTCTTACTTTCTCAAAACCAGCCCACATGTTTTCATCCTAATGCAAACACTGTATAAAAGCTTGGTAAGAAAGTTGAAAAAAAAAAAAAAAAAAAAAAAAAAAAAGATCCAGACAGATATACATATAATTAGATATCAAAGGGGCTATTTTTAGTGCTGCAAAACATTTCTCATTTATGAATTTATTTATTTATTTATAAACTTGGAAAAGCATTGGAAAGCTACCAACTACTTACACTGAAAACTAAAGAAAACTAAACAGGAAGCATGCTTAGAAGTGTGCAATGCTCTATCAAACACATTCTTTTTTGCCACTTTGAATCATTAAAATTGATGAATGTTTCTCTCTCCATCTCTCTGTTCATGAATTCGCTGAGTTCAGAATTCAGTAGAATTTACACAACTGTGTCTGAAGTTAAAGGGATTTTAGAGTAACTCACTTTCTCATGAAGCCAGAAGAGATGTTTGTAGCATGACAAATAGCTGAGGAAAAGTATGTAAGAAGATGTAATTCAAAGCAGGTGACAGTTGTTTAATTAACACTTTCTTCATGCTTCTTACTGTGTAAATTATTTTATACAAATTACACTCACCTACATACCAGCATGTGGGCAGAAACCATCATTAAAAAGTTTACACTGGCAGCACTGTATCTTGCATTAATACAGTTTCCTCCTAAACCTGGTCCTAGAACTATTATCAGTTACTTTGAGTATCTCTGAGTCTTTTTCCTTACATTTGTTTTGTTTGTAAATATTAAAAAAACATCCAGAAAGGTGTAAAGCCCAGATCAGAGTGAGTGCAGCACCCTTTAAATGACATATTTCAAAGTTCCTTTGTATTCCCAACTTCAGATCCAATCCAGCAAGCTAAGGGTCCTGTACTGCAACCACTAAAAACTAATATTTCTTCTCAGACTATTCAGAAAATGTCCAAAAATCAATTTCATACAGAACCTAATTTTTTTTTCAGCTAATTAACCTAAAAGATACTGCCATCAATCCAGAAACTTTTTTTTTTTTAGTAGGACAGTACAAGATCACTGATGATAACTTAAGAATCTTCTTAAATATCCACAAAAACTCAGAAATACAAAAAAAGGAAAGAATCTGAGATGTAGAAGAAATGAAAAAATAAAACCTAAGGTATCTTCTCCAGCTTGTACAAAATATTTCAAACGAAACTCAAAAACGTGAAAATCTGATAGTGAAAACAATGGTAAAAAAAAGGGAATGCTAACAGATACCTAAATAAACAGGGAACTAATTTCTCACTGATTTCTAGCGCTTAAAAAAAACCAGCAGAAAAAATCCATGCAATTTTGATCCCCATTCTTGAAGGAAAATTGTTCTGGATGATAGTATCCTTTCATCAGTAATGAAACAGAACCTTCAGCATATAAAATAATACCTTTTTTTTTTTTTTTTAAACTATCTGGCAATTAAACATCATTTATGTCCTGCTTTGGAATGTTATTTCACAAAAAAAAACATGGTTTGGTCTGGCAAGTTATGCAAAGCAGCCTCAAGATTCCTCTGGTGCATTTAAGATCTTTTAAAAACCTTTTTACACAACCTTGCCATCCTATCCACTGTAGACTGGTCTAGAGGAATTAGATTGCAGGTAAAAAACTCCTTTTGAAACAAACTTTCATCTTTAAGATTCTTCCTAAGTGTATTCAGGAAAAATAAAAATACAATTAGCAGCTTTAAACCTCAAGTAAACAGCAATATTTGTGGAGGAGTGAAGGATAAAAAAAAAAAAAAACCCACAGCACCTTCCATGTCAATATTATTCCTTTTTCTTTTTCAGAATACTAGAATGAAAATAGCTACAACCTTATTTGTAACCCACGATCTTGTTATTTCCATTTGCAAATAATTTGTCATATTTTTGGCTGAGGAATACGCATATTCAGCACAAAAAGGAATCCTATACTTTGCTTGCATGAAAGAAAATTAGGCTGTCCTGTTTTTAAAACGTTCCAGCTACAATAATATAATTATTATTAATCTGAAGAAATTATATGAAGTTAATGACCTCCAAGAGCCTACAATTTTAAACCTTTTTCCTACCCTGGGGAGATGGAGGATCAGCAGTTAGTGTTCCAATTCGAGCCCCAAGCCTGTGCCAACATATTTTATAAGCTAAATCCAGGTTTGGGAGGCAGGCTGTGTATTTTTCAGAGACTAAACCAGCATAAATCACAAAATGCCAACACACTATGAGGTTAATGTTGTGTTTTACTACAGTAAGCAATTCCTATCACCATTTAAAATGAGACAAGCAAAATTCAGGCAGACAAAATCTCATGCATCGAAGATTAATTTTTCAACTACTGAGTGTAGGCTTTGGCTACTGAGAGAAAGTATTCGAGTGGGAGCAGAAGCAACCACAGCAGTTAGAGGAGCATAAACATCTCCATTATAGCCCATTACAGTCCCTTCTCCCTCTCAGCTGACTGTAGCAATCAGAATTTTGTTTATTTTTCTGCTCTATGCATGAAACTATTATTACCATTATTACTATTATTATTATCATTATTATTAAAAGAACCAACTATATTCAAGTATGGAGGAAATAACATATACCAGTCTTAAGGAACCCAACACCCTTCACCACAGCCAACTGGGGAATGACTATAAGCCACCAGTGTGACAGGGCACATTCTAGTGCCAATCATTTTTCACCAAATTAAGAGGCATTTTAAACAGCACCTTATACACATAAATTAACCATTGGGAAAGTCTTTACACCTTGTAACTTAGTCCCTGTTTCATCAGGGGAGTATCTAGAGGGTGAATGCCAGCATGTTGGACACTGACACTAGGGAACTGTGATAACTCAAAAAGCTTGGGTTCCTGTGACAACACTGCAAGCTCAGTCCTGTAACTTCTTGCAATAACACCATGAATTAGCTCTCTGCCGAAATGGTAGTTGTCCAGAATTACAGAAAAACAGACAGAGAGGGAAATTCGTGGCATCATGTTTCTACGGCCTGCTGCTGTATTAGCACACGTTATGAGTCAATGGTGGACCCATTCACTGAGGAAATGGTTCAGATTTCCTCCTAAAGTTGTCTGTGCTATCTCCTGCCCTGGAGTTCAGTGCTCAAGGACCAGGTTGTAACGAGAACAAGCAATGTCCAGAAGATTTAGATGGAGCAGTAAGGATCAATAGTGAAACGTTTCCTTTAGCCACAATGCATACGTTTGTTAACTGAACAATTTGATGCCAAAAGAGGGTTTCTAGCAGCACACATCATAAGTTAACCCCACCATGACACTACACAGAACGGTGACAAATGCATGCTCCAGTCCATTCACAAATTAAATTTTAAAGAATCTATCCATTTAAAAAAATGTATATGAGCTCAGATCAAATCCAAGGACAAAAGACCAAAAGCTCTTCTGATGGAAGATTCTTGCTGATTCATTACCACACGTTTCAACTGGCAGCTACGGCTTTTGTCCCTCTTCTACCCAAACTGATGACAGACCCTGAGCAGACTTGGAAGAGAAGATGTTTGAACTTGTTTAGTTGAAGTTGACAAATGCTTTCCCCATCATTGCCTACAAGTCCTAACTTTTCCTTTTGTGTGTGCATGTGGAGGGGGTGTACAGAAGGGAGAGACAAGCCATAAAGCTTTACAATATACCATAAACCCTCTCTAAATTCTAAGCAGGTTTTAAGACCAAAGAACTAATCATTAGTCATTTCCCTTACATCACATTTACAGCATATGCAAGGTATGCTATGGGTAATGGTGAATATAGCAGGTCATTAGGATGACTTGAGCCAATTAGGCCAAATTATAACACAGTAAAGACATCACCACGTATATGCTCAAAATGGTCACAAAATACATAAACTGAGCTTCTAAAAAAAACACTTTGAAACCTATACACAGTTCAAAAGAAAAGCACAGAAATACATAGTAAGTAGTTTTGTTAGCCATAAAAAAATACTGTGCCAGAGAAATCTAAGCAACAAAAATATCCCTCAAGAACAAGGGCTCTTAAACCTTTGATTAATATTAACTTGCTTTGCTGTATTTTAATTTTAGTTTTAAATACTCAAACAATGATAAGTTTTTAAGAAATTCAGAAAAGGGACAGCAAGCATACGCAACTCAGCACTGTTTCAGGAAATACCTATCCAGAGCTTTTTCCAGCAGTATCTTTTTTAAGAGTAGGCGTCACGCAGTTTGGGCACAATGCTGGCAGTAACATTATGCTCATCAGTTAAGACAAAGAGTATAAAGGCAACCCTCCTGGAAAATTATCCTAACATAACCAAAGATTCAGTTGTATCACCCTATGCTTCTCAGCAACCTTTTTCAACTGAAATTTTGTAAAACTTCAGTCTAGTTATGTATTTGACAGAACACTTGTTTACACTTAAATATTTAGCAACTGTGGGACAAGACCAAGGACCTCCATCAACTGGGAGTTAATAGCCAAGTTAGTCTACTCAAGTAATCCTCTCCTATCCACACACTGCTCACTTTTAATGCCTATGTTTCAGTTTCCAGACTTATTTCACAATTCCCAGACTTACCTCTTCCCAGAACAAAACCAGAGGTAGCAAACTGAACAATCATGCAAAAGTAACGTTCTCCTGCACATCAGAACCTTGCACAAGAAAGTACTTCTCCGACTCTCACGAATCAGAAATTTAGAATCAATTTGAAACAAAATTTACATATTATTACATCAATCAAGGTTTTAAAAGTAAGTAAACAAAGCTCTGTGTGGGACCATGGATATTCAGATAATATGCTTGAATATTATGCATCATTTTTTCCAATCGATCAGCGTTGGAGTACTGGAGTAGAGTTCTGGAGTTTTGTTACTGCATAATCAACCTTTTAATTACAACTCTGTAAGCAATCACCAAGCAAATAGAGAGAGATCTAAAATCACTACCCTCACAGCCTTACTTTAAAATAATACCCTCCCAATATCAATCTTTCAAATACAGAAAAAATTGTCTATGTAACAGAAGCTCCCTTTTTAATCTCTATTTTTTAATCTCCATTTTTAAATCTGATTAAACAAATTTAAAGATTGAATCTTCCTACTGTGTTTAATACTAGCACTCCTCCTAACTACTTATTTCACAGCAGGAATTGTCTTTGAGAGCACATTCACATTATTACTTCAGATTGATCTACACAATGAGTCTGGACCAGAAGACTATTCTACATGTGAAATTTCCTTAAGGACAATGCTTTAAGTACTAAAAATATCGAGAAAACAGAAAAATTTATTCTAAGTATTACTGCTTTATTAACAACATAAAACAATGTACTAGAAACTGCCTAGAAGTTCCAGCACAGTACATCCACTGAAGAAGTCCACCTGCCAGATTTAATTTACTAATAGTTGGGTCTATCCCATATTAGAAACTGCATGATTTTATTTTCCCAGGTGCAGGAGTTTTATTATGAAATATTTTAAAAAATAAAAATAAATAAAAATAATTATTCCTAGGCATACTAACAATAGAAAAAAGTTAGTTTGAGCGTCCTTTTCTGCCAAGGTCAGGGTACCAATTACCTGTGTTGGGTGTTGTCACCATTTCTTCAATTGGTTTTAAGCCTGTTAAATCCCTTGCAGAACAGAATTGTTTTTTCTAATGTGTTCTGACAGGATCTCTTTTTATAGTGAACCTCTGCAAGCAGAGAACAAGCCACGAAGCTGTTATGGACCCTTGGTTCCATCCATAAACACAATTTACATTCAGACCATTTTCTGCCAGAAGAGCCAACTGAGACTATTAATCAAATGAGAAGGAAAACAAGCATTTGTAGAGCTTTAAACAGATACTGATCATCTGTTATTTAAAGCATGACGGTATCAGAGTACTGCTCAATGTTTAAAGACGAGTTGTACAATATTTAGAATGAACCTTTCTTTAAAGGGAACAACAATATGAAGTACAGAAGTTAAGTTATTGATGATTGGTCTGGGAGAGCATTAAAGGTAAATATCTTGGAGCAAAAAGAACTGCCTTTTTCAGTCCTCCAAAGCACTATGAAAACTTGAGTGCTTGCATAAGTATTTGATGAAAAACAACAGATTACATCAACCAAATTATGTATTCAGCAAATAATTTGGTTGTCATTGGGGGGTGGAGGTTTGCTTGTGCAGGCTTTTGCAAGACAGAAGGCAGATGTTGATTATACTGACTTATGTAAAACTGAGTATTATATTGACTGATAATTAGAAAATTCAATTTGATTTCACTTCCGTTTTCATACAGACTTATTTTTTGGTATTAAAAAATATGTATTCAAGCCCATAAAGCATCTCTGGCCTATAGACATGTTCATCTTGGTCTGTTCATAATACTAGGGTAAAAAGAGAAGGAAAAACGTGAACTATTATTTTATGTATTCTCGCCTTGAACACTCACTGTTACTTATGTATTTCACAAGCTGATCTCTGACTCAGATGAAACTGGAGCAAATCACAGAAAGCTAGCCTATACCTTCAATCTTTTCATTTTTTCAGTCAGACATTATTTTTTGTTTGTGAAGAAATTATTAATCCAATCCATTCTTATTTAACCTAAGTAAATAAAATATTCAATAAAAATGTTACAGATCATAAATGAGACTTCCAGAGTGTTTTTTCTTTACCAGCTACCAGCTCCCTAAAAAAGCATAGTTCCCCTTGAAACACTACATTTAGTTCCAACTTCCTCCAAATTGTCTTTAAAACAAAGCAATATGGTTCATGATCTTTGAATACTAAATCTTCTAAAACATGGAGTCCTCAGCAAAAACCCAATTCCTAGACATACAGAACACTTGCAGACTGCTCCGTCCCAGAGGAGCTTTGCTGATTTTAGCAAACTGCTTCCAAGTAAAGCATTCAAGATAACAAAATCCCAGGGGTAGCAAATATGGTTGTAACATTTTACAATCCTGTTAAATAACAACAAAAAAAACACAAAAAAACAAAAAAACAAAACAAACCACCAAGTAATTCACCATGCTAAGAAATACCTTGAACATTTACTACCATTATTAATCCAACTAAAATCACAAGAAGAGCGGAGACAACAAAATACTCATTGCACTACCCAAACTGTTAACGGGTTCTTATAATAGGTCTACTATATACAAATAGATAAGTGAAAAGCAAACTCATTGTTAAAGCTGGCAGTTATCCAGTCACCTATAACCTTCAACAAATTGCAGACACACAAAATTGCACCATAGTGCATCTGGATGGGAACGCTGGACCTCCTGTCATGTTGCTGCTCTCATCACAAAAATCAGATGTAAAATAGTTTCCATTGTTAAACTGTCATACTATTATGACAAAGTGACACAGAGTGCCAAAAGCTAAGCAGTGGATCTATAGCTCTTTAAAATATGAAAACAGTTTTGATTGTTTGATCACTTTCAGATGAATGGCCTAAAAGGCACAGTAATTTAATGAGCCTACAACCAAAAGCTTCTAAAGGAAAAAGTAAAAGAAAACAACAGTTGGTGAACAGAAATGTGTTTCAAGGAAAAAATCTAAGAAATCAGGAGTATCTAATGCTCAGCCTCTGCATGCAAACTGCACATTTCTCTCCCTGTCAGTCATCATTTCACTTTCTCATGTTGATGCATGATCAAATACAAATAGACATGTCTTTGATGCAATTTCAATTTCTAAGAATATTGATTAAGAAGAGTATTGACTTTTTTCTTTGCGTCTGATTACAGACTTTATTTATAACCGCAAGCGGTCATGGGTTTTCTCACTGTTTTGCATATTATTCTACATAAAGAACATAAACATGTTTACCTGCTGTCTTCAAACAGGATCTTGTCCTACATACCTTACTTAAGCAAGACCCAGTGAGATGCCACGAAATTTAAAGGGAGGCAAAACCTCAGAAATTACCTTTTCTGTTTGTAAAACAGTTCAGTGATCCTTGCTTTGATATTTTGCATTTAACTTCTCTCACTATAACATGTGGTAGGAATTATGCACCTATAGATGTACAGCTCTTCTGTCACTCCTAAGATTTTTTAAATTTTCTTTTTAATAGGAAGAATTAAACATCAAAAATCCTCAGCTGAGTAAATCAGAGACTGTGTTATCCAACACTCCTATCTGTGTTACAGGAATCTGGTGAAGACTTTGGCCGTATGCAATCCTAACATAACTACCACATTGAATCTTTCTGAACAATTTCCCTGAACTCTAGTCAAATTAACCTTTCATAAATAATCATTAACATGTGGCAAAATTATGTATAAAATCTAGCAAAGTTTTCCTGTATATATAGCGATTATTATGTCAGGGAAACAAATGGTAGCTCTTATCATCATAGAAAGTGCCAACAAATGACAGGGAACTCAATTTTCTTCTTTACTAAGACATTAAGGACATCAGAAACTAAAATAGAAGCTTGCTACTGCAGTAAGCATTTGGTTTTTTTATGAAAAAAAAAGTGTATAAACATTAAGAGAGCAATTCTAAATATTTTTGAATGAACCATGTTCTTAGTGCAAACTGTATATAAAAAAAAAGAGAGTTTGAATTCTGGTTATATGCTGTTTGTAATGCTTTCTTGGTATTTGTATGATCATAAATTCATAAATTATTCTCTAAGATCCTAATTTGTACAGATTTACTACTTTTTATTCTGACATAGTAGACTGGCCAACCAACATGTTGTCAGTATGCTAGTTTCTTCCACAACAACCTCAACATCTACACAACAAGGTCAAACAGCCACCTTCCTATTTTAAAGAGGATGGGAATTTTGATAATTCCACTTTCAAATTGCAAAAACATTCCAGCACTGAGCTGCACTCTGTTGAAAGCTGAAGTGTGACAGATGCCTTCACAGTAATTGCCAATCAGCCTCTATGTAGCAGCTGAAAACACAATGCATCACTTTGATCTCCTCAGCTCTCAAAGTATTCACAATCAAGGAATCTGCATAAAAATATGAAATATGCAACATTTCCAAAAACTGTCTCTGTGGATCTTAAATATGATAATGTATATTTTGTTCATACTTCATAAAGCATTTCCAATCCTTTATTATGCATATGAAAGGATATGTTTTAGCTTGCAAAACGTAAACATGGAAGATGCTTTATATTTTGGAAACATGTAGGTTTTCACTGGCTAACACAGGTGAAATAATCATTTAGAAAAGCCTGAACTGCTTTGAGGGAAAGACATCATTATAGAACATGCTTAATTAAG
This sequence comes from Heliangelus exortis, assembly GCF_036169615.1. Taxonomy (NCBI): domain Eukaryota; kingdom Metazoa; phylum Chordata; class Aves; order Apodiformes; family Trochilidae; genus Heliangelus; species Heliangelus exortis. The sequence goes on from NC_092424.1 coordinate 38,554,296, forward strand.
TCCCACTGCTAATTTTGTAAAATGAATACCTTGTTGAATTAGGCTTCAGGGAAATGAAGCATGAGTTCCAGCTCCACATGCTAAAACAAAGAAAAGCCTTAGAAAAGGCCAACTTACATTTTGCAGGTAGTTCATATCCACACGTGATTTTTGCTTGTCCAGTCTCACAGCCGCTCAGGTTGCGACATTCAGCAACTAAGCAGGGCCCAGCAGCTCTGTGTATGCAGCCATCCACTAAAAAAACAAACACAGAAACTTTTCTTTATTAAAAGCCAGTCTTTATCTTCAAACAAATGCACCATCACAGACATTTACTGCTCATTTTAGCATACACAGTGCAGACCTACTGATCTGTAAGTAGACATCCCAACACATACGATCCCTTTTGTCTGCCAGAATTAGTCAGTGAGTTTATCAAAATCATAGTATTTAGTAAGCTTCTGATAACTGAAAAGAAAAAAATCTAGAAAAGCTACAGTAGAATTAAAACTTCAATATTAGAAAAGGGTCTTATTCAAAGTTCTAGGCAATGGCCAGTACAAATTATGAAAACAAGTTTGATGCCCGGTTAAATGCCAAGCTCTCTTTTACTATGTACCTCTGATACTTCTAGAATTATGCAGACCATTTAGTGTCACCATCATGTGTTACAGAAAAATTCCAAGAAACTATGCATGTGGATTTGAAATTTAAAAAAAAAAAAAAAAAAAAAAAAAAAAAAAAAAAAAAAAAAAAAAAAGTTTTGACCTTTTTTCATTTTTACATTTCTTAATTCTGCATTATTCATGCAATGCTTTGGAGTTAATTAAATAATAATTACTAAATGTTGCACTTGCAGCTAAGTATGCACAAAAATTAGTGGAGTGCATAGATCTTATTACCCTGAGGAGCTAGGAAAAGAATAGTAGCAGCAGCAAAGTATTTTTAAAAAGGCTGCTGGCACAGCATTTCTGCCCTCTCAACATTCAATCAAAGAAATAATTTACTGTAATTATGGCAAAGAGTTTAAGGAAAAGGAAACAAAAAATTAAGGGAAATACTGCATACGTTAACATTAACTACAATAAGGCCCTAAAGTCAGCAGGAATGATGAAGTCCAACAATGAGAAATACTCATCACATAAACTGCAACATCAATTCAAAAAAAGGTAAAATAGGCTGACATATAAAGGCTAAATACAGTCCAGAGACACGAAAGGAAGATCCCGTATGCTTATCATGGGATAGGTTGTTTCAGATTTAACAAGCTCAAAGTTATAGCAGCTCCCAACAGCATTTCTGAAGCTATTAAATCACCAGAGGTTTGAACAGCCAAGTGGAGATGGGTTTTCCAAAGCTGCACGTAAGCTGATCTTAGGATAACCTCTGCAGCTGTCTGTGTGTGGGCAACACGAGGCTTGTGCACTCAGCATACCTGGAGACCATTCACTGCCCACTGGGATGCAGGAAGAGCAGGTAACACCCCCACCCCAAGAGGTGTTTTGAAGCTGGAATGGAAACAATCAGTGACTGGCCTTTCTGCATTAAGGGCACCACTGTTTTGGCAAGGTGCTAGGTATTTCCCTGACACCACGTATCCCCAAGCTGAGAGGCAGGTAACACCTTTATCTGAATAAAGCTGCCTTCTACCAAGTGTTAAAAACTCACTTGCATTTATTGGGGTGTTCAGATGACACAGTAAAATTGGCTAAGCAGTTTCTTGCAATACTCTATGCTCGTCCAGAACACTGTGCCACTGATTTTTAAAATGTCATTTTGAAATACTTTATACTTGACAGCTAATTGCGGAACCATGTGATGCTAAACTTTCAACAAATTTTTTGAAAATTTTGATTTTGAAAATAATGCGGATGCCAAGCCATGAGTCATAAGCTTTCTGTGCACTCTCTACGCTGCCAGGATGCCAAATCTTCTTACTCTACCTTAGCTGAACTTTTGCTTTTAACTTACCCAAAATCTCTGCTCAAACAGACTACAAGATGCTAATGCAGGAGTAATATTTTTTAACCTCGAGGGGAAAAATGAATGCATGAAATCTATCCTGTGCTCATAATATCCGATTTAATTATTTTAGCTTAATTACTAAATGCTTTTCCAAACCAAGCAGGATAAGTGAATCAGTATGTGTTGAAACCTCAAGTATATTTTTATAAGCACCACCACCACAATCTTTACCAGCATTAGTATTTCCTGAGACATTAACATAAAAACAGCAGTGATACTGACGAGGAGCACTTCCTGCACAGTTCCTCACAGGGAAAGAAGTCCTTCACCTCAGGAGTACTGGGACAAGGGCTCAAGTCCAGGCAATTATTCCCTTGGCGCTGGATTAATCATTTCCATCCCTGAGCTCCTAACAAGCAGGCTCTCTCCCTTGAGCAGTGTCTGCACAATGATTTGTTCAGCTACCCTCTCAACCAAATCATCTGTATAAATCAACCTCTTTCCCCCCCACCTTCATTCATTTTAACCCAAGTCCAGCTTAGAGCACATCCAAACAACACAACCCACTCAAAGGATCCACTGCCTCTGGCAGGGCAGGAGAAAAATGGATTTATCACTGCTTCTAAATCTGCAATGTATTAGAACACCTGATTAATTAACAAACCACGTGGCAGATTAGCTGTGACAACCAACACATAGGCAGTCCCAGCTCCCCATCTATAAACCATCTCATGACAGAAGAAATATGCTCCTAATGCCCATACAGCTACCATAAAGATGGTCTATCACTAACTTCCTGGAGCTGGTTCCACGTAGGTCCATGTCCAGTCTTTATAATTGAAGCAGTCTCCAGAAAGATTAAGACACAATGAAAAGAAAATTAAATTCTTAACAGAGGAAAATCAATTCTATCATAACCAATCTTGACATATGGCAAGGAAAATGGGAGACATCTGCCAAAACCTAACAAGTAGACGTGTGTACTTAACTTACAAAGGTGGTATAATAGAAAATGATTGAATACTCCAGACAAGCATAGATGGAAACACAGCCATTAGCATTTGATATACGTCAGAGCCTGCTGACATAGAAGAATGAAGGACAGGGAACAACCACCAAGAAAACCCCCTAAAAATTCTAACACCAAACCACCTACAATTTTCTGAATAACCTTTTCTTTCTACTATACTTTATTAAATTCTTGTGCAGAGAGATCACCTCTGATCTATATATGCACTTATTTTTTAATATAACTCAATAAATCATGCAACACACATTCTATGTTTCCAATAATATAAACAATCAATAACACAAGTTTGATAGTTCTTAAAGCAAAACCCCAAGCAGCAAAATATCTTGCCAAATATGAGCACCCCACATAAAAACTGGCAAAGGTATAGTAGATTATTAAACCAAAATGTGGTACTTCAGGCTCTGCTAAAACATATCTTAGCTGTATTAATTAAAAAAAAAAAAAAAACAAACCAAAAAAACCCACAACTAAACTTGGGACGGGAATGCACAGAACATTTATGTGAGATATTTTGTTTCCTGGAAGCATGCACTGCCTAGTAATGTAAGTGTAGAGAGAAGTAAGCATTGTAAACTTGGAAACTTTGTGGAAATTACAGATAAGGGCAACAACCTCAGGAGGTAAAAATGATGGCCAAAGATATATTGTTATTGTGTAGTGAGGAGGAAGAGATTTACATGATAATAATGGCATGCTGCCAAGTTACTTTTAAGAAAAGTGAAGAATTTTTGATATATTGTTTTCAGATATTTTATCTGTATCATCAGCTTGATATATAGATGCTCATTTGCATTTTTCAAACAGATTTGGAAAACATTAAATCATATCCTACTGTTCCTTCCCTGGAATTTCTTTGTGCAAAAAACCTGAAAAAGCTTTGTGCTTAAAAAGCCAGGCACTTTTGGTTAAATCTGACTTGCATCATGTGATAGTGATAAGGAATTCTGTATATTCACTGTTTTTTAGAACCACTGAAAAATGGCATTCTTCAAAAGCTATCACTCTGCTTCACAGCAAGTCATTTTTTCTACAGGCTGCCTTTCTGTCCAGGCTTATGAAAATCATAAATATATTTTGGGCCATTTATATACACAAGTGACCCACGATTTCACAGCTACAGGAAAGATGTGGGGAAATCCCGCAGCCAAAACTATCAGTCATAGCTGACAAGAAATCCCATCTCCAGTCTGCATGAGGATTGATTAGCATTGCTAAGTACTGGTAGTGGTTGAAGGTACTAAAGACAGGGCTGCTAAATGTCCTTATTGATACTGTGCTTCTTGATATGAGTTTCATGCTTATAAACCGAGCTATTTCTCAGGATTTTTGACAGCATTAATACTAAATGAGTCCTGTGCAGGGCCACCAGTGAGCTGGCCAGTAACCAGAGGTTGGTCTCTCCTCTTTTCTGCGTTCCCTTCCCAACCAGCAGGCTGCCAGGCTGCCTAATGCTCCCTGCCACCTCCCTAGTGGTGAAATAAATGATTTGGGAAAGCATCCAGCACTCGTGCCTTCAGGTGACTGCAAGGGCTTAAGCAGGTCGACTTGGCTTGGGAAATGTGATTCCATTATTCACTGCACTGTCACATGTTGAGACCCCACACAAAGAGGATCTCTCTATTTACTGTTTCAAGCACGTGAAAGGGGTTCCTTGGATTTGAAGACCTGCGTACAGGAGCAATATTCTGAGGACCTGTTCTGCAGAACAGGTCAACGAGCTTGAGATTTAGCTGTATAGTTCAAGTTGCTCATGCTTGCATAGAGCTATCAAAAGTACTACTCCAACACTTTTTTCATTAAAAAAAAAAATATTAGCAATCTCACTGCATGCATACTTAAGTTTTAGGAGCCACTAGGGACAGCACTTTGTTCTCCCAACAATTCAGCAGAAGCCATTAATGAAGAAAAACACTTCTCAAAGCCAATGGCATTGGTTGCACAAAGAAGTCACCTGAAAATAATTGCTTAACCTACAAGGACAAAACTAAGTATCAAAATAAAACTCCTAGACAAAATGAGAGTCTCCTGAAAACAATGCGCTAAACAAAAACACAAAAACATTTGACATTTTTCTGCACTGCACACTAAAGGATACTAAAAGGTTAAATCTTCTCTTTTAATTTATTGCAAACCAACCATGCTTGTTCACTGGAATTAAAGGGTTAAACTTTTCTAGTAAAAACCAGCTAATTTACTGGTGTGCAATATAGAATAAATCTATTTCTTATAGAAAATCTCTTAAAATTGCAAATGAAGCAAAAGCGAAGGAAACACAAAATTAAGGGTATCATGGGATGCTGCTTAAAAAAAATAACCTCAGCAAAACCAGTCTTGCAGTACAGATGGTAATAAAAAAGGGTAAGGTCATCAAACACCACAGCAAAATAATACAAATTGCCACAGGAATAATAAGGGGCCAAACTTCATTTGTGACTTTGTGTGTGAGTGTGGATAAATTAAAGTTACAATGTAAATAACAGCAGCAGATTTATCATGTTAAATTTCAGCAGCTTAGATATCTTTTTTTTATAACAATGATATTTTTCCAGATTTTAATTTCCCATTTTCACTAGGATAATCAGGAGATTTACCTATTTAAAGTAGCTAACTGTGCATTCTTTATCTACAAAACAGTACTTTTCTTTCACATGGCAAATGTCAGGAGTGAATAAAAACAGAAAAATGTATTATAAAAGATACATTGGAGGGGACAAACAAGAGGAAGCTGTTCTGCCCAGGTTGTAACACACTTCTGACACACATGCCCTCAGTCCCTCAAGACCATTCAAAAATTCCCATTGCAAGGATGTGTGTGGAGACCAGAAGAAAAAAACAAAACTAAAAAACCAAAAATACCCCAACCAAACAAAAAAACCGACACTCTAAAAAACCAAGCCAACGACCAATAACAAAACAAACAAACAAAACCACCCAAAAATAAACCAAAACAGAAGAGCCAAATGTCCACCAAAAGTAACCTCATTCTGCAAAACTGGTCAAGTGCCTTTAGGAAGCTCATCGGAAATAAGTGCTGCTAAAGTTACAAGTACACTTCTGAGACTCATGTCAAGGGGAAATAAATCCTGCCCAGCAGAAGACAACAGCTGCTGGCCTAATGAACAAAGGTGGGGATTTAAAAAGATTGCAACACAGATGCCAGTCAGCCACCACTGCTAGAAATGGCAGCTTATATTATGCAGACGGCCTCTGCCATAGAGAAGTTTAATGAACTGAAGATTTTTAATCAATGCAGTGGTTTATAGACCTCCAACATAATTAATTTTAAATACTCAGCATTTATACAGTACTTTCTGGCCAAGTTCTCAAGGAGTTTAAAAGCATGATCTGATTTAGCCTTAAAATTCTCCAATAAAAAAAGAAAAAAAAAAAAAAGAAAAAAAAAAAAAGAAAAAAAAGCCCAGATGAACTATTCATTTTTGAGATTGCTATTTTGCTGAATTAGGTTCATGTTTTATCACAGACAATCTAAGCTTTCAGTTCCTAAAATATTCTTATTTTCAGAAAACTCTTAGTGTCTACACCTGAGTTTAATCAAGATAAAACTGAGTTTAAAGTTGATGCATAAGATACTGATTTTCTAATATGTCAACTCACATTCACTGTATGGTGCCTATCTTTATTTCAGAATCAATACTTGGGAGGTTGCAGAAGGGGCCTCATTGCCAGAATGAAAAATTCTGGGTCCTCACAGCTCCAACCACTAATCCCTGCTGCAGCATGAATTTAATGAAAGGTAATAATAACATGTAATAAAACCATTATTCCAGCACAGACTGTAATGAACAAACCTACTCATAACCACAGCACATGTAAGCCTTCCCATACATGGGAAACAGGAATTTTAGAACATTGGTTAGCTGAAATCCTCCAAATTTAGCACTAAAACTCACCAGTTATTGCCTGATATGGTGAAAAGTGATGAAAAATACATTTTAAAACCAATGGCTTGTTTTGAGAGAAGGCTGTCCTTAATCTGCATGCAGTTCACATTGAAGCCTAACAAAAGCAGTTGAAAGATCCAACACAATGTCTGTGCTATTAACAGGCAAAAGAACCCACATATGGAAATAACAAAATCAAAACTGATTAAAAATAAAGCTCACCCATGGATCTGCTACATTTTAAGTGTTCTACATTTACAGCACACAACCAATCATTCTTACTTCAACAAAAACACAAAACAATGTAAAATCACAAAATTTGGCAGATTTTTTTTTTTTTAGTCAAATATCATTAAAAATATATGAAAGGCCAAGTAAAAGTCTTTCTGTCATGCTAGTGCTGATGATTGGTAAATTCCTGCCATAAACAACTAAGCAACAAAGAAAACACATTTTCTCACACTTAGGACATCATCTTTCTTAATCTCTGAGCACTCCACTCCAATTCTGTAGACAGTTATAATGTCAATAGGATTCACACTTTTGTCAGCCCACTCAAGCAGCATAAGGGCTCAGAGAAACATGGGTCTGATAAACCTGTCTGAATGCCACACTTTTGGCAGGAAAAAAAGAACTAGGAAAGGCTCCAGTACCCTTTTTCCAGTTTTCCCAGTCCAAAATGCTGACATTAAGGCATGTGTGAAGGAACTGTTTGCTTCCTTTTATTTGTTTTAGTGTTGACACACCTGACATCCCACACTTTTCTACAGATGGAAATGAAACAGCTAAGCCTTGAATACCTCACTGTAGCAAGCAAACAAACTGCATGTTGTTGTTTATTAAGGACTGAAGCAATAAGCAGGTATCTAGAGAAATTTTACCTACCATTTACAGGGCTTGCACCACCTTGAACTTACACAATATAAATATTTAGGGAAATGACATCAGAACTCTCCCCCCTCCATATTCATAACCCCTTAAAAATTAGGCTCTGCTTAACACTTATTTCTAATTCCACACATAAAAGCCAATGCCCACCTTTACTTGGACCAAGATTAAAGACTCCTCACTTATTTCTTTTTTTAAACAAGCCTGTGCTTCCTCCCTCAAGCATGGGACAAACTCACAGTTAATGTCCACTCATTTTTGTTTTTAAAAGCTCACTGAAACTTTCTTTTGCCATGATGGCTATTAAACTACTGATGACATTAGACTACTACCATCACATCAATCTCCATCTAGAGGATAGAACTATGGAGTCTGTTTTCCCTCCTGCAATGTCAGTAAAGAAACAAGTATATAAAAAGACAAAAACATGCCTGAAAAGGCAATGAAATTCAGATCTGGTTTTAAAAAGCAATTTAGTAATGCTGCATGTAAATGAAATAAAGAACAAAGAAATGGACAAACTGGACAAAAATGGACAAACTCACCACCTGTCTGTCTGTCTGTCTATATCTACCTCAGCAACGTATCTCACATGACGGCCAAAGGCAAATGCTTCAAAGAAAAGGGCATGATCAGAGAAAGAAATGAGCACTGCTTTCAGAATATTCTGCCAGTACTTCAGTACTGGCAACTCAAAAGCTGAAGCACGATGACTTTTCTGTTTTACCCTGGAAATGTTTATTTGTTGGTTGGTTGGTTGGTGGTTGTTTTTTCTGTGTGAGCATTCTGTGAGCATCTCGGACTCATACAAGCATTTGGATTTGTATCTTCCAATTTTATGTAGTCCTCTGTGAAATGTGGAGATTGCCATTAACAGAGAAATAAATACTACATATTTTTCGTAGTAAAAGCATGCTGCTAATCTAGAAAAGGAGAATGAAAGTAGAAAACCTACTGCAAAGTCTTTAGAGAAGTTTTTTGCTTGTTTTCACACACACACACTCAAGCACTTTCTCTCTGTTTGATAACTAGTCTGATAACTAGCTTTCTTTGTTTTGTTTCCTAATACATCTTTTCCTTTACTGTAGATTTCAGCATTTTAGGGCTCTGCATGAAGACAGGAGCCTGCAATGGCATGCTCCATTACTTATAAACATTTCAAAAATACTAAGTGCCTGGGACAGTCATGGCAGATAAATTCTGTTAAACCAGAATAAGTATTTACATATTTGGAGTACAGTTACTAAGCATTCATCTCACAGTGATTATACAAATTTATTCACTATGATCAGCTAGTAGTTGTCAGGCACAGGTCAAGGATTTAGACAGGGCAGGCTACCAAGTAATAATTGTAAACTGTGTAAAAGGAAGACTTATAACTGTGATGGGCTCTCACAGCCCAACAGGCTGTTGGCATGCCTTTCCTAACACTTTTAAAGGAATACTGAAAATAAATTCTAAAAAATGTTAACAGTTAACCGCTTTTCCCCCACTGAAATACAAGAGAACATAATCCCAGACTTTGTCTTCACAGGTGACACAGAAGCAAAGGCATTTTCACATAGGTCTTTGTAGATTTGAAGCCTGAAGGCTTCTGTAGAAAAATATTACTTCTAAATACATAACATGTATGCAATAAACATATATGGATAAAATAACCAAATATAACTAAATCAGACATGGGATTATGTGATATTTCTCTTTAGCTATACGGTACATCAAGCACCTGAACACTATACATCATTACATATACATGTATATTACATATACATAGAATAAAATAATAGAATAAATCTTTTGAAAAAACCTGGGAGAAGACACTAAGCCTGAGCCAAAGGGATGCAAGGCAAACAAATCTTGCAAAAGAAGGACAGGCAGGCCTGCCAGGATAAGTTTTCTTGACTTGCAATATCAAATATTACATTCTAGGCAATTTTTATGAGCAATCTGTTTTTTTTTCAAGAGTCAGCTCCTTCTTTGCCCTCTAACCCATTTGTGTTCAGCTTGACTATGTGACAGCACTGAATCTTCATGCTATCACATCTTTCTATCTAGAAAAGAGAAGATGAAGAAAGTAACAGAGGAAAGGCTAGTTACCAAAACAAAATACATCCAGTTCTGGGCATACTTCTAAAAGTTCTTTAAAAACCCACAGGGATTATAGTAACTTGGAATTAAGGCAGCAGCTGGAATGCAAAAATGAGTAGAACTCAGTATCAACAAGAAGATATTCTTGTGCTTGCAGTAAGGCTTAACAGGCCATAGGAATACCAGGGATTATTTACGGAGTAGCAGCTGCTTTTCTTCTTTCCTGGACCATTTTCACTTGTGCTAATTTACTTTTATCATAAACCACTGATGGGAGAAAACTTGGTTGAGATACTTCTCAGTCTGCAATCACAGAAACATCTTCTCAGTTTGGAGTGCTGTTTCAAGCCAGATTAATTAACAGTATTAATTATACAAAAATTGCTTTGCAATAGGTAAATCCAATTGAACACATTACAATGTATTCAAATGGAATAAATACCAGGGAAGAAGAAGGTAAACACAAGATTACCCAGAAAATTATGTACAAACAAGATTCTCTCAGTGAGAGTTTTAACACAACCCTAAGAACTAATTACCCATAAAAAGTCTCAAATCTTTCCTTTTGTTGAGAGACTCTGGCAAATCATATGTGCAACACATCTAAGACAAATGCTTGCCAAAAGATAACTTAAAAGATCTAGGACACAATCAACATTCAGCAGTGTTGAAATACCAAATGTTTTCCAGCAGCATGCATAAAAATCCCATGCTCTAAGTACAACTGCCTCCTTAAAAACAGTATCACATCCTGACACAGACTCAAATAAAATACAGAAGAAAAACTTTTTACCCTGACTATAATATCAGATTGTACTATCGATTCTGACAAATCTATAAAAATATTAGAGACATCAGCACAACCTCCACACATAATTAACTGTATATGGAGTAAAAGGGGGCAAGCTGCCAACATCAGCCCCTGCCCTGCCTTTCCACTTCTGGACAGATTGTCTGTGACATTAAAGTCCTGTTTCCAAGGTAAATGTAAAAGCACTATATTAACCTAAGACTGTCAGACATATTCATAATGATCAAGTGGAATTTGAGTGACAGGATAACCATATATAAAAATAACATATTTAAAACTTTTCTAATGTTTTGTTCATTTATTTAAAGTCAGGAAAAACACAAGATAATGGAAAGAGTGTTAGATTTTAAAAATCCATTCATGTTGCCCACTGTACTTGTTTTTTTCTGCATGTAATCACTTCAGTCAAAAATAATATTTAAAAGGAGCAGGATTCAATGCCTGATAACAACAAGTGACCTTTAGAGTGAATGGAAGACTCTGAATCCAGAAGTTGCACGGAGAACTTTTCTGATCTGTTCACTACACTGAGCCCAACACAGGGCTGTATCCCAACAGACTGTTTAAAGAAGTCCCACACAAGGTTCTTTAAGCTACAAAAAAGGCAAGCCTGTAATTAATGAACTTGCTACTTATCTGAGCTGGCTGCAACCCTCCTTGTGCTCCATGAGTTGTGGGAAGGAAAATTAAAGTACTAAGCACAGCTTAAAATTACAAGCTAATAGTTTTCAAGTAAGAAACAAGATATCCCACTCACATGGCTATATTTACCAGTTCGGTAATTCTGGTAATTCCCTCCCAAATAACTTTATGTTTTTAAAACACTATTAAAAGAGAGATAAGGAACAGAAGAACTAAAGTGCTGGTTAATCTGTGCAGCATCATTATGTATTATTTAGTTTAATATCTCCTTGTAGTAAACAGAAAATCATTATGCGCCATTTTCTTCAGGAGAACACTGTAGTAAATTTGGTGTTGCAACAGAACCATTAAAGTATAATAGTGTACACAGAAAAATTCTACTGATTAGCAAGCAAAAATATGTAATTATAGCCACTGTGTGGGACTCAGTTGGCTGGTATTTTATTGCACGCTGCTTTGTAAGACTGCATTGCTGCCAAAACTAATGAGGAAAATACCGAGTTGCTACTTCCAGTTGTACTAGAGGTTTTGTCTTGATTTTATTGACATTTATAAAGTGATCAACACATGTAACAAACAAGCCACAGTGCCAACACTGTGAGCTGCAGTCTACAGTAATTAATGAGTAAACAGAAACAATTCCATAGCAATATTTCATGGATACATACTGTATTAACTGAACTTGTAAGAGGTAATTTTGAATAATTTAACCAAAGCATCTCAAGTTCTCCACAGTTGGAGCAGTAGTAAAGAAATAATACGAAAGCTCCAAGACAATACTTAAAAAGGAAAAAGCAGCTCAACATTAGCCCGTAGAAGTTGCAGTAAACATATTTAAATGTACATATGTCCAATATATAAAAATACAGTTTTTAAAGAAAACACATATGATCATAAGTAGAAAGACCGAACAATACATATCCTATGGTATTTGGTACTATCTTTAAGCCTTCATATTTTCCTTTCCAGCTTTCATAACAGGGGAGAGAGGGAATAAGGTGTATTTCTACAGCTGTACAAAAAAGACGGATAGTTCAGTTTAAAAAGCTGGCAGAGAAATAAAAATAATGAAGAGTTAATCTGCTTCTGAAAAGCTACAATGAAACCTTTAAGCCAGACTAATTAAATTCACTGGGTTTTAAAACCAGAAGTGCGTCATATCTAAAATGGAGACTGATACCACTGAAAAGAAGTAATCACTCTAATATGCCAAAGAATATAGTGAGTGGACATGTAACACTGGCTGAAGATACTAAAGCTCATAAGACTGTGTCAGTGATGGACCCAGGGCATAAATTCCACTTTGAAATCAGCACCTTTTCCAGACACATTTATAAAACAGAATCTTGACCTATATAAAAAGAAAAAACAAACAAACAAAAGGTTATATGCAGAAAAATTCTTCAGTGTAATTCTTAATGTTACTCCACTCACTGTCAGAAAGTAGACTTTTAAAAACAGCTTTGCCTGCCAACCTTCACAATTTTCAAAGGCTTGCAAAGAAGAAGTCATACGTAGGATTACGGAAAGAAACTGTGACAAATTTGGCAAGGAAGCTTTGAAAGGCAGCTTAAGCCCCTTCCATGTTGTTCAATTAAACTTGGCTGTTTGAGTACATCATCATTAGCAAATACAGAGGACCAATAAAGAGATACTGGTGGAGCAAAACAACTGGTGTTGAGAATCTGTAGCATGAAGATTATATGCATTTAAGGGTTCTTCTGGTGGAGGTGGGTGAGTGGGGTTTTGGTTGCTTGGTTTGGTGTTTGGTTTGTGGTCATGTTTCTGTTGGCTTTTTTTTTAATTTTGGGCTAGTTATAGTCCAGTCCACAGACTGAATGCCAGTTCTCCGGTGGAATGCATTAGGGGCACATCCTACTTTTCAAAAAAAATCCTAGTTCACGTTCTCCAAGATACTTGATAATGCTAACTAACAACACAGTGAGAAAAGTCAGGGAATTTCCTTCAAAAGCACATTCCGGGATCAAAGCGAAAAGAACAGAGTAAATGCACGGTACATGTTTTTTAGTTGAAATTTATTTGAATTTTTCAGGATTTTAGCAATGTCTGAATTAGTGTACCTGCAAACAAAGGGGGAAAGTCCCTATTCTTACACCTAAGTAAAACAAATATCCATATTATAAGAAGGCAGCAGTTTTGTTACTGATCTTTAACAACCTGTATTAATCAGAAGTTCGAAAGATCAAAGTAACAGCTAACATCAAACCCGAGCTCCTCACCAGACACACGCAGAAGTCAGCATGATAGGATATTCATCCCTTTAAGTTTTCAGTTGTAAACAGGCACTAACAAACAACTGAGCAATGGCAGAACAAAAACATTCAGCAGTCACCCTAGGTACAAGCATAAACAAGCCTTGTCTTGGAATGACTAATATGTTCAGCTTGCACTGGCAATGTTATGGATGAAGTGTCAGGAAGCACCAAAACTGAGAGAATGATGGAGAACCCCTCTCTGAGCATTGAGACGATTTACACAAATAATGTTACACTGTAGTTCTTGTTAATTCTGATGGGAAGATAACTGAGAAAGCAATCTCTCCCTGCCCTCATAATATTAGAAATAAAATTTTACACGGTTAAGTACTTGTGAAATACACATCTCAGATTAAACTGAATAAGCAAAATGCGTGAATGTGCTGGCGAAACATTTTATAACACATTCTCCAGAAGATCTATGGTTAACTTACAATCCCACACCATAAATATTTCACATGTTTGATGTATTACCAGCATCACACTGTAAAGATAAACTCATCACAGTTCTATGGAAAGATGATATCTTTCACCCCAATAAATAGATATCTCATATTTACTAGCTCTAATATTATTAATGCATTTTATTTCCAACATACATTCTTTCACAGAAGAGCAGCAAAACTTCAGCTGGATTGGACCACAGAGGTTATGCAGTCTGATCCCCTGCTCAATTTTGCTTCACAGAACAAAAGCACAGTTGAAACAGATCTGCCTTCCACCATTCTGAAGTGATGAAAATCTACAGAAAAAGTTGAGAAGCTGTTCTACCATCTAAAATCTTTTTTACTGTTATTATTTTTACTAATTATGTTTATGCTCCAGGGTAAACAACACCCAACACCTACATGTTATTGAAAATAAATGTTTTTCAATTATTAAGATGTAAGAACGAAAGCTAAACAATAATTGGCACAAAAGGCTCACTCGAAAACAGTCCCAAGATGACACCTATTCCATTTGGCCAGGCACCTATTTGTGGTGATAGCAAGAACCACAAAAAAATAGGTGTAGCTAAAGTATTAAGGAGGATGAAAGGTCAAAGCTGACAGCAAATACAATCCAGATCTGAATACTCCCATCTGAGCTCCATTTGTGGAGGCCAGTCTATTATTTGTTATCTGGGGATTGAGGTATGCACAACATGGGCAGGCACTGCAGGCAGAGGGATGAGAGCAAAGATCCTTAATGAGAGACAATTGAAAGCCTCAAATCTCTACACATAGCTCAGTGTGATTAAAAAAAGGAAGGGCTGCCTTTTAACACAGCTCTCAGCAGAGAACTGGGGTTCTGACTTCTTCTCCTTAAATGTAGATTTTTTTTCTTAATTTTCCTCTTCCTTTTCAACAAAACAAGTTTTTTTATAACTACCTCTTGTAATCTGAAGGCCAGCTTCCTGATCTATTGACCTACTGCACAATATGGTTTTAATTAGTTCACACTGGCATGCAATGCCTGCAGTTTAAATATTGTTTTGCCTGAACAAATCCATTTGCCTGTTGAGAGCATTTACATAAACAACCCAACAAAATCATTTTCAAAAATATTGTTATATAAGATCCAGTTGGATATAGCTGATTAGTGGCTCAGCTGTCATGAAAGGGTGACAGTGACATTCACGACATGCTGAAAGGCAGTTTTCTCTACTGAGCTATGCTTGCCAGTGATTTTGTTTGCTTTAAATTTACAGGAATTTTTTGTCAGGTATCAATATATTGTTCCTTTGTCACTAACGCCATATATGCATGTCAGCACAGATACAGAGATATCACAAGTTTATTTGTTTTTCATAGAAAGCTCACTGAGCAATGTTTTACAGACATAATTTGAATGAAAGAGGGTTTATCGCCTCAAAGCCACTCCCCAAGACTTTGCACAGTTTTTGTATTAGAGGATATTATGCACTTCAGAAAGGAGATGGACACCAAATAGGGAAACACAGAGTAGAAAACTGAGGGTAAAGAGACGTGTAGTATTTTCAGTATCTTCCAGACCTTCCCTGTATCTCCAGAAAGCTCCACATCTCTGGTCTCCCTTCACTTACTCTACACTCAGTTCTTCCCCACTCCCAAACTGGACCTTTTCCATTTCCCCAGAGGGTAAAAGCCACACATGCTATACTGACTCTGGAATACTGTCCAGGAACACAATGGCAGGAAAATATATAATGCCTGAATCTCCCTGGATTTACATCTTGAGAGGCTTTGGCTTCTCTCTGGACATGAGTTTTCAGAGATCTGCAGAAACCCACGTGTTTTGAAACTTGCAGCTCTCTGTCAGACACATCTGTAAATGACCAAAAGATTAAATAACATGTTGGGAATTAACTAGTAGTAGGCAAGTGACAGTACAAGGAAACCAGAACAAGAGTGTTTCAAAATCTGCAGCCTGCTCATAGAGGATGGGGAATAAACACAGCACACATGGATACTATCACATATTCCCTTTCCAGTTGGACAAGAAATCCCTGACAAAACTGTCTTTGGCTTCAAGGAACCCCAGATTTCACTACAACAACATAGTCATCTGTGAATGAGTAAGTGAAGTGTGTGCACCTGTGGTGACAACAGTTATGAAACACAGCAATCATCATGGACTCGACTGGCAAGATGACTCAGTGAACATCGGGGTTTGAACTTCCACCTCCAGCACTTATTGGTGAAATATTGACCAAGACATCTTTCAGTCTGAACATTTTATCATGTTCAGCAGATTTCCTATCAAATTTGAGACAAGTTGGTGTTGCAAGCCTACTTGAAAGCAACAATATAGCTCCACGAGACGGCGTTTGCATTTTGTTTAGACGCCATAGAGTTAATTATTGTGAAAGTAATGATGTTCTCTTGATACTTCAAGTAGATACAGCAGGAAAGCACAGAATGAAAAGTGGGAAAAAAAATTTAGAAGATATTCACGTTCAATCATTCCCTTGTATTATTCATAAACCTGTGGATTTTAAAGGAGGAAAAAATTATTAGGGGTTCTGAGAGAAACCTGGCCTAATTAAATTTTAATTCCCACAGATCAGGGGGTATATGTCTCCCCTGCAAACACAGAGCCACACTTCAGCAGCATTTCTCAAAATCAGACATTCTTCAGTAACTTCACAATGGATTTTAGTCTCAAATTTGGCACCATCTATATCATAATAGGCTGTAATGATTCAGGAATCTAACAAGCATACTTGTCTACAGGAGTCCAGGCAGTCAACTTGGCCATGGGGACCTCCAGAATCCTGTGAGGAATTAAAAAGTATCGCAGAATAGCTCCAAAAAGCCCCTCCCTTGTCCTTAAAACTTCTTTTTACTTACTGGTCTCAGTAAGTAAACCTAAACTCATGTAAATGTACTTCAATAGTAAACCTAAATTCATGTAAATGTACTTCAATAGTAAAATTGTATCACTTCAAAACAACAACAAAAAAAGCAAAACTAGTCAGAGGGACTGCAGTAAGGAGAAGGAAGTAAGGGGAAGGAAGAGCAGAGATTCATACATCAAAATTTTTGTACAGTAGCCAGAAGACCCAACAGTCAGTGGCACTTATCACATCTCCATCAATAAACTCGTAAACTCGTGAAGAACAAAATAAACTGTTCCCACATACGATAAAGAGAGCAACTTCTTGCAATACGTAAGACTCTTTGAGTCAGATGAAAACTTCACCCACGTTACCATCAGTCTGCCATACTCTTTAATGGCACCTTCTAAACATATTCCAGTCCTGAGCTTTCTGAAAGAGTTAAAATTGATGCATTGCTAAAAAAACCACTCTCAAATAATATCTGTATGGGGCAGAGTCATCAATTAGGCATTCAGGCTGCAGTAGGGGCAATTTTTGTACTTTGTTGTTTCCCCAGTAGTTGTGCTCCATTTAGTTGCACTGATCCAGATACCGCTTCACTACACATCCAAACAAAACCTGCTCCAGAGCAAAGCAGAAACGGATTCACAAACGTACAAAACAAGGCATAATTTTTCAAAAGCCTCCGAATGCAATTGGATGCACTACCAGATGGCACACTGCAGAGGGTAAATGAGGATATCTGAAAGGTCTCTTAAAAATGAGGATTTTGCAAGCATTCTCTCCTGAATGCAAAGACACCTGGGTGAATGCACAAAAGCACCATGATAATAGCAGAACATATTTTTCCATGGCAAAGGTATGGGCAAACAACAATTAAGCTTTTGTCAAATATATCCTTTTTCCAAAAAACAAAGTGTTCCCAAATACCCGTGCTTCCAATATGTCTCCCACACATCCAGTCATATACTCTTTCTTAAAAGACTACAGTCAAATAGCACGGTTAATAACATGACCAAATGTGTTTTCTCTATCTTACTTTCCATTATTCAACATTAGCACATAAATTGACAGTTATTAAGCAAATGATGAATGTTATCTGTTCATACAAAGACTGTTTTAGTGAATCAAAACCATTAACTGTTCCCAAGAGCATAAATAGAATTCTTCTGCAATACTGAAAAGGAAAGATACAAAAAAAAAAAGAAAAGAAAAAAAAAAAAAAAAAAAAAAAAAAAAGAGTGTAGATGTTACTACACTCAGGAACATATGCAATGATTCCCCAGAAGAGGCAAGGAACATAGCTCTGACCTAACACAGTCCAGCTTAAAAATCATTGTAAAAGCAATTTCATGCATGTAAGATTAGAAAACTTGTAATGTGATTTCTTCTTTTCCTTGTGCCTCAGAGCTTCTCTTATGCTTCTAGTCTGTTTTACCACGGTGAAGAACTAGTAGAAATTTTAGGCATAAACTCACCCTTGTACAATTTTTTTGCCACACAATAAAGTAAGTATCCTTTGTCAAACACAATGGGGAATGGGAACTTCAAAGCAAGTTTTATCTGCTCTTTACTTTAGCTCAGAAGAATCAAAAGCACTGCAGAAACCGGAGAGATAGATTTTTAAAATTCTTTCAGGACAGGTAATGGTGAGGTTACCATCTAGTTGTCCCACGCCTTTGTTTTTTCAAACATGGTATTACGATGTTACTCTGACATCTGCCACGGGAAGGCATTAGAAATACACTGCAAAAGAATCAGAATTGTTCTGCTACTTGAAGGAAAGCATATCTCCAAGTAGCTGCAAGATATCCCTTGCCCTTCAGATGACTTCTTGACCTATCAACACCGAAGTTTACAAAACACCCATCAGCAAAAAGGAGCAAAGCCAAAGAAAAAAAACCCTCCTGTTGGTTTTGCTCTGCCATACCTTTGATACAAATGAGTGATACAAGGTCTCAGACCATAAAGAGGCTTGAATATGGTTTTCCCTAAGAAAGGGAACAGAGGTACTTCTGGATAATGAGACAGGAAACGTGTAAATCCCATCCCACTTTCTCAGTTAGGGTTTAATAAAGCAGCACTGTATTGTGGCACACCAATGTATTTTGGCAGCATTTGGAAAGATAGCACCTCCTGAGCTGTGCATACCATATTTTACTGCACCCTGTCAGGTTAGATAAAAGCTGTCTGCAACTTTTATATTTTTCCTAGACAGAAGAGTTACACAATATTGCCAAGAAGCTTTAGAACCATACATATAAGCCTATCCCTACTGCCAAAGTTTCTTTAAATTACGTTTCCCCCTCCATCTAAAAGGCACTCTGGCAACTCTACAAACATTCAAGAAAGCACTGTGATCTCCAGCTACTCTGCAACACGTATTGACACAGGGCCTTAGAGAGAACAGCTTTTTAGACCAAAGTCTTATACATTCTTAAACTATTTATAAAACACCTTCCTATGAGATTCTTTTTTTTTTTTTTTTTTTTTTTTTTCCCCACATTTAGGCAATAAGCATCCTTTAAAAATTAAGTCCCCTCCTCCAAAACTAGCCCTAAAGGAGGAAGGCATAAAATAAAAGGAACAGGGAAAATAAAGAGCTAAGAGCGGGCAGTAAATACATCAATTATTTTAGCATGCTAAATATGAATGGAGACAAGAGAAACTTCAGTTCATAGCAACATGATTATTCCAGCAGGGCCACTTAGTACTAGTGATGGAAAGATAACACTTACTTAACTAATGTTTGTAAAGTATTTTACATTCCTCAGATAGAAGAACTAGAGATAGGCAAAATATCATCATCGTTACACTGTCTGCTAGTATTACTTTAGTAAATAATTAAAGGCTGTGGCATTACTCCTAGTAAGCATATCAAAATGTCACATCTGGGGGGTGGGAGGAACAGACATGACCAATTCCTCTGTCCTATATTTTATGCATGAGGAGTGATGCTTCATGGTGTGGTCAGAGCATGACCGCCAAGAGGGATAGCTTGTTGCTGGTAATGTTTCCTGGAGAGCCTGCTGAGTTCCTTTTGTTAAGACAATAAGAGATCGATAAGCTCGAGAGGTAAGCTGCAATAACACAGGTCGGATTTCAAAGCAGTCTTTCTTTTAAGAAATTTGTTTTGTTTACTTCATTGGAAGCTCTTGAAAAACATCTTCCAGTCCAGTGCTCAATACCTTCAGGGGACAATTACTCGTTTACCAGAAGCATTAATTAATTTTAATTACTCCTTCTGACAAATATTTTGTACTGAGTATAATGTAGATATGTTTTATTAATGATCCAGGAATTCACACTTTTTACATCAGGAAAAAAACCTGCTCTATTATTATAAAAACAACCACGAAAGAAGGAGAGATACAAAAGATGCCACACAATACCCACAAAATTCTGACATTTAAACTAGTGAGGCAACTTTGTGAAACTCTTTTCTCAGACCACTTACAGGAAATAAAATATAGATTGACTTGTTTCTGCCCAATTTATTTTTGCTACTCATCTATCAGACACTGGGCAACAGTAGCATATAGTAGCAGCAGATAATGCTGCAGTCAAGATGGAAAGGCAGAAAGAAAGAATAAGCCCATTCTAGCCCAGAGAAGAAACACAAACAATTAAGGAGTCACAAGTCATGAGAAATTGTCATTATTTCCAATGCTGAGGTGATTTATTAAATGATCTTGGGCAGACACATCTGTCAATACTGTAACAAAGCTACATCCAAAACCATCATTTTAATTAAGGTCTTAGAGGATGCCCAGTGAGTTACCTGGTATTGAATCACACACAAAGAATGTTCTTACTTCATCTGACGTGCATGTTTTCTTCCAGACAGTCATCTCACAGGAGGAACGCTAAATGCAATGATAAAATGTTTCCTGCCTTTTTGTGTAGGAAAAGATTACCAGCAAGCTAATTCCCACTGAATAACAAAAGCACAGTAGATAATTTTATATGGTGCATGTTATTGTCTTCCAATTAATTATATATTTAATTCATCTAGAAATTCCAACAGCAAGTTGTTTTGTACATCTTTCTAAAAACGTGCGTGCTATGAAAGCAGAGAAAAATATAATCATAAAAGCAGTCATATAAATAACACAAATAAGACTATTAGAAGGGTTGGACCTGATGATTTTTGAGGTCTGTTCCAACCTGACATTCTTTAATTCTATGATTCTATGAAACACCAACAAAAAAGCACCTTTATAATTGTATCACAAACTGCAGTTAATTAAGTTGGTGACACTCACTGTGCCAAAAAGCATCTCTTGTTGCCTAATATGATCTTAAGCCATGGCTGGACATTGAAGGAGAATTACTAAAAGGAAAGAAGAAGAGAATGATCTCCCCTGTATGCCACAGCACTGTAGAAAAACGGTTTTATTCCACAACTCAAGAGCAAGAAGGGAAGCAAACTGAAATATTCTACACAGCAATCAAAAATACTGGTGAGAAGAAACCTCTGGAGATCCTGTTGTCCAGCCAGGGCAGGACACCACCTTTGATCACTTTATGCATATGAAACTTCAGGTATCTGGTTAGAAACCCACTGGTTGAGAAGAACACAGTTCCTATTGTCTCACTGCTGTTTCTCTGTCTTATTTCATGTCAGAGGGATCTGCACGGGGTGAGCTCTTGCAGTCACCAGGGAGAGCAGGAATGCATCTAGAGGAGACAACTCGGTTCCCTAAAGCCAAGGCAGGGAAAATTTTGCTCACTGCTTCTACCAGATGACCTCCACCACTCTCACAACATACATACCTAATTAGCAATGTATTTCAGGCACTGTACTTTCTACTTTGGTAATGAGGAACATTTATCAAAACTAGTGTCCTTTTTTTTTTTACCCCAGTACACTACAGACTGTGAATCTGATGCTCTTATGCTCTTTCTGCAAATGTATTTTTTTCACCTTACCATAGCATTTGTGCATGACTTACTAAAATGCTTTTTTCAGAAAGTTTTCTTTTCAAATGAGAAATATCTGACTAATACCATTGCATTAACTATAATATGAGAGGAGTTTTCCACATATTTGAGTTAGGTTTTAGAGGCATGTTTCAATGCTTTTCTGATTCAAGGCCAAACTCCTTGTTGTACACAAATCCTTCTGTATTAGTCATTAGCTAATTTAAACACAGGTATCATTTAGTTTTAATGAAAGACTGAAATGAAAACTAATACAATCATTTCATACAACCTGCTAGAATATGATTAATAGTATTTTTTAGAAGAGCATGCTAGGAAAATAATTTATAATATATACTAAATAAAAAGGATCATATTCTCAAGAGCTCTGGAAACGTTACTTTCCCCTTGATAAATCACAATGCAATTTTCTAGCCAACTAATTTCACTAAAGAAGATAATGACTTCAGCAAAAGGCTAATCAACTGCCAATCAGGATTCCTTGAAGCACAGAACTCCAGATATTGAAGCAATTTTTTTTACAAGTCATAAAAGCACTTAAGTTCCATGATATGTCATAAAGCTTCTGATGAAAACCTGAACTTGATGAAGCATTCTTATTTCTACAGTGATATTCCTAAACAAACAATTTCAACTTCAACCAAATCTTCCATCAATATTCAAAACTATTACAGAAGCATCAAAACTACACAATTAGCTGTGTAAACATCAGTCAGAGAACTAAACAGATTAATCATCTAGGTTGTTTTCTCTATCAAGTGTCTGAATTGTCAATGTTATTTAATTTCTTCAGGAGCAGAGGGCAAGAAAAGAAATATTAAAAAAAAAATTAGAGTAGATTTTTAATATGATAGGAAGTGCTAATTGATCACTACAATGTATTGTTAATTTAAATCCACTTTGGTTTTGTGTTCTGCAATATTCCATTCACAGGTTGGGGATTTTTTGTAAATCAGCAGGAAATGTTTCAGAACTAAAGCTTTGTAGAAAAACACTAATTGCCGTCGTCTTTTCTTCACAAGAAACACAGGTCACTACTCTTTTATGTGTGGATAAATAGTATTCTCTGAACACAGGACTTAGTTATTTTTATATAGCTTCTCTCTTTCAATTTTCAAAGTCAATAATAAATTATTTGTCTGGGCTTATATTTTACCATCCTCTGTATTTTTCTGGGAAGAAATCAAGTCAGCTTGAACCTTTATTATCTACTTAATGCTGTTGTGATGTTTGAAGTTGGATATGTATTAGCAGCAGAATGTTAACACCGATGAATACTGGAGAATGGAAAAGAACATATTTAAGAAATATAAATCAACCATATTTTCAAGCTGCAAAACTTTTGGTCACTAGGAAGGAGTAAATCAGATGGTCCAGCCTAATATCCTAAAAGGTATTTTTAGATTTCTAGATCTGAGTACAGTGCACAATACCAAAGACACTAGAAAAGGTGTTATAGATTACAGATTTATTAGGACATTCTTTAACAGGACATTGACAGCTGAGAGGTTAACATTACTTTTTGGTTCTTACACAATTAAGAACCATACTAAATATAAAAAAACAAAAATCCTCAAATCTTGTATTAAACTACTGTATTTCATTCTGTTTCCAAAATCTACTTACAGCCTGTACTAACTGATGCAAATAGAATTGGTGTAGTTCCTCTGATGAGTTGAAGAGTGATAGTGGTGTATGCTTAACATGTAACTGAAGCTCACACTTAAATAAAGAGATTTCCCCTAACCACAGCACCAGTTATTCTCACCATTCCCCACTCTCAGGCAGCACATTGCTCCTCACTAAAGCCCCCTCTCCTCTCCTGCACTTGCAGGACCTGGAGAGAATATTTTCCCTCATTTCTCACACTAATAACTGTTACATACAAGATTCAAGTAGTCTTATTACTATTGATATTAGGTGTTCAAACCTGCTCCTTTCTTTAGATATGGACTGTATACAAATCAAGACCTACAGTGGCCTGCTGCAACAAGTTAGCTGCTTCCAGCTGCTGGCATGAAGAAAATCCTTGACAGTGCTTTGGTAGCTGCTAAGCTTTGACCACTACCTAACACAAAATAATTTATCAACTCTCAGTTGTGCTGGGCTGTCTGTATTGCCTTCTTGTCTTTCACTTACACGATGAGATGCTCAGCATAGGGATGGTCTTTTTTTGTTCTGCGTTGTCACTTGGACAGAACAGCAGTGCTATAGTCACTAACTAGAACCATCTAGAGCAACAGCAATTAAAAAAAAAAAAAACAAACCAAAATTAAATCCTTACCAAACATCAGAGGCAGTAAAGCAGCAGGACACAGGAGCTTCCCAGCAAAGCAAGGACCCCAGATATAACAAAGCAATAGGTAAGAAGCAGTCTTGCAACAGCAAGGGCTGCACCCCTAGCTTATCAGGCTCACCATTACTGACCCTCTATTTTGTACAAATTGGGTATGATCATAGAATCATAGAATCGGCTGGGTTGGAAGGGACCTCAGAGATCATCAACTCCAACCATTGCTCCACTGCCACTGCAGTTACCAGACCATGGCACTGAGTGCCACATCCAGTCTCTTTTTAAGTA
Source organism: Heliangelus exortis (assembly GCF_036169615.1). Lineage (NCBI taxonomy): Eukaryota > Metazoa > Chordata > Aves > Apodiformes > Trochilidae > Heliangelus > Heliangelus exortis. The sequence goes on from NC_092424.1 coordinate 38,578,706, forward strand.
TCTCCTGGGATGGAGAATCCACTACTTCCCTGGGCAGCCCATTCCAGTGTTTGATCACCCTTTCCGTAAAGAAATTCTTTCTAATGTCCAACCTAAACCTCCCCCGGCACAACTTGAGACCATGCCCTCTTGTCTTGCTGAGAGTTGCCTGGGAAAAGAAACCAACTCCCCCCTGGCTACACCCTCCTTTCAGGGAGTTGTAGAGAGTGATGAGGTCTCCTCTGAGCCTCCTCTTCTCCAGACTGAACAGCCCCAGCTCCCTCAGCCTCACCTCATAGGATCTGTGCTGGAGTCCCTTCACCAGCCTAGTTGCCCTCCTTTAGACCTGCTCCAGGACCTCCATCTCCTTCCTGAACTGAGGGGCCCAGAACTGGACACAGGACTCGAGGTGTGGCCTCACCAGCGCTGAGTACAGGGGCAGAATCACTTCCTTGGACCTGCTGGCCACGCTGTTCCTGATACAGGCCAGGATTGCCATTGGCCTTCTTGGCTACCTGGGCACACTGCTGGCTCATGTTCAGCTTCCTGTCAATGCAGACTCCCAGGTCCCTCTCTGTCTGGCTGCTCTCAGCCACTCTGTGCCCAGCCTGGAGCTCCCCATGGGGTTGTTGTGGCCAAAGTGCAGGACCCGGCACTTGGCCTTGTTGAACCTCATCCCGTTGGAATCAGCCCAACTCTCCAGTCTGTCCAGGTCCCTCTGCAGAGCCCTCCTGCCTTCCAGCTGATCCACACTCCCCTCCAGCTTAGTGTCATCTGCAAACTTGCTGATGATGGACTCAATCCCCTCATCTAAAACATCAATAAAGATATTAAACAGAACTGGGCCCAACACTGATTCCTGGGGGACACCACTGGTGAGCGGCTGCCAACTGGATGCAGCACCGTTCACCACCACACTCTGGGCCCGGCCCTCCAGCCAGTTCCTAACCCAGCGCAGATGCCCCTGTCCAAGCTGTGGGCTGACAGCTTTTTCAGGAGAATGCTGAGGGAGACGGTGTCAAAGGCCTTGCTGAAGTCCAGGTAGACCACATCCACAGCCTTCCCCTCATCCACCAGGCAGGTCACCTGATCATAAAAGGAGATCAGGTTGGTCAGACAGGACCTGCCCTTCCTAAACCCCGTGCTGGCTGGGTCTGATCCCTTGTCAATCCTGCAGGTGCTGTGTGATTACACTGAGGATGATCTGCTCCACAACCTTCCCAGGCACTGAGGTCAGGCTGACAGGCCTGGAGTTTTCCGGGTCCTCCTTCAGGCCCTTTTTGTGGATTGGCGTGACATTCGCCAACTTCCAATCATCTGGGATGTCCCCAGTGAGCCAGGACTGTTGGTAGATGATAGAGAGAGGCTTGGCGAGCTCTTCTGCCAGCTCCCTCATCACCCTTGGGTGGATCCCATCTGGTCCCATAGATTTGTGGGGATCCAAGCAGCTCAGGTCAGCAGGTCACTGACTGTTTCCTTCTCAATTACAGCAGGGCCGTTCATATAAGAAGAATTATCTCTCAGTGAAACTACTTAATTCCTTGTTAAGATTTTTACCTCCTTTCTATCTATCAATCTCTTTGGAAACAATCAGCTCACTTCAGGGAGGGAGGAGGAAGAACTAAGCTTAGATTTCCTGAAGAGCTGTTCCACCCTCTGACTGGACTCCCCAGATCCTCCAGGTCTGCAGAAAGCTGTCAGGTGGCGACAGAGTCAATCAGCCAAACATCCAGTTAAAGTAAATGTGTTAGTACAAATTCTCAGTGGTCAAACAAGCACAGAGTGTGTACAGCTGGAGAAAACCACTTCTGCACAGTGACCTGCCCAATGTACGTGCTTGCACCTCAGGAATCAAGTTTTCAAACTGAGGGAAAAACAAGACTGGGAAAAAAAATCTACCAGCAGCAAACTATAAAATGAGCTACAGCACTGTGAGCACAGTAAGATACTACGTGTTCTTTATTCTGTGGATATTAACTCCAAGAACATCCTTCTGTCTCGCCAAACACTTGTTGAATGCTTAAGTATTTTAACATATCAGGTTTATTAGATCACTGTTTGGAAGCCTTTCCAAGAAAACTGATCTGGTAAAGCAATCACTATTTGAGAGAGCATAGCTGAGCCACATGTGCTAGAAAAGCTTGACTTGTTTAAAAGCAGTCAGTGGAAGGGCAGGGTGGAAGAATAGGATAGAAATAACTTCCATAAAAGTCTGGATTTAAGGAAATCAGGAGAGAAATAAAAAGTTTCAAGAAGGCCTATCAGACCTAATAAAATTAGATTTCGTAAGACTCAAGTTATTTTCTAATCATTTACATGGACATTGTAGACAAAAAAACCCAGCCAAGATGGCCCCAGAATTTCCAAAGCAATGCACTGTTTCCAGATGCTTCTATACTTTCCTTTGGTATATTGGTATTTTACTTTGCTTTGCCTGACTCAATGCGAGACAGACTTGTTCTCTGATGGGAACATGCTGAAAATACTTTAGCCAAATAGCTAACCTGTGTCCTCCATACAGGGGTAAAAAAATGTGTAAAGTTTACACTTTAAATTGCTGTGTCCTTTCTCACAAACTTTTAGGTTCATATTAGATTTATATGTATGATTAGCCCTAACCAGCATGACAATTTGTTCTGGTGTATTTCTGGGTGGCACGGAAGGAGTCGAAGTAAAACAAAAATGCCAAATTTCTTGGCAGACAGAAGAATCAATCAATGTATCAAGAAAGACACAATGCAATACAACTTTGCAGTTCACTGTCAGAGCACACTGAACCCCCAGCTCAGACTTTCCAATAACACTGCTGAAAATTACTGGCACATAACCAAATTAAAAAGGCTGTAACAAGACTTGTTGTGGGGATACCAGGGAATCACTGAGGAATTTTTTTTCATATATATATATGTGTATATATATAGCTGCTCAGTTCATGGATTCACTTTATGAAAAAGTGAATTGCAAGGAAAATCCCACTAGGGAGTGATGGAGTGGAAAGCAGCAGTGAAGACTGTAATGGGATGGATGAGGGGCAAGGCTGAGGCAGGGTATGGGGCACAGCAGGTATCGGGAGCAGTGCTGAGTGTGGGATTCTTCATTTCCATGGCATGTTGCAGAGCAATGAAGCACCAGCTGTCTGAGGCTTTTGCAGTGTCAGGGTAAGGAAGTGACAAAGGTACTTGCTAACCCGATGACCTGTGACTTCGTTTTCTGTGATGACAGAAAAAGTAGTGCAAATTTAATTTGCCTGAGTTTCTATAGCTACTTATACTGCATCTCATTTATTAATGCAGTTTCTGACTGCTTTTTCTATTTCTGACGAAAATGCTTCAGTATCCCTAGAAAATTAAAGGCTGATGACGGAGCAACCTTTATGCACCAGAGCACAATATCTTTACATGCAAGCACTTTTAAATTTCAAGACTAGAAATAAATACAGGTGGTAATAATATTACCAGTAGATCATCTGCCTTGAGACCAACAAGCAAAGAAAAACTATTTGCAATAAGAGATCTGAAATCAGTGGGGTATATCAACCAAGAAAACACTGATTTTTGCTGCTGTTTTACCCTTGTATGCCATCATTTCTTATCCTTCCTTGTTTCCCCATCGTACACGTTTATATTGATACTTTCCCTTTCCATTTTCCTGTCTCCACCTCAGCTTTTCCTACAAAAGAATGGCTTTTGCCATCTGTCTCACTCTGCTCCTGCCACCGGGGAACAATGTCACTGACTAAGCCCAGTATAAAACACTACAAAGATCTCATGAGCCACAGGACCTTGATAATTCAGGGATGCTGGAGTGGCATGCACTCTATTAGCATGATACTGCTGCCCAGCCCTGCAATAAAAACCCAGAAAGGACGCATATGCCCCAAAGACACATTCTTATACGTCCTGTGACAGTTGAAAATAACAAGCTGTCACAACGGCACGGAGTGAAGAGGCTGCCATTAAAAAAATGGCATTCAAGTGAACTGGTTGGATTTTCATCCTACTTACAAGTTGCTAACAGTTTGTGAGGCTCTTTTCTCTTGACCGTGACGTTGCATAGAAATCATGGCCATGACACAAACAGAGGCTCTGCTCTGAAAAAGTTAAATACACCAGTTTGAGCTGACCCTTGTCAACCTTCCAGGGCTTTCAGAGCCACTGCTGCATGCTTCAGCTTTTCTCATATGGAAAAGTAAGACACAGACACATTTTGTAAACAAATCAGAGACAGACCTAGTAATGCCTCCACCAGAAAAAAAAAAGAACATCAGACAACAAAAACTACCCAATGTTTTTATTTAAACCTTGCACTATTTTTCCTCACCATTTCTCCTATGTATAAGTTAACCTTTCACTTAGTCAGTACCTAACTATGTTGTACAGAAAAAACCCACAAACTTGTGATGGCCCACCACTGAGAATTAAAAACTCAGTAACCAAGCACTGCATTTATTTGTACTTAAACTGGCTTCCTCCAACCCTCCAACCATCTGGGTAGATAATTCTCACAAAAAAGCTCTATAAACAAGGTGCAAGCCTGAATAAACTTAATATATGTTTTTGAATTTAGTTTCATAGGTATAAAAACAAAAGAACAAAACGCTCTTGCCAAGAGCCCACGAGTGCAATTGTTTCTGTAGATAATGTTCTTTTCTGCTTTCTAAAAAAAAATCATTCATCTAGTTTATGATTCAAAATCTAGATAAGTGCCTGAATATTCTGTCTCACAACCCCACACCTCATTTTAAAATGTAGGCAATTTAGGAATAATGAAAATCTGTAAGTAGCCAAAACATACTGTGTATAACAAATCATAAAACTTGGGATCAGTGATGGGTATATTATGAGCAACTACACAGTACTGTCTTACAACATAATAGGAGAAAAAGCTCTATGAGGCCAGGCAGCGGTCAGTACATGAAAATAGTTAAATTCTGAACTTACAGTAAGTAGAGATGTCAAAACTCCTCTCTCTCCCTTTTACAACTCTTTAACCTTTTTCTCACTTGCAGAAATCTCTCAGTCATATTAATAGCATTCTGGGGGAGCTGCATCTATGGAATGCACCAGTACAGTGATGCTTTCTAATAGTTCTCAATGAGGCCAGTGCTGGAAGTTTAATCTGAATGTCATTCATACAGAGAAGCAGAAGATAACCAGGACCATTGTATACTTTGGGGCAAAAGTCCTACTGACTACAGGTGAAATGAAGGAGCCAGACACAGCAATTAACAGTGAAGTATGGAATTTCCATCTCTCCAGTGAAGGAAAAATCTGTTCTGATAAGGATTAGCCTTGTGCAACATTTAACAACGGCAAAATTACCATGGGAAACTAATTATTTCAGAGCCTTTAGGAGAAATGTCTCCCCTGCAAACATTCACAAGCCAAGGACACAGACAAGAAAACTCTGACATTGCACACATTCACTTGGAAATTCACAAGTACATGACGAGCAGGCAACAGACGTGAGGATTAGAATTCACAGCATTGAATTCACAGGTAGTCGCATAAATTGAAATTACTGAAACTGGGGCAGGTGGGCAGTGAAGGGCTGCCCTTCCAGAGGCTCTTCCAGAAGGACATGTAATAAAGGGGATATGTGGTACAGTCAGGGCTGTTTGACCTCTGAAACAACGGAGTGAGAAAAATTTGGACTTAATGCAGTAGCTGCAGCACTGCAGTGCAGTGTACAAATAGCTGCGCTAGTCTTAAAATCCCTACGGCAGCACAGAGCAAGGCACACATTAACCAGATTGCTGTTTATTCTCCAATGGATTTTGCAGCCTACACTGGATCCTGGGTTCCAGCAGCTCTCAGTTCCTGGTAATGCCCAGACAAAATCTGCAGTGACCACAATCCACGGGTATCCTCAGAAGCAGGCAAGAACAGCAGAGATTTAATGCAGAAAAAGGGAAACCACAGCTGTGTTATGAGAAGAAACCGATTTTGCCAGAAATGTCAGTATCTAATCCAAACCTTAGGAGCACTTCCAGTGCAGATCAATTCTGGCAAACTGTTGCAATCTGAAAGCAGTTTTGTATCAAAAAGTGGCATTTTCCCAATCTCTCCTTTGATTTGAAAAGAATCTCCTATGAGAAGTGTATTTTTTTGTTGCTGTTGTTTCACTTCTCTGTTTAAAGATAGTGTGTCACCTTAAAAGGGTGAGAAAAGGGCATGAGGAGTGGGGTAGACAGGGTCTCTCCGGAAGGAGCTGGCCCTTCCCGTGGCAGAAGGCCTCCCCAGCAGACAGGAAAGGGGGGACCCCCCAGCAGATATTGGGAGCCCGTGTGTGAACAGAGGCTGCCGCAGGCAGCACGGGGCCGGCAGTCTGCTGCTCTCTGAAAGCTTCTTCCCATCACCCTGCTGCTATCCGAGGGCATGGAGTTGACTGAAACAGAGCTTGAAAGCAGGAAGCTGCCTGGCAGGACAAAGGGGAAGACTGTCTACAAATCCTTTTTATTTTTGTTCTGTCTTGCCTAATCACTTCAAGTTTTCTCTGATTAAGACGTGAAATATTATGGTCTGCATTCAAATACAATGTGGCCTTTTGAGTTTAAAGGCTCTGCCACTGGGCAGATTCCCTTCCCAGCTCCGGCCAGTTCAAGGTCTTGCAACAACTTCACCTCTCCCCTTCCCCACTGCAACCCAATTTCCATGACCACTGGATTATTTAGGATATCTTATCACGGTCAAATGCACTGTTCTTTCCATAATCTTTTCTTCTATTGCAGAAAACATTTCTTGGAAGCCAGTGTCTTGTGAGTTTATTACCGGGCAAAACACAAGAGCCAGCACACGCCATTTGCTATCAGTCTGGAAATCCATAACAGGAGCAGCAGGAGGTGGGCTATGTTTGTAATGTGAAGGAAGAATTAATATTAGAGGCTGGCCAGTGGGAAACAGAGGATGGCTAACAGGAAAATGGAAAGTTGCCAGGAGCAAAGCAACTTTCCGACCCATGCAAACCTACTTTGCACCTATGCTTTGCTGTCCAAGGAACCATAGTGCCTTGGAAACTGGAAAACAAAAGGAGCCTCACTCTGCAGGGAGAGAGGGAGACCTAGGAAAGGGCCACAAGACCAGATGTGACAAGTCCCCTTGACATTCTGCCCCTGAAAAAAAAGCCCAGCTAACACTGAGACTAGACTAGGAGTGGAAGATCAGTCATCTGGGGAAAGAAATACATTTTGCATATTTTACAGTAAAGACATTACTAAGAAACTGCATTTTTTAGGCTGGAAAAAGACACTGTAAAAAACATTAATGTCTGCAAAAAATTATGTAAGCCCCACTTCAAATAAATAGCAATAACCACCTATTTTGAGTTTATTGTTAAGAGTAACGATGTCAGTAGCACTACAGCATAACAATATTTAAATGGCATAACACATGCAGAAGACTTCTGCAAATACAAGTTGGAGCTAACCTCATTAACTACCTGCAGCATTGCTTCAGTTCATTACGTTACACAAACAGAACAAATTTATGTAACTGCATCTAAAATTACAAACAGGTTGTGCTATACTTCTGTGAATATGTCTTAGTAGTGATATTTATGCAGCCATGAATAAAGTCCTGCCAGCATTTTGATTATAAAACGGTATTTGTAGGATTTTTTTTGTTTAGAAGTTAGTTGGAAAAATGTGATTTGACTTCAAAGTTACTACTAAGATTTTGTCTTTAGCTACCTTGTACAACTAATAAGACCTTAATATCTGGAATAATTTTACAGAAAAAATAAACCCTACCCACTCAATTTAAAGGAAATCAGTAGTATAGAAATGACCTTATTTCTCAGAAAGACAAGTTCCCTAGTACAGAAATTAAAGTTAATCACAGATTTTCCAAATCTAAAATGCTCTGTAGTGAAGTTGAGCATGCTTTTTTGAAATCACAATGAATGTCTGTAAGAGAGACAATCCTTACAGAAACACTGTAACAGTCAAAACAAACGCTATTAAAATGCCAAGAGACAAATGGCTGAGGTTAAATACAAATGCAAAAAATATTTGTATCTGCAGATGTTGTCATCAGATCACTTCATAGCTGTATTCCTTTATTGGGATAAAAAAAAAAAAAAAAAAAAAAAAAAAAAAATCAGAACCCAAGACTACTTTTTTCTTCCATAACAACAATCTCTTTTGTATTGGACACAGGAGTAGCAGTGGGGGGTACAGCTTAGTTAGGTTATAATTCATTTCCACTAAGAGTTATCTGACAAAAACGGTGTGAAGTGTCATTCTTCCTTTCGCCCAGGAGCTGGTAAAGGTGTTTTTGTCTTGTTTTTCCTGTATCTCACACTAAAAAATGTCAGGAGCTTCCAATCTATTCCTCAGGTTTTTCTTTTTTTCCATTTTTATCACTTGGCATTGTTCTCTCCCATGAGTTTATAAATCTTTGATGTGATCATATGCCACTATTTGTTGGGGGTCTATATCTGGAAGGTACCAAGGGTGCAGCACTGTGCAATACTCATGTGTCAAGAGCTACCCAAACATCACTTAACTCTGAAGCCACTGCAGTTTATGAACTCCTTAGGGACCGAATCACAACACAGTGATAAAAGCATCAAATTAAGTGCTATGAACACACACCTATGAACCTCACTGTCCTTTCCCCCTTCCCCAGTCATAACTTAAACATTTTATTAAACATTTGTATAGGTATTAAGTAGTTACCTACTATCTTTACCAGGGAAAAATTAAAAATAAGAAAATAAAATAGGACCATACGCCTTATTAAAACCAAGGAAACCAGCAGCTATGACTCTAGGATAGGCTCATATATCCAGCACTATGGGTAGGTTCTTACTGCTTGGGATATAACAAAGCAAGACCTTGGAGGGTGTCTTTTGGCCCATGCAAGACACAGGATCCATCAACTTAAGCACAAGTCAACCAAGAGACTGTTGTCTGGAAAACACCACATCTGAAGCTAGGAGGAGGAATCTAGGGAATCTAGCTAGGGTAGCAATCTGGTAAACCTTTTTCCTCAGTGGACATGAAAATTACAAAGAAACAGCAAGCAAGCTGTCTTCACACCAGCCCCTGCCACCACATGCAGAGATATCTGACAGTAAAAGACTCTGATGTATCAAACAAAGAAAACGTCCAGTGGTTAAAATCTGAGTCCAGAAAAGTTCAGACAGAAGTAAGGTTCATAATTAACACATATAACTAAACAGCTGGAACAGCTTCTGACACAGGATGCTGTAAATTACTTAGGAGCATAAAAAGCAGATTGGAGGTGGTGGTGGTAAATTTTGATTTAAAACTTTCTAACAGAACAGGTATTTTGACAAAAATAAAAGTGAAAAAGATAGCTACCCATCAAAACAGGTAAGGGTAAGGGGGGAATATTTATAAATGTGTGACTTCCAGGGTTTTTTTTCTTTCAATTTGAATTAAACAGACACAAATCTCTGCAAACAAACAAATTGTGTAGTTCAAGTGTTGCAGAATCTCTAAGGGAAACTAAACAAAACCAACTCTGACTCCATTAATCTGTTAATGTCCTGGAAACTATTCTAAGCACAGATTATTAAAAAGGGTTTTGGTTCTTTTGGTTGTTTTGGTTTGGTTTGGTTTAGTTGGTTGGTTGGGGGTTTTTTTGTTGTTGTTTTTTGGTTTATTTTTACTTTTAAAATTATTACTCATACAAGTAAAGTAATATTTTTATTTTAAATATGAATCATAAGCTGACATAGTATGTTTTAAAAATCCAGGCATTTATATCCAGGCAAGTCTCAAAAGGTAGATGCCACTGAAATGCATTAGACAATTGTCTAAAGTCTAGCCTCCAGGGGGAAGTGGAGCCCTAAACTGGACAAAAATCTATGACTGCTTTTGTGGGACAACCCTGTATATGCGAGGAGATGGAAAGGATGACCTTACAAGCCCCATCTTCAAAGTGAGAACCTCAAGGGATTTAAAAATTTTAAAAAAGATCTCAACATTTACTATTTGAAAATTGTGAGAAGTATTTGTGGAAGGAAAAAGCTAGTAAGAGAAACTTGCTAGTAACTGTGTCCAAGATGGGTGATGACCATATTCACCAGGAAATTATAGTTTCTTCATGTTAACTTTTCTCATTAACACCACAGAGAGAGAGTGGCTTCCAGAGACTGCCTGGAGCAGGAGGACTCCCTCTTTCTCCCAGAGAGACTTCCAGCTAAGGAGACAAATACTCCTCTGCTTCTGTCCATAGTGGAAATTACCCAGAACAAGAATAAAGATGCTTTAGAAGAGGTATCCATTTGCTCCCTCAGTAATCCTTGCCCTTTCCAAATTTCCACTAAAGGGAGTTTGATATCAAATTCTTTTAAAAGCTTATTTCTAATGGTAATGGGGTGAAGGGGGCCTACAGGAAAGCTGGAGAGAGGCTTTTTACAAGGGCATGTAGTGCTTGGGCAAGGCATAAAGGTTTTAGCTGAAAGAGGCTTGATTTAGATATTAGGAAGAAAATCTTCACTATGAGGATGGTGAGACACTGGAACAGGTTGCCCAGAGAAGTTGTGGCTGCCCCATCCCTAAAAGTGTTCAAGGTCAGGTGGGATAAGAGTTGGAGCCACCTGTTCTAGTAGGAGGTAACCTTGCCCATGCAGGTAGGGATGGAACTAGATGATTTTTAAGGTCCCTTCCAGCCCAAAATATGCTGTGATTCTACGATTTATCATCCATGGAGAATGCAACTTACAAGAAAGGTAGAGTATCAAGGTAAAATACTATCCTCAGCTCTCATGAGTGGATAACAGAACAAAGCCTAAAGACTAAATAATATGATGTCATCTGGGGTTAGTTTATGTGTATATTAAGTTAACTGAGCTAAGTCAAGCAAGTGCCTGGGATAAATCTGACCACATTTCTCATCATCTTCCAGTGTTTTCAAATGTAATTACCATTTGCCTGGAAGGGAATTTTTTTCTCCTACCAATATCTTGAAGCTGTAACAAGGGCCTATGAGAGATTTTTCTGGTTACAGTTTCTCTTCTAAAAGCAAAGGACATTTTCATGCTGCAGTGGCCTCTGTTACCAGAAGTTCTGATTTACTGAACACAAAGGCAACAATATTTTAATTTTTCCAGGCTCAGACAAGAGGCAGCATTCAGATCAATTTAACAAAGCTTTTTCAACAATGGGGCAACATTTGGCTCTAAGTCTGCCATTCAAACAGCAGCTTACCTTTGGGAATGAAGAGTACATTTCCTTCACAGATCCAGATTTCTGTGATGATGAAAAAGTTCCTGCTAAGCATCAATGCATATAACTAATTTAGACAAGTTAGGAGACACACTCTTTGCTCATTACCTGAAACTTACAGTAGCTATGGGAAAAATACCAGTCATAGCAGAGATTCTCATAATGTCACCTATGTATCATCAGTGCTTAGCAAAGAAGTTTCTTGATAAAGCTTGCTATTATCTGATAGCAACTCTTCAACTGTTGGATTGCATGAAGTGGCACAAAATTCTCCTGAAATATTAATTTTCCTTCTGAGCAACTGCTCAAGTACAGATAAAACAGAAAGGAGGTATATAAGGTCAGAAGTGGAATGCATAGAATCTGCAACCTAAAGTGCAACTAAAACATGGTCCACACTACGCAAACATTCACAAACCCTCGACTTGAAGCACTTGGAGAGTAACAGGACATTCTCAGACATGCTTTGTAAGGGCAAACACTCGCATAAAGAGTGTAAGCAGAAAAAAATAACTGAGGTTACAAACAGGGGCAAAACAGCTGAAGATGTGTAATAACAGCAAATTATTCCACATACGTTCAGATGGGGATCTCATCAGCATACAGTTTGATAGAGATATCACTAGCTACGTAGAAAATATTAATGTTTTACATGAAAATAATACCTTGAGATAATTATTGTACAGAGACTCACTTGAGAGTTAGGAAATGGCAGTTTGAATTTTATGCCCATAGCCTTTATTTGGTCGTTGTATTATACTACCCAGGTGGCTGTTTTTCCCCAAACCACATCTGTGTGGCTCTGTACAAATAATAGACAATGTCGTAGCTACTCAAATTTTTAATTCTTGCTGCTCAGCATGGGGCCACTTCGTGTTTCCATTTCCGTTTACTTTTTGCTTGGATGCTTCCCAAGATCAGCCATGAAAACCCATTAATAAAAGTATTCTAGTAGGAGTCATGACATTTGACATGGAATTATCTGGGTGCTTAATAACATTCTCCAGATGATTTTCATACTAATGAAATAGCACTATTATTTGCATTTGTGAACTGCATGGAAACACGGTTGCCTAAAAAGCCTCTTTCATCTCTGAAGCAGACAGTGTTCTGAATATATTTGTTAAAATCTCAATAAGTCTAAAAACATAATTATTGTTTAAAAGTTTCCCAACTAATAAAGTATTATCAGGAGGGGGACAAATGCTCATCCTGTTGCCAAATATCAAATTTGCACTCTAAAACTCAGGAGTATTAGAGCTATTTAAGAAAAAGAATTATTCTAGTCTTACTCTTGTGAAGCGGAAAGCCATTTTTCCTGGAAAATATGAAAAATTATTAAGCTTGGCAAGGACCCAGAAATGAACATTACAATTCAAACAAATATGTGGGTAAATTTAAAAGCTATAAGATGATTCTGTGCAAAGGATCAAGTCACCACAGAAGTATATATCTTCACTTATAAAAATAAAGACTACTGGAAACATTTTAACCATTTTACCTTTGGTATTGTGTAAGTAGATAGGACCATTATTCAGAAATGTGAGGATCAAGTTTAAGTCCCCTCATCTTAGACCATGGTTGGCCTTGTCCTTCAGTTCCTGGTGCAAGAGAGATTAACAAATGCGAGGCACTAAGGTGCTCCCATTTGTCTGGGATGGGAACCACAAGAGTACCTAAGATAGCTAGAGATGCCCTGTGCTACACAGTAAGTCTCAAAAAATGTATTTTAAAAATAATTAATATTACAGCAAGAAGAACCTTTAAAGAGAATATGAATGATTTAATGCCCCCCAAAATCCATTACTTTCATACACTGTAGCAATATAAATATTTTACAAACAATGAACTTCCACCTCTCTGCCTTTGAATTCCTTTTCATCTTCAGTTCCAAGCTGTTAGAGCCTGGTTTCCTCTCTTAAAGAGCTACAGTATCCTGAAATGCCAGTACCCTGAAACTTTCAGCACAGATGAAGTGATTTATTCCCACTAAGGTTCCTGTTTTAAACTCAATTAGGTAAATAAATCAAATGATTTGTCTCAAAAGTTTCCAAACATACATTTAAAAAAATCCAATATACAGCAGAAGTTTATTTAAGATCATAACACTGAAGTCAAAACCTACACTTCCACCAAAGAATTCATGAGCAAATAAAGCAAGGTGTGGAATTACTAATTCAGAGAACGAGTTCTAATAAATTAGTCCTTTAAAACAACTTTGAGTTGTGAAATCTGTGTCATTGGACGCTTTCTTCTTTAATCCATTCTGAACCTGTTTTCAAATCTTTTCCACAAGGTATCAGCAGGTCTTTAAGATTAAGTATTGTTAGCAAATGTTCTCCTGATAGAACCCATCTGTTAGGAGTTAGCATTGATCTTTTCTCAACATTCATAAAAGAGTCTCTTCTCTATTGTAGATTACCAGCAACTGTGCAGAAACAGCTTTGCTTAGATCTGCCAAGATACTCAGTCCTGCAAAGTATTGAGCACTAATTTCTAGTAAAACCAAATTTCACAGGATTTTAAGTATTTCTTTATTATAGTGTGCCTTTTAGTATAATTATAAGTATAGTCAGCAGATCATTTGATAGGTAAAAATTTCAATTACTGTACAACAGGGAAAAAAATATAAAATGTGTACTTTATAGGATTAACACATTTTTATGACATTCGATTTACTAAAAAAGCTGTCAATTTACATTTTAGTCACTTACAGTCTTAAAACATTGCAGAGAATCTACTTAGATATAAACAGTTATACACTGAGAGATGAAGCTAAAATAGCCGTAAAAAAGACAAAGGAGGAGGAAGCACATTTTCTACATCTGAAGCAAAGCAAACAATTGCAGCAGTAATTACACCCTTTTTCTTTAAAGAAGACTTTAGACCAATTGTCCTGAGGCCACTGAAAGAACAAGATTTAGTTACAGTGGCCATTTGATACTGCAATTTATTGCTTGCTGTATTTTCCTTGAAACAAGATATTTGAGAGACCCAGTTGCTTGGTGTTAAAAGCTTAATTTTCAAAGCAAATTTGAAGAATGATTCCAGATTTTGACATGGCCACTCTTCTTATTACTGCTCACATATTTTCCTTTGGCTATGAAAACAATTCCAGATTCTTTTTGCATTTTGACCATAGCAAATGACGCATGCAAGTGATACAGTTAAAAAATCAAGGTCAAACAATTCTGCCCCTGTTTTTTTTATTTCTATCCTACATCATTATTATTAAATAGAATACTGAAATAAGCTTATTTCAAAGCTGCTATATGTTTTATAAAACATTACCTTTAGATTAATTTGCTATTATTATTATTTCTGCAAATAATAACTTAGAATGCCCCGGAATTACTTTTTAAAAAATATTCTGTTCATGTAATGAATAGACAAAAGAAGTTCAAGTCATGAGTATCTATACCCTTACACATTTTTAAAGCCTCATTATGTAGACATGAGACTACAATCATCTTTGGGAACCTGAACTCCTAAAAATAGATATTTAAAACATTGTGGTTGTGGATTTTCAAGCATCCTCTGCTGATCTGACTTCAAACATAGGAAAATAAATGTTCACAGTGAAGTGATCTGATGTGGACAAGCCTAACCTGCTGCCAGCCCTCAAGTCAGGAAGAGCCGAGAGAGTTTTGAGCCTTTGGAGGAACAGCTGAGCACTGCAGAGGAATGACTTTTTCAAGTGCTTCTGAGATAGAGAATTATGAATTCACAGATACAAACTGATGGATGAAACTTTTTATGAAATAATAGCTCCATTTGCTAAACGTTCATTATACAATAAGCAAGTCCAGCTCCCAGGAGCTGACAAAACAGAGAAGCATTTGCTAGTACAACACAAAAGCAAAGTGAATATGATGGTCAGTAAATATTGAGCGAGCCATGTGTGTTCCTTTTCTACAGCTGGAAGGGGACTTCCAAGGAAATTATTAGCAAAGTAAAACAATGAAGATGATATAAGAAAGGACATAATCAGAGGGCCATATTAAATGGAAAAAAAAAACCAAAAAAACCCAAAAAACAAGGACAGAAAATTAGTGAAGATAAATAACAATAAAGTTCATCAGTCTATAAAAGAGCACTTGAGAGAGGATGGATGAAGAAAGGCAGCGCATTGAACGCACAGCTGTGCATCAGATAGGCTGGAATTTAAAATGCTGGGAATGAGGTGACCTGAACATATCCAGCATCTCAGAGCTTCACATGAGACTGGTTTTACAGCCTCCTGCTAACTCAGTATCTCTTCTGAGCCTGTTTCATCTCAGTGAAGTTCTTCATTTCTAAACCCACATCATACACAGCAAAGCAGCTTGAAAAGCATCCTGCTCCCTCTTTTCCTCCCGCATTATCTGCGCTCTAACTGGTCCTATGCAGCTTCCTGATGACCACTCATCCACACCCCATAATAATTTTTTTTTTGCTCTACTGTTAGCAAATACGTGTGCTCTAATGTTGCATTTTTTTCCATCCATCAGTCTCTGTTCTCCTACCACACCTGCAGGAAATAGCAAAGTCCCTGTATGTACAGCTGCTAGAGGAACAGATGGGAAATAAGAGTATTTATTAATTTAAGGCTAGCTCCCCAAACACCTCACCACTAGAAACATAAAAATTATTTTCACGGCATCACAGAATCATTATGGTTGGAAAAGACCTCTAAGATCACCATGTCTAACCATCAGCATCTCCCCTCCCCCAAAATAAAACTTCATATCTCTATCATCATGCCTGCTAGAGCATGTCCTGAAGTGCCCCATCTACACATCCAGGGATGGTGACTTCATCACCTACCTCCCTGGGCAGCCCATTCCAGCACCTGTCTGCTCTCTCAGTAAAGAAACTCTTCCTCATGTCTAGTTTAGACCTGCCCTAGAGAAACTCCAGGCCATTTTCTCTGGTCCTACCACTGTTCCCTTGAGAAAAGAGGCCAACACCCACCTCCCTATAACCTCCTTTCAGGTAGCTGTAGAGAGCAAGAAGGTTTCCTCTCAGCCTCCTCTTCTCCAAACTAAACATTCCCAGTTCCCTCAGCCTTTACTCATAGGACTTGCTCTCCAGACCCTTCACCAGTTTGGCTGCCATTTCTTTTGCTCAGTTTTCCTTATCTGTATGTTGGGATTAACGTTTCCAATCTGTCTGTGCAGCCCTTGAAGATATAATGATGAAAATTCCTTCTGTGCTGCTAAATATTAGTGCCATTAATGTCACAGCATGGATGAGAGTAGACTTACCATTTAATAAATGGTTATGAGCACTTGTCAAGTTCTCATCCCACCCAAACTTTTGAAATACTGGAATGGAAAAAGCCCTGAAAAATCAAGAGAAATGCTGATGCTGCTTATCCAAATAATACGAAGAGCTGAATCTGAGCTCAGTGCAGTTTTCGATAGATGGTTCCTCGGAATGTGCAGCTGCTCTCGATTTTCCCTATCATTACTATTGGTAAATGTCTTGAATGTATCAGATGAAGACATTAAATAAATTAAAATCTAATTTTCCCATCAAAATTAATTAGCACATTTTCTGTATCCCTGCCAGGTACTTCTCTCATTACTGGTTATTCTCTCTGGCACGTACATCGGATAGTGCAAAGAAGTTTATATTTTCCACTGTCCAACAAGACAGATTTATTCCTCAAGGACTACAGGCTAAACCATTTCCTACATTTGTTAGGAAAAAATATAGCAAAAATAAATATGCAAAATCATCATCTAGCTGACCAGGAGAAATTCTGACATAACTAATTTTGGCAGAATCACCACTATCTGAAATGAAGAAATTAAAATAATTGCTGACATTATTGCTACCAAGAAAAAGTGGAAATAAATTTGCAATGTGATGCTGTAATTAAGATGGCCCTTGGGGTCTTGAGCTCATATTCTGCCCAGTTGCAGAAAAGAGGGGATAAACTTAAAAGGCACCCAAATGAGATTCTAGCCTGCCACAGCACTATCTAAAACAGCAATAATTTGTGTCAATTGCTTCAAAATTACTGTCCCTGAGATCTACTTTATTATGTTTCAACCCTCCTTCAGTATACTTTCAGTGCTATAGAGCAAAAGAGGAGCTAGGTCAGAAGCAGTAACTCACTACACAGTGAAGTCTTCATCTTGATAATGAAAAAAAAAGCCTAGTTACATTTTCAGTCAGAAGGTTGCCACTTTATACCACTTAAGCAACAGAAAAGAGTTAAAACTATTTAGATATATCAAATCCAGTCATCCTAATATCCTTAAGAAAGAAAGGCAGGTTAATACATCATTAATTATCCAGTTTATATTCCCAATTCTTGAATCGTACAAAGCTTTTTGTTTCAGGCAGTATTCCAGACTTCTCCATTTTCTTTTCTCAGCTTCTACAGCTTGGTTGTTTTTTAAGCTTTATTCATCCATCCATCTGAACCAGCTACAACCCAGACTGAGAGCAAGCTAGTTATAAATATTTGTTTACTCTTGCCTCCTTCCTCTATACTTAATTTATGTTACATTTTAGAAGCTTTTAATTAGGGAGCATCTACTGATAACAGGAAGGAAATGGTTTAAAAGTGCATGAGCAAATTCATAGATAAGAATCAAGTTAAAATAAAAAGAACACTTGAAAATGTTTCTCATTCTAACTCACAGTTGAGAAACAGCACTGACTTCCTTGTACCTTGTATCACTGTCTACAAGAGAAATGTGGGCTATATGGAGATAAGATCTTTTACTCTATCAAGCAATGCCTTTGTTTCATATATGAAAAAATATTAATATTGAAAATAAATTTGTACGCTAAAAGGTTTTTTTCAAAATTCCCTTAGCATTGTTCAAAACATTTGCTAAAAATGACAGTCACCAGGTTTTGCCACACATGGTTTTTTCACACCAACTGATGGGTATGGCATATTTCACGGATGTTAATGAAAGAGATAAAATAATTTTTAAAATGCCATTTGTGCACATAGCAGAGAGCAAATCTCTTGGGTAAGAGCAAGGGCTGTGAGACTCACAGCTCACCCATGGCAAGCTGGGGAAGCTCCTCTCTGTAGCTGCAGATCAAGTGGCCACTCAACTCTGAACAGATCCCAGAAAGCCTCTTGTTACTATTAGATGTAGAGCTGGTCCACAGCCCAGAATAACTGCTTGGAAGAGACCCAAAGCTCTTGGCTCTCACATCTGCTTTCTAGATAGTGGTCTTGCCCTTGCTGCGACGTATTTATGACCTTCGTAAATTAAAGATAAGGTTAAGAATATACCATCCTTAATAATGGCTTTTAATAATTAATCTTTAACATAGATTATTATAAAAATGGTATTATTTCCAAAACACAATAAATCAAACACTCTTAAAAACATAAAACATACAAATCAGGAGAAAACTGGCCACCAGTACTTGTGAGAATAGCTTTACCTTTCCTAATGTATTTTTCTCTCCTCCTCTCTCCTTCCTGCATAATATTCTGGTTTGTAACATGCTTTTTATTTGTGTGAACCTAATAAGCTCCTGGGACCTCTCTAAGGAGACTCCCAGAAAACAGCCATCACAAGAAATCAAAATGGTGCATCTGTAACCAGCTAGTTTAAAAGCCATGCTTATTACAAGCCATTTTAATTCCATTACACAGTGTTGATTCCTCTCCTTGGGGAAACTAATCACATGAGTGTGCTTTGTTTCTTTTCCTTTCCTAACATTCCCTTTTTTCACATTTTCAAACAATATTCTGAGTGCCCACTACTCTAAAATGGCACAGCATTCAATTCAAGCCTTGAGGGTAGATTGGCTTTAATCATTTGAAGCACGCTATGCCATTTATCTAATGTCAGACAGAAGCCTGACTTAGTGCATAACCTAAATCATACTACTAGTAGGTTTGGCACATGAGTTTCCACTTACGTATCAAGTTCAGCTATTCCTATAAAAATGTAAAACGATGCAGAATGTGTTGCAAGTTGCGAAGTAAATGCCAGGTGTTAACAAATTTGAGTTTTCAGATTAGTTTACATAATCTGCCATTATTTTTTGTTTGCCAGATCACTGATTTAACTGAATCGAATCAGCCAACAGTTACTGGAGACAGATATCCTTCACTTTCAGAAGTTAAATTGTTATAATTTTTTTTTTAGTACATAGATTTTTATTGTCTTTAGGAACTCCCAGATTTTATTTACTTCTGTTCAACTCATAACCATAAAATAAGCCAATACCGGACTCTCAAAACCTACAGTTTCAGACAAAGTGATACAGCTGGGGAGATTAAGGAGTTATCATGTATTATGCTCAAAAATATAATTTCTCTTCCAACCTCCCTATTCTTCTTCTCACTCTGTTCAGAAAACAAACAAACAAAAAAAGATCACTTACTAAAAACTGTTCAAACCAAGTCTAGCTATTTTTTTCTTCATCTTAGCTGAAAAAAATTTCAATCCAAGTGAGAAAACAGATGTAGTATTAGCAAGCACATAAAGTGGCACATATATTTAAGTGAAACAGAGGGGTCCTTACATAAGCTAACTTGGTGTTTTATTTGGCTACTTTGCCATGCCAGGTTTTGCTCCTGCAAAAAAGCTTAGAGTCTTTTCAAGGTAACTGGATGTCGGCTCTTTCAGATACACAGGACTGCAGAAACTTTCTTGGCTTTTCCTGATTTAATCCAGATAGTTTACATATAATTTATGTAAGCCATCTATATGAAGGATCTGCTTATATCAAAATGAGAATTCTAACTTAGAAAATACAAACAAACTTTAGCTCTAGTATTCTTGCCAAATGTTTCTTTGAATGACAGTCAAATTAATACATTTGCCAAGCATGAAACATCTAAAAAAAAAATTTGGTTTATATCAAATGCACAGTGTGACCTCAGCAAATATATACTCTCCATTTTACTGTAACATATTATATTCTCTGGTCAGTGAAACAGGTTGTGATGGAACAAAAGCCTTCCTGTAGCATAATTCACAAAACCATTGAAAGAAAACCAGTATCTTGGATCAAGTTTTTTTTCTTTTTTTTTTTTTTTTTTTCTTCTTTCAAAAAATGAAAAAGGGAAAAAGGAATCTTCCACACTGTTTATACATCCGTCAACTAAAAAAAAAAAAAAAAAAAAAAAAGCAGGAAGTATAATTAGAAGTAGGAATTAAGTAAACTTGGGTTGTCTCTGTAAACAACATTTTCCATTAAAAACATTTATTGGGCAGTTTACTGTTAGCTTTGGAGGTAGAATGCCTCCAGAATGTAGTCACAAATAAGGGAAAGAAAGAGTGACTTAAAATTACAAATGGCACGATGCAGGAAGAGGTTCAAGTGTGGTTATCCAGGAAAGAAGAATCACTCAGCTAGGACAAGGTACCCACTCAAGCAGGAGTCACATGAGGAAAAATCTCTGTGCAGACTCTCTAAGATTTCCTGAACTGAACACAGAAAGAAGCAGTAGCCAAAATCAAAGGAGCCAGTTCCAAATTGGAATTTCAACAGTCCAAGCATTCAGAGTTTTTGTAATCAGTTTATGCATTTTGGTCTTTAAAAAGCTAAGACCATTTTTACACTTAAACCATTCAGGGTTCCTATTTTCAGGGTTCACTGGAAATTGGTAAAGTCCAAGCAGAGAAGGACCATGCTATAGAGGTCACATTCATACCACATGGTACAATAAAATTCCCTGTTATTGCCCACTTCAAGGAAGACACTCTGGCATGAGAAGCAGGGATTTCTCAAATGAAAAATGAGATCTTCACATTCTACAAACATGTATAAAGACCATTATATATATATAAAAGTCATTTTATACAAATAAAAGCCATGTTACAAAACAGGAAATAATGCAGAGATGAGGGAGGAGAAGGAGAGAAAACTGCTCCTGGAAATACATTATTATAATTTTTGCTGCTGTTATTATTATATGTATCATGTATGGCCATATATTATCATGTATTTACACTGGAAATGCATTAAAAATGTAAGAGGCAATCAGGTAGAAGCACGGTGTTCCATAGAAAATCCACTTTTTAACCCATCACCAGCAATGACTTCTGAGGCTCCCACCTTTGGCTACTGAGCAAAGAACTTGGGCACCAAATTTGTTTCTCAAGAAAAAATATATGAAAATAATTTTCTAAATGAAAATGGACACAGAGAATGGTGAAGGAATTAGATCTGTAAGGCCCTGAATGCCCTCACCTCATGCCACATTAGTAGCAGTCACGGGATTACAATAACCAGATTTCCAAATCGGACCCAAAAAGAACAAAACAGAAGATCTCAGTATCACTTATTTGTCATTAAAAATAAAATTAAAAAAGCCTAGGACTCTGAAAGCATGTCACCAGATACACAGAAGTATAAAACAATCTTCCTAGCCCTTGTACTATGTCAGAACACACCAACAGTTTAAAGCTTTATTCTCCTCAGGACAGCACAAGCGCTACCTAAAGAGATTTTTCATTGAGCAACTGAATGTAGGAACATGGATTTCTCACAAAATGAACATGGGTCATTTACCTCAGAAAAGAAATACATTTTTATGGACATTAAATACAAATTATCTAAATGCACTGCACAGTTAAATACAATTGCCATTCCTATTCTTTCATAAGCAATGCCTATAAAAGGATAGAGCCAGGGTTAAGACCTTCATTTAAACTAATCATAATAAACGTCAACAGAAGCATCAGGAGAGGAAGGCATGCCAAAAATAACAGAACAGTAGTAAAGAAATAACACACAATAATTCTAGTTAAAGTTTTAGATGCTGATTTATCTTAAGATGCAGCACAAAATACTAGAAGGAAAACTAAAAGTGTACTCAATTTATACTTAATTTGAAGGCTACAAACACTGTGCCTGTGATTTCTGCAAAAAAAAAATTGGTTTTGAAGCTCTTGGACTTTCTTTTAAGGAGGTATCTGTGCTAAATTGGGATAGTTCTGAAAACAGAGATACGTTCAGTCACTGTAAAATACAGAAATGATACAACAGGAATCCCAACCTCCTCTTGGGCAGGGGGTGTCCACAGGGACACAGGTTAGTTGATGATGATGCTGGGAAAGGCACATAGGTAACAGAGGAGTGAATTTAAATGAGATGCTAAACAAAATTATGGCTTGGTAACTGCTACTTCCAAAGCCAATGAGTCTGCATTCTTTAATAATTGATATTTGTTTTTTTAGAGCTATGGAGACTATATCATATCTTGCTATCTGGTAAAGTAATAACTCACAGAATCACAGAATGTTAGGTGATGGAGAGGAACTTCAGAAATCATCTAGCCCAATACTCCTGCCAGAGCAGGTTCACCTAGACTAGGTTGAGCAGGATGATGTCCAGACAGGTTTTGAGTGTCTCCAGACATGGAGACTCCACCACCTCCCTCAGCAGCCTGTTCCAGCACTCTGTTATCCTTACAGTAAGAAGTTTTTCCTTATGCTTATGTTGAACCTCTTTTGTTCCAATTTGTGACCACTGCCCCTTTTCCTGTCCCTGGACACAACTGAAAAGTGTTTGGCACCATCCTCCTGATACCTGCCCTTTGAGATATTTATAAGCATTGATGAGATCTCCCCTCAGTCTTCTCCAGGCTGAACAGATCCAAGCTCTTCAGCCTTTCCTCATAGGG
Organism: Heliangelus exortis; assembly: GCF_036169615.1. NCBI lineage: Eukaryota > Metazoa > Chordata > Aves > Apodiformes > Trochilidae > Heliangelus > Heliangelus exortis. The sequence goes on from NC_092424.1 coordinate 38,601,487, forward strand.
CAGATGCTCCAGTCCCTTAATCACCTTAGTGACTATGGGCTGCACTCTTGTCAGTAGTTCTTTGTCCTTCATGAACTGGGGAGCCCAGAACTGGACTCACAAAAATACAAGCCAAAATTAGGCAACTGTTAAGGGGAGCACTACTCAGCTCAAATAATTCAAACTCTGGCTGGCACCTATAAACCTCAGAGCTGGGCCCACTCATTAATCACAAAGTTTCCTTTGCTCAGGTGCTGACCTTTGCAGAAGTTGTTTTCTGTAACTGAAAATCAACCCAGACACAGATCAGTACCCCAAAACATGATGAGCTGTATAATGCTTTTTTTTTCTTTTCCCTCTCTGAGCAAAGCAACTGTAACACTAATAGGAAGGTTTTAAAAGAAGGGGCAGGGGGTGAGGGTGAACAGGATGATTCTAAGATGATGCTGAAGTATGATCTACAAATGATGCTACTTTGCTGAAATATTGACAAACTGATGTACTCTGTGCATGACTACATTAGCTATCAGTAATCACTATTAAGATCTGGAATGTTGTGATGCATTTAGTAATTTCCTTTAAATACCTACTACTCACTACTTTATGATGACACAAACCTGAACCAAGAAATGACCTACTGGAGTCTTATTAGTCATTTTCCTCTTTTGCTCAAAATGGCAATGAATCTGCACAAAGATGGAAGCATACTGCCTTTAGGTAACTGCCCAAACACATTGTGAAGTATTTTCCCCTGCTTTCATGGCTACCAGCAGTCTCCCCACTCTTTAACAAAATTAACCTTGATATAAGGCATTTGTTGCTACTACAAATTACTTTCTGAACATTACTATCATACGCAAGCTGTATAAAAACCATTGCATTAGTTCTGCTAATGGTAAACTTATGCTTACAAGACACTTCCTCTCCCTCTGTAATAACAGAATAAAGTTGAATTAAATGAAGCATGAGACATGAAGCCTCTAACCTATTTTTGCGAACTGTACAAAGGCATTCAACTCTTTAAAACAAGAACATATTTTATATGGACTTTTAATTCCAACCCTATGAAAAAATCTGGAAACAGACCACTACATCTGCTTTGGAAATTCCTCTGTTTTGGAATAGTCAATTGAAGGATCAATGCTTCAGTCTACAAACCTGAAAACCCAGCAGATCTCTGTTTTTTTGTCTCTGGAATTTTCATGGCTTAAAAATAACTGTGTTTTGACCATTTTAGAGTTGCAACTGTGCTCACATACTTTCCTCTATTTACTAGCAAGTTAATTGAGTTGAAGAGAGACAGACACTTACTGTTTGGTAACCTGAAGGCCAGTTTGAGTGCACAGAATTGTAGCACAACAGAGGATTACCACATGTGCCATCACCAAGGGAAATTAACTAGTACAATCTCCAATGACCAAGTATTTCCCCAAGGAGAAAAAGGATCCAGTACAACTTCAGTAAAGTAGTACAGATTATAAAATAATCACCTAGTACATTTTAAAGTAAGGTAGGAGAAGTGAGAATAAAAGGTTTTAGGTGGTCTAATGCTGATGATCCATTAACACCTCTAATGACTTCTGTTAATTACTGAGATTTCATATATGAACAAACACCTTTTTTCTAAACTGCTGAGCACATTCAAATGTGAATTAACCATTTAGTGAGACAAGCAATTAAGACAAATTAGAAAACAGTTTAATGCGCTTTCTGCATCAAAAATGCCTTCTAAATGCCTTTCAGTGACCCAAAAAGTGAACAATAAGAACTATGTTAAAGGCTACTGTCAGAGACACAAAAAGCAAAGACATGCAAGCTTTGTCTACACTCATCCTGAGAAACCCAGCAAATTGCTCTGTCATGCATCTTGTACCCTCCCCAGCAATCATGAGAACCTTTGCCCTTTGCCCTGACAGATTAAATCGAAGCATGAAGGAGTGGGATCTTAGCCAAAGAATATTACATTTTAAAAGCTGACCTAAGCTCTTTTGATTTGCCCTTTCATTTTGATCTCATGATGACGTTTGAGTACTTTGCTCAGATATTGAGTTCATCAATCTCTAACCCTCTCCTGATTTCTTCTGTTTCAGGGAAGGCTACAGTGTTCTGCACTTTACAGATCAACTTTAATAAAAGGGCCCATATGATACAAGAGTACTAGATTACTTAGTCATAAAGAAAATATGTAATCCGGATTTATTTCTTTTACCTCTCAAATTATGAATATTTTATGCACTAACACTTGAAATATAAAATGAATTATTGCTTAAGTACTAATTTTGTACTTACAGAAAATTTCTCACCAGTGAAAGGAACTGTGCAAGCATCCCCTTCACTCATCCACCCACCCAGCATCCTCCTTCCTTAAACGATTGCAGTAAGTACCTTCTAACTTCTCTGTAATTGGGTGCTTGGCTGTTCTTAAACCTCTAAAACTGACATGAAGATTAATGACATTTGATATCATGAGTGAATAACAGCATAAAATACCACAATATTTTATTTTAAATTAAAATTCCCATGTCTGTCACAGTTACCTTTATATGTGTCCCTGGCATCAAGCCTTCAGACCTGAAAACCGTGGGAGCAACCTGCGTGGGTCAGGACTTAAGTAAGGAAACACCGAACCTTCTATCTCGTTGAGTCCCAAGATTGAGAAAGTCTTAAGCACCTTGCAGAGGTTAAAACAAACTAGTTGCCTCAGCCCAGCTTTGAAATGGATATATCACCATTATTAATAACAACAAAAGCTCATGGACATTTGAACTACCGTCATACTTCAAAAAATTTACTTCAAAGTTAAGACTAAAGTTTGTAACACCACTGTATGAACTATAAAAATACTTGCTTGGGCAATTTTACTCGTGGAAACAAGTTCAGTTCATATAAAGCTAACAAAAACACTACTATAGAGAATACCACTACAACTTCTTAAAAAAAAAAAAAAAAATCAATTTATGAAGCAGCACAGTAGAGACAAAGACCAAGTATATCAACTCTGAATTTTTATGTGTGACACCCTCCACACTTAGCACACAGACTGAATTTATGTAATTCCTGATGACTAAGAAGCTAATGTCTCTTCTTGGTACACAGTGATCTAATATTCCACATAATCATTCAAGTCTTCCTGACAATGCAGTAGAAAAAGCACACATATTTGCACACAAAGGATTAATATTTTGAGGTTGCGTAATTTTTCATCTCTTTAGCTGGACCATCCTAGAAATTAGTCATCTTTAAAAGTGATAAATCCAAAGAAAATGCATCTTTGTCAGTGTGCTGATGGAGGTGATGGACACAGAGCATTCACATCCTCTAGATACATTATAGTTTCTCTTTTCAGTTAGAAAACTCAATTTTTTCTATTCCATTTCCCAGAGATAACAGTATGGAAAGGTGGTAAAGTAATATTTCAGATAACAAAGGAGTTAAATTCAATTCTGAGAAAAACAACATTCATTCAGATTGTTTAAAACACTACCTAGTAGGATTTTGTGACCCAATCTCTCTCAATTCAAATATTCCATGAAACCCGCAAGACATTGCTTTGGTGCTGATGTGCTCTTACTCCTTGTTTTAAAGGCTGAGAAAGTTCACAACAGACAACTGAAACTTCCAGTAAATACACTGAAGACAATGCTTATACTTAGTAGAATTTAAACCAAACAATCATACAGGAAACACAAGAAAACAAAAGGGAAAAAGGAAAAGAAGGGAGGAAGAACATTAAGGCAGAAACAAAGAAAAACAGACATTGTCAAGCCTTCAACTTTTTGACATAAGCGCATCTTTTGTGTATCAATTTTTGTGCACAAAGAAAAGTATTTTTGTAGTACCTAAATATGCTAATAGTTAATCAGCTTTCAGAACACATCAGCCTGTTGTTGACACAATCCAAGGAAAAGGGTTTTCAGAGCAGTGTTTAAATGGGCTTGACTTTATTCCATCCATAACAAAAAGCCTAGGTTATAACTGCAAATTTAAAATTGTTACAAAATAACAGACCCAGCATATTAAGGCTAGCAACAGTAATTTCTCTGGTATTTAAAGGCAACTGTTTACATTAAAGAACCTCCCAGAAGGATTTTGCATAGGAGTGATTATCTTTTAACAGACAGTAAAGTTATTAGCAAAGTTACAGGCTATCAACAGAATGTCTTTTATTATTATGCACATACTAGTGCTTCATACTAACCAGAGGACTATGCAAAATGTTTCTAACATTTATTGAAATAAAACCATTTTGATTCCACAGAGAATGGATTCGCACTTAGATAGAAATGAAAACTGTTAATTATACATATACTTAGAATGGTAACTGAGACATCACAACTTCCATTATATGCAGTGTACAGGTTAAGAGAAGAGTCTCAAAACATTTCTCTGGTCCTGCATAGTGCTGAAGAGAACAAGATTATGTGTTCATGGTCGCACATGCCTACACTGTTAATCAACATGCTTTCTATCTTAAGTTTATATATCTTATGCCAAAAATTATCTGTTATTCTGTGGAAAACGATTTGCTAAGCCTCTTGATATTTCTCTCTATTTCACTGGAAACACATGCTGAAGATGTGGATGTTCCAGACGAAACACTCTGAGCAGGCTGCACTTGAAATGGTTAAAGTCATTCAGGCAATCTCTTAATTTCTCCCCTTATCCAGCAGCAACAAAGCTCAATCATATAACCTGACACTTCCTATGCTTGGATCCCCAACTAGATAAATCGAAATAAGTGAAGGTTTCCTCAGAAACTGTCTCTCTTCTACCCAAAAAAAGTCACTTGTGATATGCTGATGTAAATAAGGAGATATTTCTACAGAGAGAATTCACAGACCTCAAGAAGTGATGCAATCCATCGGCTCCTGCTCTCTGATAGAACTTAAATATCTATGGCATCCCTGACAAATCTTTACCAAACCAATGTTTTAAAAGACCTTCTGCCTTTTCCATGTTTAACTGTTATCTAGCTGAGATTTACTCCTACTAAAATGCCCTTGCTACAACTTGAAGTTATTTCTTCTAATGTATCCATAAAGCATTGAAAAGGATTGATAATTATTCTCTTTGGAACAAAAAAAGACAAGTCTGTCAACCTTTCCTCAAAGATCAGGTTTTAATATATTTGGGTTTGACACATTTCCCTGAACTCTTCTCTCTGAAACTGACTGTTGTGTACAAAGAACAAACTGAGAAATACATGGTGCTAAAAAGGTATCTTGGATCCTTTTCCAACATGACGTAGGTACATCCTTACACTTCTCAGACTCCTGTATCTTTAAAAACCCCCGACCAATCTTCACAAAATCTTTTGTGGATGCAGCATGTGTGGAGGTTCTTAGCTATTCCAGGATGCAAGGAAAACCTTCAAAAGCCAATTAAGCTCCACATCTCTCTCATACTGGGAAGCCCAGAACTGGACACAGCACTCCAGATGTATAAGTACTGTTTAACATTCCTAAGCAAAGATATGGCCCATAACACTAATTCCATACTTAAAAAAAAAAAAAACAAAACTATGTGAAACTTTGACAGCGTAGGTGAAATTTCTAAAATTGCAAGCATTTTATTTACTTTGACCTAGTTTGTATATTTGGCAAGGGCAGAGAAAACTTCTTCATTGCCACAAAGAGACCAAAGGCAAAGTGGTCTTTATCAGGTGTGTACTTGAGCTGACACACATAAAACCCATTACAACAACTTCCTTCTGTTAGGATTACAAACTTGTCTAAATATGCTATCACATTTGAAGCTGAAGAGAATATTTTTTATATTTTTCACAGTAAAATGCAAGAACTGAAAATAAAAGTGAGGCTGACAAGCATTTGGTTGAATGAGCATTAGTCCTTAATCACTTGCCAATGTAATCACCTGCCAATCAACTAACAATGCACAGAACTACCAAAAGGAAGAGGGATAAAACCACAAAATGATCCAGAATGATGAAAAACATCATTCTGGAATCACACTTTTGTATGATAAGATGGATGGGTAGATAGATAGATAGATAGGTAGATAGACAGACAGACAGACAGACAGATAGATAGATAGACAGATAGATGAATGTCAAAAACACCAGTAACAAAGCATTCAAAGACAAGATTTGCAGAACATAAATACAAATCTCTTCAGTTCTGAAACTTATGATGCAAAGAAAGATGACACGCATTGGTACAAATGAAAAAAATATTTAAATGTGTTGCAAAGTCCAGAATTTGTAACTTCTCCCGATTTTACATTTTACACTTCAGGATTTATTTTTTTTTTTTTTAAGAAGAAGATTCACCCATGAAAAGTCAGTACTTTCAAGAATTTGTCTGGACTACTTAATCTAAGGACTAAATCACAACATCTTGGGGGTAGGGGAGGGAAACCAGACAGAAATGTGAACCTGGTAGAACTCCTAGTTGGAAGGAGTTAATAATCCAGAATGAAAGAGTTAAGAATTAGAGACAAGGTTTCAACTGGGGAGGCCTGTGAACTGATTTGCAATTCTTTGTGTTATTTTTAAGTTATTTTATTCCTCATTCTCAGTTTACTTTATCTACATGTAGCACATATAATGAGAACAGAATTTCACAAAAAAATCAGAAGCACCAGAATTAAATTGTTGATATCTCTAAGCTAGCAAACATCAAGAGTCTGAGATGAAAATGTTTCTTTTTTTTGCCCCCTCTTTTTAATGAGAAAGTCAGCAGATAATTAAGCACCTTTTTGTTTACAATATGAGACACTATATTGTATAAAAACTGATCCCTGGAATAACGGAGGCACTATAAGTTTGGCCAGGCCAGAGTCTGAATTCATGGAAGGTATAGCAGTAATTATTTTTTTTACAAAACAAAGGGATCATTTCATCTCAATTACACCACAGAAATGGTGTGTGTTTACATTATCTACCCCAAAGTCTCATTTCCTTTTCACTCATTACACATTCAAGACAGGCACTTCAAATAACAAAGCTGAGGTGCATTAATGAAATAGAGAATGACTTGCCCTTTGTTATTTACAGCACTTATGGAAGAGATATACATGTTTGTGCCAAAAAAATTTGGGTAAGCATCAGTACAGGTTAAGATTTAAAATAAATTACTCCAACACAGTTTACCATATGTATCATGAACTGTTAGGTACTGAGATATGGGACTAGATGCACAACTCTAATGAAAAACAAAAAACACAGGAATTCTGTATCTGATTCACTTATCAAAGTATCTGTATGAAGGAGAAGAATTAATTATGTTCCCCACCTGTGTTTCAAAGGATAGTTTTATTCGTACAAGTGAAAATGCATGTCTTTCCATTTAAAAAAAGCTACCCATTCCAGACAATGAAGATAATGTCTGCAATCCTCTTAATACACTACATTTGTTAAAAAATTTACTATACTATACAACGGAAGATACATGTTTAGCACACAGCCAATGCAGAGTGAGTTCTACACACAGAGAGAGTGACCAGCAGAGACTGGTTTTGGTTTCCTTATTATCATGGCTGCTATTGTTTGTGAATGTCATTAAAGAGCTGCAGTTTTCTTAAAATGAACCCCATTTCAGACAGTTTCAAGTTTGGGCTTCAGGCTTACCTTCACTGAAACAACATTGTCTTAAACATGAAATGAAAACAGTGACTCCTTCAACATGTCAGGGATGTTTAAAAGAAGTTTAAAACTTGCATCCCAAAATATATTTCCAGAGAACATTCCAGACACAAGACAATGATCTTGTGCCCAGAAAGACTGTATTGTCTCACAGCTTTCTCCCAAAAGGCCTCCCTTTCATCCCATGATCCATCAGCAACCCAGATAACATTCAAGTACCACACATACTCCCTTTCATCTTATTCATGTCTTTCTTCTAATAAGAAACCCATTTCCTCTCAAACCATGCAAACTTCTCCCCTTTTCCTTACTCCCTCCATGGAGCAGGAGAGAGAAGTCACACTATCCTCCTTACTTTACTCTGTCTCAGGGAAACCAGAGCAACAATATATCCTTTAGTATTTTCTGGTGTTCATATATGAATTATTGTCGCTTCCTGAATAACGTAACCTGACATATGGACACCACCATATCCATCTGGAAAGAATCTCAGTGGTTTATATTACCACTGGTATTACAAGAGATAGTGGGAGGGATTGTTACAAAACGCAAGCAGAACAGAGCAGGATTCTGTTTTCACACCAACCCTGAAAAGACAGCTCACTGAGGATGAATGTACTTTTGCCCTAAGAGGGGTTTTAAGTAGCCTTTTGACCTCTCAGAGAAACCCAGAACTTGGCTCCTAGAGATGGAATATAAGAACAAAAAGGGCCCATCCTGAAAGCTATATTGCCCTGAGACTTCAAAAGACCAGGCCCATGCTGAGTAGCTCGTCAATCATTTTTGTGTCCATCCATCACCTCAAAATACTCAAGTTTTCTTTCCAGCCCTGTTTTTTTTCACTTCGTGCAAGCCTCAGAAGTTAACCGTTTTAGATACTTTAATCAACGGTTATAAATTATTTTTAAATTATTTTCAACATCTGTCAACACATATTTCATCCAGGACTGTGCATACAGCAACACCCCTTTTGCAATTATTACAGCTATTAAAAAAGTGAGAGCCACAAAAATGAAACTGACATCTGCTAAATACCTGTCTTTACCATATATATACACAAGCACGTTTAGACCGACAGACAGATAGATGGATAGATAGATAGATAACATACACATGCCACGAACATGAAGGAAACCAGTCCCAAGGGATTACCTAAGCCTCAGGCCACTACCACTAAGAGACTTGCAGACAATGGATTCAGACTGTCTACACTTTTAACAGTTTTTCATTTATACCACTTCAACCCCCCTCTTCACTGATTTTTCTATAAAGACAGGGAACAAACTCAAGCTCATATTTAATATCTGCATCGCCTTCAATTGGCCAATCCCCACCTTTCTCAGCTTAAGACCATGCTTTATTTGCTCCATACACAGACCCCAAAGGTTCAGTAAGGCAATATCCAGTCAGGTTTCTCCCAAACAAATACAATCAGTAATTATTTCTTGGGTCTCATATGCTCAAACTGAAAGGAGAAGAAGTTTGCTTGAGAGCTCAATCAAGTCAAAGTCGCAACTTCAAAGCAACTCGACCATTTAGTATTCCTAAAAGTTGTTATAATTACTGTCTTGATAGCAATAAAACTTACAAAACTCTTATTTCTGTTCTGGAAAAGCAATGTCCTTAATCAGAGGGTCCCTTATTGTGAACACGTGTGATTAATGCACAAGGCAAAAAAAAAAAACCCAAAAAGAAATGAAGAAACACACTCTCACTCCCTGCTGCCTTCACCAAAGTGAAGAGCTTCTGCTTAGTAAATGTAACTACTAAATATGAAATGTCTTAAATATTCTTAACTTCTTAATTTCTAAAACAGACTCCAAGATCAGTTCAGAAATCACAACTTAATGTATTCACACTTCATATCATAACAATTGCTCCTTAAGGTTTTCTTAGAGAAATTCTCTTCTGAATTAAAAGAAAAAAAAAATAGTATGTTATGCCTAAAATGCTGAAAACTACTTTTCAGGAACTACAGGCACATGAGCAATCAGTAACAACACTAAACAGCATTTTTAGGTATTGCCTAAAAGCTGTAAAAAATGCCATCTCTTTTTAGGTTTCAAAGCTTAAAATTGTGGAAAACACCCTTGTCTTAAAAGAGCTCACAGATATCCCAAAAGTGTAAATTTGACCTCGTTAAAAAATACGTCAAAACAAGTGAAGGGGGAGACCGGGGACAGCAGCACAAAACATCCAGCCAAGAACAAAATATGGGTAATTGGGAGTTGGGTCTTGGGGATTTATTTTGAGTGAGAGAGAACATTTATGTAGAAAGATCTTCTAGAATTCATATTCACAGGAGCAACATCTCTCACAGCATAAATGTGCCAATCAACCACAGCAACCATTTGGTGAGCTGAAACCTCCCAGTGGCTTAGGTATTTATTACAGCATCTGAGTTTAGGAAGGACAGATCCACCCTCAAAAGGCAATTAACTTCAGTGCACTTCCATCTTGTTTATTTAGAAAAAGGTCCCTCTGGCCAACATTGAAACTGCAGCATTCTGGTTTTGAAAGTGCAAGGTCAAAAAATTCCCCCAAAAGGAAAACAAACTAAAAGATAGGCTGCTAAATAAGGTTCCAAAAGACATTCAGAAAGATGATTTCTATGATCACACCCTCCTATGATGACTACAATCTTCACTGTGCTGTATGAAGCTCCTCCTAGGCATTGCTGTGGTACTGAATATGAATCAAACTATACATTCCAGTATCTCATCTGAGCATGTAATCACTTGACAAATCAATCAGCACTCGCTTCACTCAAAAATACAAAGGGACAGATTCACTCCATGGTTGCAGGGGGATCTGCAATCAGAGACTGAGATGAAAAGAGACCAGGGCTTCTCCTGTTTCTCTGCTCTGCCTGTTCTGCTTCAGGCAGTTCCAGCAGGAAACCGACCATATCAATGCACTTGCCAATTAAAAGGAGGTACACCTTTCCCTCAGCTGCCTTTGAAAAAGTCCAAAAGCCAAAATGGGAGATGAACTGGGGTCAAATTTGGTGCTCAGGCTTCTTATCATGTACCTGATCTCTCTGGCCCATCACCCTTGCAGTGGGTGAGCCAAATACCACACAGCCAGCCAGGAAGGTGTTGTACTACTCCCTAGGGAATGTGTAGGACTTACAAAAGAGAAGCAGAACAGAAGTAACCTACCAAAGGGAGAAATAATTTTTCCACAAGCAGTCTTGAGGGAATAATCTGCCTTATGGATGAAGCAGACATGAAGTAAAACTTTCAAAAACATGAAATGGTGCTGGAGAAGAAAGAAGAGTAAAAAAATCCTCTGTAATGGAGATAGAGCTTTCTATTTGTGCTACCCAAAACTAAGGGGTAAGCTTCCAACCCAGAGATCAGTTAAACCAGGCTGCACAATCCATTGCAGCAGAATGTTTATCTACATCCTGTGAAACACGAGTATTTAAGGAAGTCATGCAAAATTAATCTGTTTTTACACTGAAATGAGAGAAACAGCATTTATATCCTTAATATATTTTCACACTGGTAAGAGTGATCTATAACAAAACCAAAGTAGTCTTTACAGTATCTGAAGAGATTGTGCCATTTTCATGCAAATTTCAAAGTCAATGTTCAAATCCAAACCACTCTGGTCCTTCCCGAAGGAATTTTGTAGCAGGTGGTGTTAATAATCCCTGAAACAGGATTCTCTTTGCTGCACCAGCTAAAAGTTAGGGGAAAAGGGATTATGACAAAGACTTCACCTGACCCAGTAATGCCTCTGTCATTTGTCACCTATCATGTCAGTTTTAGAATAAGCAGGTATAACATTTCAATCATAATACTGCAGATTTACTTCTACACCTGCCAAGGTTGAAGGCTAATGTGCTCTTAGAGACCCATTCTCCTGGAGGAAGATATATGGAAATGAGAAAGCTACAAGGAACTGCCAGTTTTCTTGAGGGCTTTCACAAACCCCTTCTACTCTTTTTTATCATAATAATAAAAAAAAGAAAAAAAACTAAAAAAAAAACTTCAAAAAAAAATGTAGAGAGAAGGAATGGTGAAGTAGAGGTCAGACCACAATGTCTCCAGTGAAATATCTGTGTGACAGTTTTCTGAAGTCACCTTATTGAAAGTAACACTGCTTCTTGTCTTAACATGAATGCTTTCCAGTTTTCATTTATGTTGATTGCTCATGCAGTAAAAAATGTCTGGGGCAGCAATGTCACATCACATAACGAAGAGCTGAAAGATATGATACCTTACTAATATCTAATCCCAAGGTTACAGATACATCAGAGCCATTATTTTGCCATTAAAGTCCCATATTTATAATAAATTAAAGACCTTTGGACCCTAATATACACTGGAGTTATATAAGTACACAAGCAAAGCATTTCTTTATTAAGCATCTGCTTTTCCAAAATGCAATAAAAATTATTTATTTCATGTGGAACATTCAACAGACACATTTTAAATATATCATACCAATTTTTGAATGTTTTGCTATAAATATTTGAGGTGCAGATGAAACATGGTAACAGATATTAAATAACTTTAGATGGTATATTTAAACTACTCGATAAATCTCCAGACTACTTTAATCTTTTAAATGGCAATTTAGCACTTTAAAATGTTACAAGATGGGTATATACACATATTTGAAAACAAATCCAAACAGCAAATTTAGAAAACCTGTGCCTGGAGATCTAATCTACTATTTTTAAAAAATAAAATAAAAATTTCAAGATTCATATCAGAAAGAGATTACAACTTCTAGCACTACTGTCCAGAACCATAAACATTTATCTACCAAATACCCTTAGATTTGTCAGCTTTATGCATTCAGATGTAACTGGACAGAACTACTACATGGAATAGGTTTATGCATAAAATTGTAATTTTAAGAAATGGTTATTTCTAAGAAAATCTAGTTTCTGGTGGTTACAGTCATCAGATCTGTTGATTTTCTATTAGCTTTTCAATTCAAAGAAGACTATGGTGACCCTCTTAGTCACTAAACCAGCTTTTACCCCGGAGCTACTTTGCATTCCCATTTTCAGATTATACGCTATTTTCAACTAGATACTATTTTCAAGTAGGTGCTATGATACACTGTTAGAAAACCAGGGTACTGTTCTTGACATAGGCAAACAAAAAAACAATCATCATAGACTCGGTTTAAATAAGAGTAAAATGCCTCTATATTTTGGGTAGATTTCAGCTACCCAAAATCTATACAATTGTGTAAGATTTTAAAACTCTAATTCCTTCAGCAGCGAAGAGAAATGTCTACTGAGGAAGCAACTTTTGGTGCTTTAGCTCTTCATAAAAAAATCATTAATGTATTTTATTGTTTTAAGCATATAATGTCAAGATCTGGTCCTCAATGAGTAAATGGAGGCTATCTTACTCTATTAAGGCTAGCATCTTTAGAGAAAACAACACGTTTCAGGAGTTTTCTTTCTCTGTGCAATTTATTCCTGCCCACATTTCCCAGTGCTCTCAATCCCACATTCAGATTTCCTGTTCTTCCCACTCCCTTTCACAAACTCGGACTCATTCTTTTCCCTTCCTTTTGAGCCCATCTCCCTTTGTCCTTCCAGTTCCATTGCTCCTGTGAATCCATCTCTCCTCCCACTTCTGCTATTTCCCTATTTCTTTTAAAACAAAACAAAAAGAAAGAAATTCCCAAAGAAATCCATACACCCACTGCCCCACAAAAAAAGAAAAATAATCCACAAACAAGGAAGCGGGGAAAACTACGAAAAATCCTGCAGCTGTATAGAGCTCTTGTTCTTTAGTCTGTATGTGACATTAGACTGTTATCTTTTGCCTTTTGATTTATTTAGACTGTAAACCAAACAAGTTAAGATCAGAGATTTAATTCAGTAAGTCACTTATTTGATTTCAGGAGGCAAAGATGGATGGCTGGTGGCGTTTAGGTGGCTTAAGTAAATACTGAAAAAAAAACCAAAAAAACCCAACAAAACAAAAACCAGTTAAAATTATGCTTCCATCAAGACAACGTAAGATTCTTCCTAAACTCCTCATCTTAACAGCATCCTAGCTGCATCAACAGGGTTACTTACATCTTGCACTGCAACCAGTAGCAATCTGGAGGGCCCTGAAGTGTCTGGTTGCCATGTAACTATCATCTACACCCGAAGACACATTCATGTCTGGAATAAGAACTAAGCTTTTCCCATTTTACTGGCTTTAACCGGAGTGTGGCTTCCCTTTTAGCCTCCCCTCTCTGTCTTCTCTACTTCTTTTCTCCAGGTGTTAAGATTAAGTGCCTATGTATCAAAGAATGATGCCAGGGAAAGCAAAAGTTTGATTATAACAGAGCTCAAGCCTCAGTCCTTACACTCCTCACATGGCTGGAATCAAAACAATAACTGCTCCACATGTCTTTAGACACATTCAGCCACACAGACTCTTGTCCCTTCACTAGGCATGTGTCGCCAGCCTGCAATGAATAGTGAAAATGCACCTGCACAGATCTAAAAATTTAACCTGAAGTTCACATTAATAATGAAGCACTCCAGGTGGCCTGCAAGCTGGGACCATAATGAGGAACTTTCAGTGACACACTGGTTATCAAATGTTGAGCCAGGTCACTACACATGAATAAAGTAATCTCCCTAGAAAGATCAAAGGGGAATTATTTCTTCTTTTTAAGAAAGATTACACTTGCCTACTGTAAAAAGTCTGAAGAAAGACAATGTGCTAAAACATTTAACTTAATTAGACTGGAACTCAATAAAACACATCAAGAATTATCAAAAGAGCAGAGAATTACTCTGAACTGTATATACAACAGTGGCTTAATCCTGCCCAGTGCCCTCTCAACCCCTGCTGACAGGAGACCTCTTAACTGTGGTTGCCCCATTTGCAAAACCAGTGGAGGAATGATGCTGATCGTTCTCGTTGCAGCTGGGAGAAAAAAGCAGGGGCACAGGGAATGTCAGAAGTGACTACACTGGCGCTGGGAACCAGGAGCACTTTTCTCACAGCCTGATTGATGCCTGTCTTTGCTGACCACCTCCCAATCCCAGGGAGCAGGCTGTCCCCAAGACATGTGAGAACAACCTTCGGGAAGAGGTATGACAAACATCTGAAGGAAAATTAGTGTCCCCTTCAATCTGCAAGGGACTGAGCCCCCACTTGCTCTGCATCACACCGGCTCTTTCTCCTAGAAAAGCAGGAGGGATATGAAAACATTCTAGTACTCTTTACAGGGAACTTGCAGGGCAGAGGATGAGAAACAAGACGTGGTCTGTAAGGTATTGTTCCTGCTTCAAAGAGTCCAGGCAGTTTATGTATAGCGAAAAACATTCACAGCAAACAAAACTGATGTCCTGTGTTGCCCATGCTTCAGCAGGTTTTCATACAGCCATGGATGGCACTTGGTTATGGCAGACACTACATAAGCAGCTGCATAACAGTTCTGATTTGTTCAGTCCCATGTGCGGAACCTTTACAGCATATCTAGCACAAACCACTTCGTGTTCTTGGCTGAAACAAGGCTTTTGCCTTGCTAAGGAATGGCAGGAGGAAGCAACAGCATAATTAAGGCAGCTCGTTCATTCAGCATCCTTGGGCATCCCATTTGCATCCCAGAAGGAGCAAACAGAAGCAGGATCCAGAAGGGAGAAAGCTGAGGTGGTTTTAAGCTTTAAAGCCTTTTCTAAATTTTTACACCAGTGGCTTGCCCTAAGGGAAAATTGCTTTTAAAGCTTTGCCTACTGAGAAAGCAATTCCAGTTAATGTAACAGATAGCAAAAAGGCTGGAACATGTATGGCAACTGTATAGGAATAAGTTGATGAAATGTGCAGATGGGGAAGAAATGAAAGAGAAGAATGGTCTCTTTAAAACTTAGCAACGCTAGATCTGCTTAAAGTTCCCCGCATATTGTAATATTTTTGTGACTAAGCAATGGAACCATACAATTATGTTATATATCAAGTTTAGCTCAGGCTGCAAAAGTTCTTTATCTATTTCATGGACAGATAAAGGAATACAGAAAAATACAGAGAAAAGAGTCTGAATTTTGTTTGTACCTGACTCGGTAATCTCAGACAAGAAAGCTTTCAGTGTTTTCTACTCTGCTTCTTCATTAAAAAAGGTATTTTGTTGAGATCCTCAAAGATACAATAAATCAGTTTGCTGTTCTTCTCATAAAGATAATTAAAGCACTATACAGAAATTATGGGTAAGTTTCCTTGCCAGTATGCACAATTAAAAATAAACATCATTCAAACCTCTTCAGAAAGATGAACATATATGTAATTGCACCAGCTTGAAAAAACAAAAGTCTACTTACTGCATGACTCTGGAAACTAAATGTAAACCTTTCCCTGAGAGAAGCCAGCTCCAGATCTATGAAACTGTTTTAGCTTAATTGTTTTGAGATGTAAATGTAAACAATGCAGAGTGACATTCCTCATTTGTGGAAAAAAACCCCAATGAAACAGTACCAAAGAATAAACACAGTCATTGAGTCTGAGGCAAGCTGTTCACTGTCCTGAATTAATATAACTTACTTAGACATGTTTTCATGCTGAGAAGCTGGAGAAGCCAAAGTGCTTCTTAAGGGCCATTTGAGACACTTTTGCACCTAATCAGCCAGCCTATTTTTTGCAAGATAGTCTTATTTTCTTTTTTTCCAAGAATCCTTACATGGAAACAGGTATCAACGTGTAAAATACTGCAGCCTGTTTATCATCAGCCAAATAAATCACTGTACTTCTGAGGATATAAGCAATACGTGGAACAGTAATAACAGAAAAATTAATCGAAAAGCAAAAACAATAATTGGAATTGAGTTACACGTTAATATTCTCATCAGTGTGCAGGCCTCATTGCCAGAAAGAAATAATCCTGATACTAACTTGCAGACTTTTATGAACGAATACTAAATACACATATTTTAACCCTTTTAAAATTTATTTTTAGTAAAACCTGACCACTAACTCTAGCAAGCTGTTCTCAGAAGTTAAGCTTACTACTTTTCATATCACCTGAAATACGGTCTTCTATCCCTAAAGGGCTCTTTCTGAAGAAACAGTATGTTAGCATATGTTACTGTAGCCCATTGATGTATATTTTATTTGTGGTTTTAAAGTTTTCAACCACTTTTCTTTGATGCAATGCATAATCAGTAGTAGTTAAAGGCTACCTTAAAAAACTGAAGCCTCTGAACAAATTTTGTGATAAAACATCAAAGGAGTAGAGTATGAATTAAAAGCTTGAAGGGTAAGAAACAAACCAAACTTGAAACAACAAAGGTGTCTAAGAACAACAGCAGGGATGGGGGAAACCTCTATCTTTAACAACACTGGAAAGCTTAATTCAAAACAACTCTCAGACACAGCTTCTTTGTTTACCTGGATCTAAAATAAAAACAATCAAAGCTGTAAATCTTACTCCAGTATAAATGTGAACCTTGTTGTTTCTATACTAAAAACGTACGAACAAACTTCACAGCCAAATGAAAAGTGAACAGTAATCACAGGAGGTTTTGGGGATTCTTAAATGAAAGGTAGAATATTTCAGGTCACTACTACTGACTTGTGGTCCATGGGGGTCTTAGAATCTTACTTTGAAGGAACCCATGAACGGTAGCCAAGAGAAAGCTGCATGCTGGCATTAGGCTTAAACTCAGTACATACAAGGCCACACTTCCATTACAACAGGCATAATAATCACAAACTAGAAAATGCTGAAAAATGCTTCTGTAGACAATTTTCATTAAATAGTAATGGGCATGTTTTATGGGTACTTTATGCATTAGAACAAATACAAATTGATCATTTATCTAATTTTTATCTTCTACTTAATGCCAACCAAACTTATATAGTGATTACTAATGAATGACTAGAAACTAGAAAACACAAGCTTTTTTTTTTATTTTTACTTAACAGACTAAAACAATTACAGGTGGAAAAATACAGGTGGAAAACTTTTACTGCCATTCCTGCTCACTTTATTTAAAAATTACTGTTATAATTTCAAAACCTTCTGAAAGTCACTTGACTCCAAGCAGTCTTTTAAATAATTTCAAAGCTCAGGTCCTTGAGCTTTAAAACTACTACTTGAGTTTATTCTTTCAGACAAGAATTTCTACTGAAAACTTTCTTTCAGTGTTTAAACAAGCATTGATGAAATGGTGGCAAAAAGTTCACAGTCAGGCTGGCAGTTACAGAAGCAGTTTTACCAGTGCTCCACAAAATTTCCAATTCAGACAACAGACCCCTACACAGCTCAGACCTTTTCTAATAGACAGGGGCAGATCTGTCTGTGGAGTGTGGGAAGTCTGCCAAGGCTCAAAATCAGCAGTGTAGCTGGGAAAAGGAGTCTGAACTATTGCCACACCTGAAACCAAAAATGTGGAGCTCATAAATAGTTCTAGACACATTTAAACTGAGAGTAATATAAACTTCTAGCCCTCATTAGTGTTTCCTAGGTGTATCAATCAAAAATGTTAATACAACTCCTTGGAACAACCAAATACTGGATACAATTTTTTTAACTGAAAAATTAAAGATAGAGAGAAAAAGGTCTTGCATAACACAAAGATAAAAGGTTTCCTTCTGAATTCAGCTACTGTTAACATTTGCACCTGGTGCTTACATAATTAAATACAGAAAACAACAATTGTACCCTAAGAAAAACTTAATTAGATTAGGCATGTAGTAACAAATGCAAAATTACCATCATTAGTATGTCAGTGTTCTACAAATGGAAATGCTTAACTACCAAGCCTACAACTCTCATGTCTGATTTATTCCCACAGATGAGGAGGAGAAAGCCATTTGTACTCTTTTGTAATTTCAGGGCAACTACATCCAGGGAAGATTTACTCATAAAGGAGTAGGCAGGAGCACTGCTGTCATCTTGTCTCTCTCTCCACAAATTCAGAAGGTGTACTTTTGTTTACAGACTTTTCACACTATAAAAGCAAAACCAGGTTGGACAGCCTGGAACAAACTAATGAGTCTACAATTTTTTTGTGTGTCCTGACTCTTCATTATTCAGCCTTACGGCTTCACAGCCACCTGCTTTTCTCACAGGTGAGACACTGCAAATGACATGACAGCTGTTTTGGGTTGTTTTTTTTTTCACCCCCCAAAAGCAACAGGAATTCTTTCATTTTAGGCTTAAAGCTGTAACAAAACAAAAACAAACAAATAGGAAAAACAAATAAACAAACAAACAAAAAAAAGCCACAAAGCAAAACCAAACAAACCACAACAAAAGACCAAACCAAAATTCCAGGGGGAAAATGTTTTTATGGCATAAAGCACTGGAAAGTGCTTACAGAAGTGGCAGTCAAGTAATGAGAACAGAAGGAAGAGTTTGACAAGTATCCACTGGCAGTGACCTAAGCAGAAGTGATACTGCCTGATGTATCCTTACTTTCCTCTGATTATATATAGAATCTGCTAAAATAGTTGTGATGCTCTTACTCAGACCAGCTAAAGATCAGCAGCTGTGATGTCTGTGTACAGAGTCACATGAGAGAAATCCCCACAGCTAGAATAAAACAAAAACATTTCCAGTTGTCTTTTATCATCTTAGTTAGGGGGAAAGATACTCACAAGTCTTCAGGACCCATCTCCAGGAGAGATCAAACTCAGCACAGGTAAATACAACCACATAGGTGATAACAACATTGTCAACCTAACTGCTTTACTTCACATGAAACAGGCACACTGCCCTAAGGCCCAAACTTACTGGTAGGAGTTTGCAATTCTCTAAATGCCAAGATACTTTAATTTGCCAGGAATTAATGTGAGCTTAAAATGGGTATTTAAATGCTTTGTATATTTAATCAACTTTCCTCAATTATTAAACTGTAAATATACCCTGACTATTGGGGTATTAATGCACTCTAAGAAGCTCCTAGAGACTGCAGACAGCTTTCCTGGATATTTCATGCCTTCAAAGTTATTTAAACATTGCCACTGAAACTGTAAAGCTAAACAAGTCTTCCTCACAGTGTCTCCCCCAGAAGGGCAGATATTTAACTCAAGCTAGCACCTAAAGCTAGATAATATTTAAACTGTTATTTGATAGCAGTTCCAGAGGAGACTTGATACAACTTGTTCAACAAGTATTAGGTTTAAAATAACATAAATGGAAGAAAAAAAATTATAATAATTCTGATTTAAAAAAAAAAAAAAAAAAAGCAAGCAACAAGCATACACCTATATGTTTGATGGCAACCCTACCTACATCCACCAGCATGGACTCTCTGACTTCTCATGCTGCAATGCTGAAAGCCTGCAATCACATTTGGCCTTGCAAAAGGAAAAAAACAACTTACCTTTATTAAAAAAACCCAGAGAAGCACTAGGCAAAATTGTGGTCTGACCTTAAACATTAACATGTACTCAAGAAATAAAAAATAACAAGCCTGGCTTATGAATTTTTGAAGCAGCATCCACATTAAGATAGTAGGTGGCATAGATACGATTGTTTCTTGAGAAAACTAAAGATACGTAAAGTTACCCAGCTGTGCAGCCATGAAACATTTTTTTTCTGGATTAAATAAGGAACTATGGCAACCAAGGGTACTATGGCCACACAATGCTCTAATAATGTGACATAATGAAGGGTCTTCTGGGAGATCTCTCACTACTATTATAATTTTACAGCATCAAATTTGGGAATTAATTTTGAAAAAGGGAGCATCTTATTTAATATTTTATGTGCATTGGTAATTTTTCTTTTACCAAGAAACAATTTCCTCTAAACATCCACATTATTTAGGTTTAAAAAAAATTCAACTCTTCCTGGTAAATCAACTCTCAAGGGAGAGGAAGATAATAATATTGCATATGAACTTTATAGTATTTGCTTAGTAGCCCCTATTTGCAGATAGCATCTTATTTGAATAATCATATGTTTGCAATTTTCCAGCTCCTGATGAAAAACTGGCCTGTCATCAGAGCAAATTTCCTTCAAAACTGGGATGACTGTTATCTGTACCTGGTGATACTAAGAATATTAATTTTTTTGACACCCATTCCACTACTTATCTGCATGTAAACTCATACGAGATCTCATCTCGGTCCATGGTGAGGTCACGCTATTTTTTCTTTTCTGTAAAAAGTGACTTGAAATAATTGTCTGATAAATCTGCCAATTCTTTGTCCAGCTGTCATTTCAAGGGATGAGACTTCTGCTGACTCCTTTGTTCTCTGGGAGGGCAGGCAGGCAGGCCTGGCTGAAGTACTAATTGCTTGCAAGCCCAGAGAAGAGGCTACATTCCTCCGCAGCTGGGTTGTATCTGGATTGAACAGAGACCCCACCCTTGAACAAATAATCCCCGTGGAGAAATTATTGCCAAATCATCAAGGGTGAAGAAATACAAAGAGGGTAGTAACACTAGGGGTTTTATCCCTTTACACTAACAATACTGCCTTCATTCCTAAAAGCAATGGAACAGCAGATGGGTGACCACCGTGGTACAGCTAGGTTGGGCTAAGCGTTTAAAAACAAAATTGTGATTAAAAGCTAAACAAAGATGACAACTGTAACTACAGGCTTTCAGGAACTTTTTCTTCACTCACAGCAGCTTTGAAAATGGCAGATCTCCTTCATTTGCTTGAGTAATGAATTCATTTGGCCCAACAAATTACTGCCTTTGCAGAACACGTTTCCCTTGATCCCAGCACAAACTGGTGGCAGGAAGGACAAGCGGGGCTGCTTGCATTTAGGGGCAGACAGCATCATTCCAGATGAGAGGGACTGGTTACTAAGGCTGTGATGACGACCTGACCGAAGAGCAAGGCTGACAATGAAAGGGCACAGACACACAAATTCAAAGAGAGAGAATCTGGGAAATTGGCTTGGGACTAAAACTGAACCATTTCCCAGTGAAGAAACCAGACAGTGAGCCAGGAGCAGACAGAAACCATGACTGACTAGACAGAGAGACTGGTTTTCAGAAGTGGACATTAAGGTAATCAGTTAGAAAGGGGACAATCAGCCTCCACACCCCGAGTGTTTGAGAACAGGGTCTCACATTACAAGCTGCCCAGCAGCAGGAGGAAGTTATCGCTCATCTCTTCCCCTTTGGACTTGTTTCCACACCCATCACTCCTCTCTCAATCAGCTCTCTGCTCCTTAATTAGATCAAAGCAAACCTTTTTAAGACCAGAGTCTGAAATTTTCTAAAAAATACAATAATGAAATACATACAAAGGCTAAAATGGCAAGGTGAATTTGTATCTGATGATTTATAATGTTGTATTACATCCCAAGCCAATGTGCAAGTTTCAGTTTGCAGAATTGCTTGGAATTTACCAGACCTACTTTATTTCTTTACTTAAATTTAAGGACTTCCATTTCTTTACAGGAACAAATCACCTGTTGCATAGCTTGGGCATTAAAATTAGAATTCTGGCCTAAAGCTCTGGGATTTTTTTTTTTTGCTTTGTTTTTTTTTGTTGTTTTTTTTTTTTTATTATTATTTTGGGAAAGGTAACACCACTGCTTTGGGAAAGATACTATCTATGAAATCTTTAATTTACTCATGAAATCATATACAAAACTGCTAAGTACCACAACAAATACTGGTTTGTAGACCAGAGTTTAAGTACACAAAAGTAAAACATGGGTTATGCTTTGAACAAAGAGGATGACTGAAATGAGATTCCAGCTGGAAAAACAGTGCAATCGTACAGTTAGAGGCAATATCATAATACATATTATGCACAGAGACTGTGAGCCTGCAGGTAACTTTAATTTTGGTACTTCCTAACTTTAAGTATATGGTTTTGCACCTTAATGACATTCTTCTAACACTGCGTGTGTATAACACACTTATAGATCACTCAGCCAAAACATAATTGATTAAATCACCCACATTTGTGAATGATTTGTGAAGCTTACATGAGTTTGCTAAGTTGCAGCCCCGGCCAATAAAAATTAAAGCCAATGCTTCTATGAAGCCCAGAGAAATGAGCTGATAATGTAAAAAGAACAGACTGAACTGTAACAGTAGAAGAGTGACAAAAAATATTTTGTTCTTTGCTTCTGTGTATGTAGCCAAAACTACAACACTACAGATCTGTCAGTCCAAATGGCAAATATGATTTTGAATTTTAAAAAGACAAACTAACTTCAAAAGAAACTTGAATGATAAACTCTACACATTACAAGGCATTTACATAAAAACAAGGGAAAATATGTAAATAAGGTGACATTGTAAAGAAAAAACCCAACTGTTTTAAACATAAGGTATCGTTTTTAATGAGAGAATCATTGAAATTCTGCTGTTGGAAGAAGCTAGATTTGGTAAGTAAAAAAATCAGATACTTTCTTAATCCAGAAGACCCATTTTGTCATAGAAATATTTTAAAGTGCTTTGTTATTAATACTATGCAAATTCAAATAATAGTAAACAGCCCTCTCCAGCTTAATATAAAAAGCCCCAAATAAGGAATAATTGTTATAAACTGCTTATTCAGAACTAGAAACGGTGCTAGCCTCAAATATGCCATGTTTTTTCCAGTATTCAAATTTTATCTCCATTACTGTAAAACTGGATATTGATCAGTAATTTATTTCCAATTGGTGGTCCCACTGCCATTCCTTTAGAGAATTTGCTGTATAACCAATTAAGGTCTAATTGTCATGAAGTTGCTCTCAGTAGAGTATGCTTTCTCTTTTCCAAGTATCACTCTGTTTCTACCCATGAAACTGTTACTAACATTAAAATTCCTTTTCCTTCCAAACAGGAATCAAAATTCCTATTTGCAAAACTGATATGGGCATTATGAAACCCCAGTGAGTTATGCTTCACCTTCAGAGAGCTGATTTTTACTCTTTTCTATTTGGACATTTTGTAAAACATCCAGTTTCTTTGTCTAATTTTCCCCACTGTAAAATGGAGCAATCATTACATCTCTGTTACAGAGCAATTAGACTAAATACACCAATAAATGTCTGTGGAGCATTTAGATTCTGTGATAATAATGCTCATATGGATAAGGTTCATCCTATGTTTCACAGCAAAGCCACTTTCAGCAGTTCCTGACCCAGGTTACTTCACACCTCAGATTATTTTTAAAATCAGTCATAGTGGGTAAACAGCAAAGTCTAAATTGAATCTACAGAGTGATTGAGGTCAATCTCAAAGCCCTAAAAAGTGGAGGGTGAGAGCTTTATTTGTTTCTTAAATCGCAGAAGAAATCTACTTTGTAGCTTGCTGCATGGCAAGAGAATGAAAATTAGCAACTGGAAGCTGCACCACCATCCATTTTTATCAAAAAAGATGAGCAATAGCAAAAACAGATTAGTATTTGCAGGTTTTCTACTAATGTCTCATAAAAATAAGTTCCATCTATCTATGAGTTTTAATCCTTCATTGGCAACCATCACATTTCTTTGATTTGTTTTGATTTTTTTCTTATGCCAAAAATTGAATCCGCTTCATACTGGCTATTTGATAAAGGGTTCTCAAACCTGGAAGAAAGAGAACTGGGAGGACAGGCGTATGGAAAACAAAGAAGGACAGATCTTTCCAAGACTCAACCATCTTGCCAGCTGCTCTGCTGGAGATTTTCTTGGCTTTTGAAAAACTGCAGGCTATAATCTGCAAGCGTTTTGTGCTGAACAAAGAAACTTTGGAAAAATCTGATCAGCAACTCATAAATGAGTAGTGAAGCTCTGTGGAAAGAGGAGAAAATTTGAAATAGAAGGTGCAAGGTGAATGCAGACCTGATTTCATAATCTTTCATTCTATGCAGAAAGAAGAGAGCTGTAAATTCTGCAATATCATTAATTTTGATACTTTTTTTTTTTTTTTTTTTTTTTTTTTTTTTTTTTTTTTTGGTTGCCTCTGATTTAATCCTGGGTTTTATCAAAGATTTTCTTTGAAAACAGAGTGACTAAGAACTAATTATTTTAATTTGAAACAAAAAGAAGAAACTACTGTAAATTCTTTCCTTTTACAAGAGGGGGGCTGTCAATGAGTATGACAACCTCCAGTCTCTGACCTGTGGGGAAATCAAATTTTCATGCCCAAATACATCAGCAGACAGAGCAATCTTCTCCCACCTTCTGGGGAGGTGCTAGTGTCATGCAGTGCCCATATCTTCATTTAATTGGACAAACACATTTGAATTAGAATAACCAACAGGGATGAACAAGTAGTTGTTGCCTTTTTTCCATGCCTTGCTTCCCACAGCTGGACCATTTATATACATTACATATATGAAGTAAAGAGCTTAGTGATAGTGTTAAGGAACCCTGTACTGATTACGGTCTTTGTTTTGTATTTAAATGTGCTGAAGTGAAAGCTTCAGAAAATGGTCTGACATTCAGAAATGCCTCTATGCCTACAAGTGCCTCCATCGTTAGTTTATTTTATTTATTCTATTTATTTAATATCCGCTGTAAAAACAAATAAATGTGGGTTTTTTTAATTGCATTTCACATTTGCCTCTTACTGAATAGCCAGTACTCCTGTTACAAGACCAGGAAAATAGCTGCAGACCTTAAATTTGAAAAACAGATTTAAAAACACCGCCCCCCCTGTCTGAGCCTAACAAAACATCTCTTCAGTGCAGCGCTCACTTCATTCCCTACCTCAGCAAAAGGGACACTGTCAGGATTGTTAGATGTGAAACTGAACAACTTTGACAGGTGTCCCAATTTACAGATTTTTCTTTAAGGAAGTCAACCAAATGCTTAATTTTCAAAACTGTCTTCTGTAGACTGGCACATACACACACTCAAATGCCTGACTTACTGTAGTCTCATTGTAGAGCACAGCCACATGTCACCTCCTGCTCTTCCAGATTCTATTTTCACCCTGGAAGCTGTGCTCTTCACCTTCAACTAAAGAGGGAGAGTCTCAACAACAGCATTGTAAGATGCCCAAGTATCACCTTGGTAAATGAAAAAAACCACTGTATTTTCTGCATGGAAGACACACATAGGAGGTATATATATATATATATCTATCTATCTATATCTTTGGTCTATTTTAGCCCTATGTCCAATTCACATAACAAATATACTGTGAACTACCTTATGCATCACATGATATCTGTGGATTAGGGAAGGTTTGTGACCTCTCATGCTGATTTGCAGCTCCATCCCATTACATGGGGAAAAAAAAAGAAAGAAAGAAAAAAAAAAAAAAATTCCTTACATAACTGCCTGCCTTTTCAGCTTGGATTTTTATCAAGAGCACCTTAAATTTTCAATGACCAGGGACCAGAGGTCTTTCCCAGTCTAGCAAAATTAATGCCATGCTTTTATTTATGCACATGTGCATGTGTGTGCACATATGCACATTCAGTCTGACTTTCTGAAAAGACTGCAAGATTCAATCACAAATATATAGTGACATGCATATTTATATATATAAGCATGTATATATGAAAGACAAATATATAGGTGGCAGGAACTTTGTGTTATGTTTTTGTTGTATGTACGTAACATTGCAATTCCCTCATACTAAAATTAAACCAAATGATTTGGTCAGTGTGACAGTCCCTCTGAGTAAGAAAAAAGCCTCACAATTAAGTGGGAGTTCAGAGTGTTGTGGACTCAGCATTCAGTGACTGATGGGTGAAAAATAAAACATCACCTTCTAATGCTTAATTAAGTCAACACAGCAGCAATACAAAAAGGCTGAGGACAGCACTGAGTATGTATGCCTGGACACACTAAATTTTAGATTATTATTAACAGTCATGTTCCTATGCCACTGGCTGTAAGAGGAGGAAAACAACAACAAGAAAAAAGAAACTAGAGTTCTCATTTTAAATACAATCATGGCAGTTTGGGTTAAGGGTCCTTTGAAATAAACTATGCTTATCTATCTATTTATTTATTTATACGGCTATCACCGTTAAATCTCTAGATGCACCAAAAAATTAGAAAACCCACTAAATTAAACTGAGCTAAGACTCACATGGAAATTCCTATTGCAGTAACAGAAAAATAAGCAAACATATGCGTACAGATTGAAGAAACAAAGAAAAAAACATTTCAAGAATAACTGACCTGTAAAGAAAGACTTTGCTTACATAGGGAGTTTGAATAAATTCTATAAAGGCGATTAAATTACAGAGAAATCTATTTGCTTTGATCTGATCTAACAAAAAGCTCATAAATAGTAACAAGATTTTGGGCTGAACCAAACACCTTGAAAGGGTGTTCAGTCTACCCTGAGCTACTGAGCTACCAATGGAACTAGTATTGCAGCTGTACAGAAAGAAATACATGAATGCATAAATATTAACATTTTAATTGGCTGGTGTACTGTCACAGAGGGGGAACTGGTGGATACAGTCCTCTCAAATCCACTCTATTTACAGAGATGAAAAAGAAAAGCATGCAGATAGTGAAAAGAGATAAAACACTTTAAGATTCCTACAGAACTGCAGCAGCAGTCTTCTAGGAGAAAAGGATTAATTAGCAACAAAGGCAAATGGCCATTTTCCTTAAATTTTCAGTTCTTCTACATGATCAGTATTTGCTAAGAACATCTTTATATGTTCAGAGCTATTATCTAAATACCTATGACATGATGACACAGTGTACAAAGCAACTGAAAGCTTTTGAAGCTAGTTGAAACCCCAGATGAAGCACATTTGTTCCATGAAGCCATTTGTTACAAGCACACCCCAATCTGACAAACATATTTGACATACGAGAAAATGCCAACAGACTGACATAAAAAAAATACAAAATAATAATGCTTATTTTCCTGATGAAAGAATCCTGTCAGTGCTCCTTTCCCAAACTCCTTCTTCTCCTCTCAAGAGATGCATTCATGTTATGTGCACGTCACGCACAAATTTGAACTTTGGATTTAAACCCTTGCTTCACTTGCATTTAAATTATGTAAATATCAAGCCCAAGCCCTGTGAAATCCAAAACAGAGAGCATCTCATCCTAGTTCAGGATAAAACAGGCTTGTCTTCTTCCCCTTATATATATTGAATGGGCTAGTGTAGGGCCAGTCTAATATTTAAAGCATTCCCCATTTACATTGTTATGGGGCGCTTTTGCGTTCTGCCTCTAATTTTCTCTCATATGACTTTCACTTCTTGAGATCATGAATATTCATTTGCCATGTTACTATTCAGAGAGCAAAAAACCTCCCTTTTTTTGGTATATTTAACTACCAAAAGGAGGCTGGAAATGGTTAGTAGTGTATCTAAATCACAGCTGTGAGAATGAAAACTTTATCCCTGGCCAAGGAGAGGGAGGTTAAGAAAAGATATTTATGTTAGCTGTTCCTTCCTGCAACTATCACTATTGACCAGATAATCACCAGCTTTTTGAACCCATTAGTCTGCAATTAATCGACAAATAGACAGGGTGGCTGGAAAACACCAGTGAGCTTGTAGCAGCACCCTACCAGCAGTTACCCCTTCCTGTAGTATTAGCAGCAGCAATGAAGGTTTTGCTACACACCTGCTACACCTCTGTTGAAAGGCAAACAACTCCACCATCATCTGGATATAAGCAATGCTACCGAGCAACGCTGAGCAACACTTTTACCAGCAGTACTTCAGCTGTCCCAGACAAAGTGCTTTTATCTGAACCTCATCTGTCATTCTGGAAAGGCGGAGATGCCCACCCACCCCTGTGTCCTGTCTGCCAGATGCATGGCTGTAACTCAGAGAGCCCACTGGGATGATGAGGCACTAGATGGTTGCACAAAGGTGAGTGTAGCTGCTTGCATTTTGAAGTGGCACCCTGACCCTCGCACAAAGACCATCTCCTCTCTCGTGAGATGCTTGTTGTGCTTGGGCTCAGCAAAAAGCTCCAGCCACTGAATAGCAGATTTCCCTCCTGAGAAACCTGTTTTAAAAAAAATGCTAGAAGTCAGTATGTGGTAAGTTCTTTCTAGCAGGAGAAAACACCTTTTTTTTGCCACTATTATAGTCTAACACCGAGGTAAAGGCAAACAAAGAAGGCAAGCAAATCCCACTTCTAAAATGGAGTCTACCCAGCAACATAGAGAGAAACCCAGTTCCCTACTGTGAAAGAAACACAAGTTCCACATGCCATAACAGTTGCTGAGAATGACATGCCTACAAAACGTATCTTGGCAGACTGGAGAAGTAGGTCTGGTCTACATTTAAGATATGCTAACTTACTTATGGCTATATAGGAATTAATTTTTTCCATGCCAGCAAAAGCCATAGAAAAGACACAGTTACACTGGCCAAAAAAGAGGGACAGACAAAGAGAAGGAGAGGAACTGAAAAGCAGACAGATCTTTTGGGGCAAAAAAATAAAACTGGGTCATAACAACACTTCCAAAGCACTGCAAATATAGCCTGTCTCCTCTCAGAGTTTTTAAAGACAAAATTACCATTCTGAAAAAATTACATTCATAACTGGACACACAAAACAATAATGCATCCTTTCCCAACTCCAGCATAGGCAACACAGGGACAGGGGAAAAAAGCCCCAGTTTGCTATTTTTAATTTAGGCTCAACGTAAGGTCAAAAAAAACAAGCCAATTCAGAAATCATCATGCAGCAAGAACTTGGTTACAGTCAACAAATGAAATAAAGGAAAAATGAACTGAAAAATAACTGAAAACAAGGAAAGGACAAACTACCCAAAGCCATAAGGGGGAGAAGAAATCTCAACTCTTGCTCACTTTGCTTTATTGAAGTGCATGAAATTACATGATTTCATTCCTTGACACAGTTGTAAAAGAATGTAAAGAACAAAAACGCCATGCAGAATAGGGCATTTCAAATTCCCACCAGAAAAAGCTTCATGACACATTTTTTAAAAGCTAGCTTTTTCTCAAATATCATGTGTTTTTTCCTTCATTCTCTCCAAAGGCATGTAATAATATTAATTTTCACCTTTGCACTGTGGAACGTAATGGGACAAATAATACATGATGCACAAATTAGTCATAATTCTCTGTGCAAGTTAATAGGAGCAGTGAGATGCTCAGTGTGATAAATCTAGACCTGAAAGCAAAATATGCCTCCTAATTAAAAATCAATTATTAAAAACAGTAACGAATGAAAAGGAAAAAAGGCTCACTCACCAAAGTCATAATGAAATCCTGGAAACTTCACAGTTATTTGAAAAGCAAAAGAAACTTTCAACATCTATATTAAACTAAAGATTATTCTAAGATTCTATTGTGGGTTTCTCGATTTTCTGATTAAACAGTTCCGTGAAAAATTGTTTCTGGTGTCTTGTGTGCTTTTATCTCTTCCTTCCAAATGGTCACGAAAATGAATAGACAGCATTTAAATGGGGAATGGAAGAACAAATCATTACTTTGACTCTGGGAAATCGAACTATGTGGATGCCCTGATGTGGGCACAGGGATGATAAGCAGCTGCTCAAAACCTCTAGCACCTGAACTTACAGTCAAGTGAATTACGTTTACAAACAATGTCACCCACTGGGTTCCTCAAACAGTTTTCCTCCAGAAGATGGTTTTCACATACAAATTGAGTAATTTGCAAACATCAGATCAGGAAACTCAAATAACTATTCCCAACTAATTTGTGTTTAATTCTGAAACATTTTCAAGCACAGAACAGCTCAAAAGCAACCCAAAATCACAAAACCTGTTGCATAACATTGGACAAGCAGAAATTTCTTTCTTCATTTTCTGTAAAACTAAGATATGTATTTACACCCCCAGCAGTGACAGGGACTAAATTAAAAAAACATTACTGAAGAGCTCTGAAGCCCATTATTGGAGAAACTACACTGTTATTATGCATTATCATAAATATTCAACATCTGCAATCAAAAAAACTTCAGTGTTTACGTATATAATAAAGTTTTAATAATTCACCAGCAATATTTCACGCAGAGTGCTGCTGCTACTTCCTTCTCAAAAAAAGAAAAAGGAAAAAATATGCCCAGAATTTAAATCCAGACCCATTCAATTGGAAACAAAATGATCCTTTCTACAAAGAAAGGATCTGGCATGTTGCCAGTAACAAGGTGTTTTTCCAAGGGCTCCAGGCCCTGTCTTGTCTGCAGCAGGCAGGTGGGCCTTCCACGTGTGCCTCCATCTTGGGCTTCCCTGAGCCAGCTCCAGCCTGCAGACCCCCTCCACTCTTCCCTTCTCTAAAAGGGCACAGCCAACACATGCACCCAAGGATGGAGCCACAGAAACTTCACAGGGGCTACCTGACCTCAGGAGAGCTTTGGGAGAAAATTTCTCATTTTTTTTCCTCAAAAGTACTGGAGTTCTGAGGACACGCTGGCTGCCATACCCTCACGATGGGCCACCCAGCCCCTCATCCATCAGCAGTCAAACTCTTAAGTCACAAAACAGTCAAATTTGGTATTTTACCTGCACTGCCAGCGAAGTGGTATGTTGTTATCCTTCCACCAGAGATTAAGGGATCTGGGATTGTGTTTTGTGGGGTTCTGGCCACAGGAGTCTGCAGGGAGATCCCCTCTGTGGGAAGGTGTTAAGGCTGCCCTGTGCCACCTGCAGCTCGTTCCCCGAAGGTCCCACCGAGCACCAAAACTCAACCTGCCACAGCAGCTTCTTGGGATTGCTGAGGGAACTTAAACTTAGGAAAGGGTGGCAAAAGCACAAAAATATGTCAGGGCAGGGTAAGAGATGCAGAAGAGAAACTGCAGCAGCACACCAACCCAGCCGCATGTGCCATCATCACCTCAGCCTGCTCCCTGATGGTGGGAGACCAGGAAGGAGGAGCACATGCTGTTTTTCATTGCCAATAAATTAGCTTGAATTAAAGTCCTCCACTTTTAAGACATAAAATAAAGGGGAAATTCTGACTTAACCCACAGCACAGGCTCATCCCATCTGCCAAGAAGGGAGAGAAATGTTATCTAGTGTCACGCTGAATGGACATCCACTTTTGGAGTACAGACCAGCTGAATAAATACCACGGAAAGTCAATAGTCAAATCCTTTCAGCAGCATCAGTGCTCTGGGAATCTGATTGGAATCTGAACATTTGCATTGATTTATATTTTTTTCTAGGAAGAGGTATGTGGACGGCTCCACAGGAACATGAACACCTAGAGAAGGATTACGTTTTAAAGGATTATCTTTTAAACAAAGAAAACTTTGGTATACTGCAAATAACTAACTGTAATCAAAAGAAACAGATTAATCCAACAGGATTAACAGGTAAAGCTTCCCTGTACTTTAATGTCCAGACACACAGCTGAGAAACATGAATGGTTTTATTTAGAGACCTGGGTGCAGTTGTTCAGCACCTTTTCATGGTCCAGATATAAGGGCTGCCCGTTCAGTTAAGGCTGTTAAAACAAAAGCTTTGACGACTTATGCTCAAGCCTCAAAAGAAACAGTCTTCTGTCTTTTTGCAGAGCCCTTTCCTTTACCCTTGCATATGTAAGCTCTGATCATCAAGTCCTTTTAACTCCAGCCAGGAAGGAAGATTAGTCGCTGCCTGTACCCGCTCCTCCACTGTGAAATTTCCAGAACTGAGCTCCTCTACTTCCCTCTGGGAGGCAGGGCAAGTCACAGAAAACTGAGATCAAGCTCTTCATGGTTTTTTTTTCCCTGAATTGCTAACACTTACAGCCACAGTACTACAGTATTACAAAATGTAAAATAGTATCGAGCCACAAAAATGAAACAGCATCCATATATTTGGAAACAATAAATGCTATATGCACTTGAGCATCTCTGCCTTACTGGTAAGCATGTTGGCTGCATCTCTTACATACTTATTTGTATTAAAATTTACTTGAGTATTCTCACAAACAGAATGGGGTAAGCAACTGGGTAAAAAAAGAAAAAAAAAACATTCAAAGATAAAGCCTCATTAATATACTAAAACAACTTTTTACTCTGTTTTAATTATTTAACATTTCTTTTTAAACTGCTTAATTAACACAAATTCAAAGCTCCCTTGAAATAAATTACAAATCCTAAATACTTAAACACAACAAAACATAAGGCAGTTTGGTTCCTTGAAGTTTCTGTCAGCCTCCTATAATGGTCAGCCCTAGTCTAATCCAAAGGGGAAATCAGATTAAGCAGCAGTCACAAACCCTGCTTTCTGATGATAGAAAATATTATTTATCAACTTCGATGAGTTTTCTCATCTAATAATTTTACATCTCCAGCTTTTGAACTTGCTCAGCATATATTTCACATTCATTTAAGAATAAGTATAACATTAAGCAAAGACTCACCTCCTCCACCTCCAAGAAGGCTGGAATTAGCTGTAAGAACAAAAGGAGAATAATTAACATTGAGCTTCCTAAATATAGACAGAATCAAAACAGAAGTTGTCTCACAAGAGATTTTCTGTTGTTTCAGTAACCGTCACTCTCCACCCATCCAAAAACATTTATTGGAAAAACAATCATTCATTTAAATTGTAATCACAGTCTTTGAACTATTTTGCAATATATTTGAACATATAAGAAATAAAACCGTAACACAATTTCTAAAGCTAATGTGTAGAATATTTTATGGAATTACAATCTTGAATTTTTAATTCCAAAAACTACATGCCTTTATGATCACCAAATGAAGTAGGTCTTTCATTTTAGGGAAACTTAGACTTTGATGCAACTTTCTCCTTGTTTTCTATGACATAGGATCTCTGAGGATGACAACAAGAAACCTTGGCCCCATTGATATAAAAGGGTGTTTTACCATTGCATATATTAAGTTGGGATTTAACTCAGTATGCTTAATTGCCTCTGTACTGTAACTATCCAGCTACCCATGCCAGAAATGGATATATCACTTTAGGGAAAGCAGTTTTCAGAGCATGGTGTTACAAGATGGTCCATCAAATTATGCTAGCACAACTGGAGTAATTTTAAACACTTTCCTTTCATTGCCTACATAAAAATATAAGGAAAGCCTAAGCTTCTAAACCTCTCTTAAGTAAAGTATTCACCCTTTACATGTGTGGGAAGCAAATCCCCATCATATAACATAGATAAAACACAATCTAAAAGCAAGGGCAAAAGGGACAGACACCAGTATTTCTTATTGCTTGCTGGTGAGTAAAGGAAAAGCAATATACCTTCTCCAAGACAAGGGTAGATGGCAAGATACACAGAATAAATTAGATATTTTCCAGTAGCCAAATGTTCTACCAGTATATGTTATTATTTCTATGCAAAACTCTTAAGAAAGTGATGGAAAAAAACAACAGCTGTGCATTTTCTGTTTATGTTCTGTTTAGGAAGAAGAGGGAAATAATATAAAACCTTTCCTACTCTCAGGAGTCTGCTATGCAAGCTTACTCTTTTTGGCACAGTAGAATACACCTACAATTACCATTCTTGTTCCTGAAGAAGCCAAATTCTAGGATTTTAGTTATTATGTTTGAGAGACACAGCTAAGACCT
This sequence comes from Heliangelus exortis, assembly GCF_036169615.1. Classification (NCBI taxonomy): domain Eukaryota; kingdom Metazoa; phylum Chordata; class Aves; order Apodiformes; family Trochilidae; genus Heliangelus; species Heliangelus exortis. Next base: position 38,635,393 of record NC_092424.1, read on the forward strand.
GTTATACCTCACTGTAACCAGTTTCCATTGCTAAAAAAGTTTCTTCTGATACCCAGCCAGCATCCCCATTGCAAACTCTCATTCAATGGCTTCTCGGATGATTATGTTTCTCTCATTAAGTTTCCTGACAATGTTCATCTTTCTAATACTTTCTAAAACTTGTTAATAACAGATACTGTAAATCAGCATCACACACTTCTCTATAGAAACATCAAAAAGCATTCAAATAGATTTTTGGCTGCAATGCATCTATTACAGCTACTGAAATTGCAGCAATATCTCACTGGTATTTTTTTTAAAGGAAGTATGCACACATACTAGAAGGAAAATCAAAGAAGTTTACCAATGATGGCAGGAAAGAACATGACTGATTTAGAAGTACATTAACCTTTCCAGAAAGATAATGTGTCACTTAAAAAACCAAGAACTTTTATTGTCAGCTTTTTCAAGCTTTACCTGAAAGGTTCAATAAAATATATGTTTCCATCTTTGGGAAAGCCTTACTGTTAAAGAAGTAAGTTGTAACTTAGCCCCTAATAAATACATTTCCCCAGCCAGAACTGGGGACTTTCACCTGGATTCAGAGAAGAGGTCAGCACAGCCCCATAGTTGTAATCACATCACAGTTATGTTCGAGCAAGCACAGCCCCTCTTCTTGGTCCCCAGTGCTAACCTACAGATGCATTTTGCCCATCAGTGCTCCCAAATGATCAAGTCTTGCAAAACACTTTGAAAGGGTCTCCTGCTGTAAAGGTTCAATTATGAGTAAGTATGAGCAACCAGCAGTGGGACCATGGGAGCTTTTAATCTCCAAACTTGGTGCAGTCCAACCTGTCCCCATTACACTGTGCACATGCACAACTCCCTCTCATGACTCAGGGCATCCCCAGCCTTAGGTAGCAACATCTGTAGACAACTCATTAATCCATCTTGCCTAACCTCTTGTCCTTATTTCTCTATTCCAGAGATGCACAACAGGCTCAAGACACAGGAGACTTGGAGTGGGAGGAAAGAGGGAGACTGAATTGCTACAAAGTTACAAGGCACAGAACAATATAAGAAAACAAACAACCTAAGAGGGGATCCAGAGAAATCTGAGATAAAGACTTTTCGCACTTCATTTCATTCTCCACGTTACCCTTTCAAGTTAACCTAACCAACCTTTCTAAAATTGACTCCTTACAAACCACAGTCTACAATAGATTCCTAGACATTAGTTCCGAAAAAATCCAATCAAAAAGCAAATCTTAAAATGTTATTTTAATATGGATTCATTTATACTACAGAGTGATGACACAGTGTTCACGCAGCCATGGGACTACACGCAGCCTTGTAAAACTGATATATAACACACACTGACAAAGCTCCATCCAAAACATCTCTGTCATGACCCGCAAGAAGCAGCAGAACTGAGCACACATGTAATTTTAAATATTTTTGTCTGCACCACCAACACAGCCTTCAATACCTGCTCTAGGCTAACCTGCCCTGGCAGGAGGGTTGGACTAGATGATCTCCAGAGGTCCCTTCCAACCCCTAACATGCTGTGATTCTGTGAATAAAAAATAATATTGAAAAAAAAAAAAACAAACCACAAAAAACCCAAACCGCCCCCCCAAACCAAAACTCAACAGCAACAAACAAGCCCAGCCCTATGTGGTAACCAGTTCCAGTGATGTATTTGAAATGGCACCTTCACGGTGAGATAAATCACAGCACAGGAGATGCTGCACATCACTGCTACTTTAAACAGTCTTCAACTCCACATTTTGAGACACAGATCTCACCCTTACAGTCTGCCTCAGCATAGCAAAAAGAAGTATGTCCTGAAGTAGTAATATGTCATTCAGCCTTTAAGTTCTTGAATTCTTTTAATAAGATATATTAGAAGCATTAGCATTAAAAAGCATTTCTACAAAGTTTATCTCCAAGAAAAAATCCACTCAAAAAAAAAGCTACTTCAAAAAAAAAAACAAAAAACTTTCTACTCGTTGAGTATAACAATTTAGCCTTTAATGAGAGGTTTATAACCCCAGATTCAACAAGAAATTCAGTAATTCAAATGATTCAGCATCTCAACAAACTTGACTTTTACTTTTTTTAGCATAGAGGAGCAGCACCAGGACAGCATTACTAAACAAAGTCTGTGAATGCTGGTAATATCTACCCAGCAAACTCCACTCTTGCTCTAAAAAATAAAATTCCCTTCAAACGGAAAGAGAGTCAAAAAAGAAAAGACAAGTCACAGGACTAAAGAATTTAAAGTAAGCTTGGTTTCTTATTATGCAATACCCACAATAAAATCTCAGGCTGCCAAAATGTACAAATTTGAATAATCGAAATACCAGCATATTGGACAATGAAGAACTGGACATGAAAGTTTTAAATCTCTGCCTTCTTAATGCATTAAGTCATATAGCTTTTTTGACTGAATAAGTAGACCAGAAACTCTGGCACAGGTCTTAACAATTTCCTCAATGATCTCTTTGCAACAGTGTCCTTGCCAAGAAGTAGGATTACTCGAAACTTTGTGGAAAACAAATGGGTGCTGAAGAAGTTCACCTCAAATGAAACTGAAAATCTTTTTCCACTGTAAGCCAAAAGCTATAAAAAGCAGAAAAGGATGTATGCATGGGTTGCCTTAACAGACATTAGAAGACACAGAACTCCTTTTCTGTTGTCAGTTCTGTGGAATTTAGAAAATAGAAATTATGCAAATACAAATATTTGTTATGTCTCTGGAGATATCAAGCTTCTAGTTTTGTTACCAAAACAGCTGAATAACTCTGGATACTTTATGTTGGCATATACTTATCTGACAACATTTTAAAAACATAAATTCTTCTGGGAGCATGTCTTTGTCAAGTATTAATGGCACTAGTAACTTAAATTGACATCTATGTCATGCAGCCATGCATCTGTCAGTTTAATAAAAATATACTTTTAAAAGATTACTTTATATTATCTGACTTTGGCAGCAGATGTTCGAGTTCATTTTGATATACAAAAGATTAAGTATTTTTGTCAATATTTTCTAATTGTGAAATTTATTCAAGAAGACATCTTTATAACTGGTAGTGTTGTAAGATGTAAGACTTTCTGTTACCTCAGACACCTCATTTTTATTCGTCAATAAAACATCATAATAGGCAGCTGGTGAGCAGAGTATCAGTAATTTATGGAACAGGAAGCTACATTTCTTCTACATGTTTTGTGAGACATCCTTACCTGTCACTGCATTTTGTTTGATCTTTTCTCAAGAAACTGAGAGAACAAAGAAGAGTGAGATAATAACTGCACCTTGCACATTCAACATTTTTAACACAAAGTGTGTTTTGGTACCTTAAAGTAAAAACTTTAGGCTCCAAGATCATGAAATAATTTCAAAGTATATATAGTAAATAAAACACAGCCATATAAAACATACTACAGCATAGTCACCACCATAATTAACTTTATTCAAAATACTTCCTTGCACAGAAAGCCATGGCAATCAGGAGAGGTAAAATAACATTATTATAACAGACTGGGCCAGATTTTCTAAGTCATGTAAGTGCCTAATGATGCAAAGCAGCAGACTACTGGAAATTAGAAAACCACCCAGCCTACAAAATGAGACTGACTTGAAACACTTTGGCACATTGGTAAGCACCACTATTAGCATCCTTAGATACCTACGTGCCTTCTGTAAACATAGCCCTCAGACACTTACTCAATATGGAGGGTGTGATGATCACCTGCACGCTACAGTACACCAGAACCAGCTCCATAATGTGGGCAGCAGCAAATTACTTAACTGTTTTCTAGAGTGCACAAGATTTCTACAAACATCTTGCTTCTCTCCATATCTGGAAAGGGCTTTCATCTCTCTGGACTAAAATCAATTAGCTGAACACAAGTCCAAGGGCCCTTATGGGATGCACCCAAGAGTGTTGAGAGAGCTGGCTGATGTTACCACACTACTACACTCCATTTTTGAGAGATCATGGCAAATGGGAGAGGTGCCTGAGGACTGGAGGGAAGCTAATGTCATTGTTGTCTTCAAAAAGGGAAAGAAGGAAGATCCAAGCAATTGCAGACCAGTCAGCCTCACCTCCATCCGTGATAAAATGATGGAGCACCTTGTTCTAGACATCATCTTTAAGCATATGAAAGAGAAGAAGGTTATCAGGAGTAGTCATCTTGGATTTACCAAGAGGAACTCATGTTTGGCTAATCTGATACCCCTCTATGATGTTGTGACTGAATAGGCAGATGCAGAGAGACCAGTGGATGCAGTCTACCTGGACCTTAGCAAGGCTTTTGACACAGTCTGCTATAACATCCCAGTGAGTAAGCTCAGGAAACGTGGAATAGAAAAATGGAGAGTGATATGGATTAAGAACTGGCTACACAATAGAGCCCAAAGAGTGGCGATCAATGGTGCAGAGTCCAGCTGGGGACCTGTAACTAGTGGAGTCCCTCTGGGATCAGTGCTGGGTCCAGTCCTGTTCAACATTTTTATCAATGACCTTGATGATGGGACAGAGTATCTTCTCAGCAAGTTTGCCAATGACACAAAACTGGGAGGAGTGGCTGTGCCACCATTCAGCAAAATTTGGACAGGCTGAAGACCTGGGCCAGAAGGAACCTCATGAGGTTCAACAAGTGTAGAGTCCTGCACCTGGGAAGGAATAACAGAATGCACCAGCACAGGTTAGGAGGTGATCTGCTAGAGAGCAGCCCCATGGAGAAAGACCCTGGAATCCTTGTGGACAACAAGGTATCCATGGGACAGCAATGGGCCCTTGTAGCCAAGAAGACCCATAGTATCCTGGAGTGCATTAAGAAGAGACTGTCCAGTAGATTGAGGGAGGTTCTCCTCACCCTCTACTCTGTCCTAGAGAGACCTCACCTAAAGTACTTCATCCAGTTCTGGGCTCCCCGGTGCAAGAGGGACTTGAGGAAGTACAACAGAAGTCTATGAGGATGATTAAGGGACTGGAACACTTGCCTTATGAAGAAAGGCTGAGGGACCTGGGACTGGAGAAGACTGAGAGAGGATCTAATCAGTGTGTATAGGTATATAAGGGCTGGGCATCAAGAAGGAATGGACAACCTCTTCTCACTTGTGCCATGATAGGATGAGGAGCAACATATTAAAGATAGAGCACAGGAAGCTCCACTTGAACATGAGGAAGAATTTCTTTACTGTAAGGGTTACAGAGACCTGGAACAGGCTCCCCAGAGAGGTTGTGGAGTCTCCTTCTCTAGAGACTTTCAAGACCTGTCTGGATGGTTTTCTGAGTGACCTGCCCTAGTTTTGGTCCTGCTCTGTCAGGGGGGTTGGACTCGATGATCTTCAGGGGTCCCTTCCAACCCCTGACATTCTGTGAACTGGGATTGAATCCTTCAGCTCACGCGTGAGCTGGAGCCTCACGTGGGCAGCCAAGCCATGAGTGGAAGGGCAGTGGGATAGTCCCCGGGGGGGGCTGGATACTCTGTGCACCCCAGCCCTTGCACTGCAGCTCCTTGGAGCAATCCTTGCATCAGCCAAAGACCTGCTCTGGGCCCACTCAGCTCCCAAAGGCTCCTAAGATGCTTCTGAGTTTAGCCCAAAAGTTACAGGATTTGCTTGCTTTTAATGGGGGATTGAGAGCACATCATATTCTCAATACTCAAAGACTTGAGCTTTCAGGTATTAAGAAAACTCTTCCTCTCCTGCCCACAGGAAGAAGCTCTGTGAACAGAAGCAAAGGTCTCCCAGTCTTATGTTACTGTTGGTAAAACTTAGCAACTTGAAGCTTCCTTTCAAATGAGACAAGATAGCCAGGAGCATGACCTAGTGAGTCCAAACAATTCAGCTTACGAGGTTTCCAGCATCTGTGTTAGCAACATAGATGATATGGGAGATTAAAGGGGTGGAATTTTTCATGCCTAATTTTATTCCAGATCCTGAATGTGCACACAAACATTTGTCCTGCTTAAAAGGTAAGGAAGATCTAAAAGAAGGCTTTTTCCAATCCAATGTACAGGTTTTGTATTTGGAACCAATAAAATGGTTTTGTGGTTTACTTGCCATACAACCTGTGCTACTCCATTGCCTCCTCACAAATTTTGTGAAGAGAACAAATTAAAAAAAATATTTGCCATCTTTGCAAATAAAGGAGTCGTTTTGTCCAATTTCAAGTTCGTAAAGGGTATTTCATAGATTAAGGGAAAAAAAAACAATAATCAGCATACTAGCAAGTCCTCTGGAGTTGATCCTGTCATGGAAATTGCCTTCACAACATTCTGAATTCAATAAGGAAACCATAACTGTCATAACTTTTAAGTTATTTTTTTCTTCTAAGAAGAAACTCTATATAATGTGCATTTATGCAAGAAAGCCATTTTTAAAAGTTATATTTTGCACCCATTAAGCTTAATCAGTCATATGTAACGCATCTCTGAAATCTGATATGAAGAGTACTTAAAAAAAAAACAACCAACCAACACCAATCCCACAAAACCCAATGTTGGCAAGTGCCAGCGCCAGTGTGCTGTGAAAACAGTATAGAAATGAGGCCACAGCTATCAGTCTGACATTTAAAATTTTGGGTACGTTGGAGGCACACCTTCAAAGGAGAAGAAGCAAAATGACAGGTTTTTACCTTACAGTGAAATACAGTAATTGCTTTAATGCAAAGTGAGAGAAAATGAACAGAAATTGAAGCTGCCTAACCCATACTGAGAAAAGCACACGAGAGAAAGTGGCCTGGAGTACTTCCCAAATGCTGCTTTATAAACTTCCTCGGGGACTGAAGATTCGGCTCAACTTTAAAAGGAGCCTGAAGTTTACAGTAGCCTGAGGACTCCGATCACCACAATTGCTTCTCAGTGAGGAAGCGAGTCAAACACGGCAAAAAGTGTAATTTAAAATAATATAAGAAAAACCCCAAACCAAAGGATTAACTCGTTTATAAGAATGGTATTCACCAGGAGATCTTCAGTCGCAAACACAGCTCCACAAAACATTTTTAGGTGAAATTCTGCAAAACCAGTAGTTCACACATTCGTAAAAAGGGAAATCTGGATCCTTAGTACCTATCCACTGGTGTCACATCCAGATAGACAGAAACTCCTCCTCCTGCAAATAAAAGGCAGGAAAAGGATGCAAAAGGAAAAAGTTGCCCAGCCACAGCCTTGTGAAGGACAGTTAGAAGAACATGTTTGATCAGGCTGAGCTCATCCTTGGGAGGGAGATGACGACAGACTTGTTGCATCAGAAGCTGCAGCTTGAATGGGAAGGAGCTGGAAAAGGGCTAAACCTGACAGATAAGCACAGAAATGTCCATCATTGTCATGTTTCTGCATTAACCCCTTTGCAGAAAGGACAGTTGTTTTTCACTTCCCTCATTCTTTCTGGCTAACATGAGAAAGGCACAAAGAGGGAATAATTTCATTCTAAAATGCAGGTTGATAAATTGTCACACACACCACCAGATGCTAAAGGAAAAACTATGAATTAAGATTTTATCCATTTTGTGTGTCAATTTGTGGTTTGCTAAACCACTTAAAGTCGCCTTCTAGATCATCACGGTATTTTAAAATAAACGAGCTAAAACATCGAGCAACAGGAATTTCTTTCAAAGGAAAATAATGAGGAAAAAATATTCAGGCCTACTACAGCCAATTCTTCATCTCATAATTTGGGCCATTTGTGTGGTTTGTAAATGTAACATTAAAGAGAATTCAAATGCTGCAGTATATAATTAATCCATCTAAGTAGAGTCATCATCAATATTTTAAAGCCTACGCAAAATAAAATAAGAGGTAGTCCTAGGGTTCTACCTGCACAATTAGAAAAGCAGTTTTGTAGTAATTATTTCAAAATAATTAGCAACATTTATATAACTCATGTGCCTTTGCAGTATCCCAGAGGTACCAGAATATGTAATGTGGAAGACAGAAAAAAATAGGAGTGAAGTTCCTTGTGCTTTTTTGCTTTTGTCTTTTCAAAATTACGAGCAGCCCTGAACCTCCCACAATCTACCTGTATACAACAACACTAGTCTGTGAGATTTTACTTCTTCTTTTGTTTTTTTTAAACATTGGTACAGTACTTACGGTGTTCTAATCACAAGATTTCATTTCAATTATCTTCACTAGAAATAATTACACAATATTTGATTTCCACAAGGAAAACACTGGATTGCAAAAAGTTTTACTGAAGCAACAATTACACTCTGAAAACTAAAATGAAATCAGAAGGTGATAAAAACTAACACTGTTCACTCTTGAAACTTTAACATTCAACATTCAGGCTCCAAAACAATATAAGCCCCTAACTCATTATGAAACCAAAGGCTGAAAAGAAGCTACCTGAGGCCTAGCCCTGACAACAGCACACTGCATTTTTCCATAGAGAACCTATCAGTACGAGGTACCCTGTGGTACAGACGTAGCCCCTGGTGTAGGCACGCCCTGTGCTGCTCCTGATTTACTCCAAGGAAGCTGAAGCAAGGTCAGTCCTGGCTACAGCTGTGGGGCTGACCTCAGTGAGTGCATTTTCAAGTAAAAGTAGTAAATGCCCACACCACTGTTTCTTTCTTAGGGTATTAACACTCATAAACAATATTAAGTTTAAAAGAAGGGAAAAAGAAAAGGGAGGAGGGAGAAAGGCACACCTCATGCCCTACCAAAACAGCCCTCATACTTTTTTCCAGCTATGCAGACAAGACTTCACTTGCAAATTTTTCCACAAATTTAGAGGAAGGCAAGGTGTTATTGCACTGTTTTTGCAAGAGCAGCCTGGAAGGAAGATTTTGACAATTAATTACAAGCTCCTGCAAGCGACTAGCGCAGACATGTAGGATCTGAAGAGCCTGCAAGTAAAGCACTGAAGTAAGGTCTACTTTAAAATGTATCCAACTGTGAGAATGTAACATGCTCTGCATATGAACGCGTTGTGTAACCTCTCTAATGATCCTTTCTCTGTAGAGCCTGACATTAGCAGCAGCTCCCACTGTGGTCAGTGTCAGCCACATTACAGAAGAAACAGAGAATCTGGTTATGTATTTTACCGTACTTTTTTTTTGTTGTTTTTACACACAGGCCCGAACTGTTGCTATAGGGCTAAGTATTTGTTTAACAACAGTCATGTATTCCTTCATAAGGGAAAGTGGAATTTAATAACCTGGGTATTTCAGTCAGACTAGGAATAATGCATTACAGTAAAGTATAAACCAGACATCTTACACTGCCGAGAATATCACTTCAAACCTTTCTGTATGCTGTTCTCAGATAGACTACCTATACTTCATCTTAAAAGATTATTTAAACAAGTTAGATCTGCAAGCTAAAAAAAAATAATAATCTTGAGAAGACCATAAAATATATCAAGAATAAAGTGTACCCATCAACTTACTCTATCAGAGAAATCAGAAATTGTCCCTTGTATGAGAAAAGTCAGTCAGTCAATTCAAAGAGAGACTGATAATCTTCTCCATTTTACTGTTCCTGGAACATACAATCTATGACATATCTTAAAACAGAGAAACATAATCTTAAGTTCCCAAACATACAAGGGAGAGAAAAAAAATACTGTTAGCTTTCCATTTTCACATGCCCTGAAAACTTAAAAAACTTCATTCAGGAATTTTAAAGCAAAGGGAGATCACAAGCCATCAAAATGATGTGAAGGCCTGTAGGTACTTTCAAACCTGTGACCAAAGCCAAAAGCAGATGAAACCCCTGGTAATGACAGGATTTCAGATTGCGTGAGACAGTTCTTTGTTCCTGTCAGGTTGTTGGGGGTTTCTCATCTTTCCTAGTTGCAGGTGCTTGCAGTTCACAATTTATCTCTATAGTCTTCAGGTCAGAGCTGTACCACCCAGTTAAATGCCTACTGAAATTTGTCCTGCACCTGGCTACCAGCTCCTTGGGTACCACGTGGCTGCACGATAAGTAAAGCAAGGAGTCAGTTTTATTATATTCTCAGGATACCTCTTTAACATTAAGATTACAGACACTTCTTATGATGAAGGCGATAAAAGCTATTATTAAAAAAAAAATTAAAAATGCATTAAATAGGTGCTGTTGTTACAAGACTGTGCATTCAAGCAGATAGTATCTGGCAGAAATATTAAGGCTTTAATGAAAAATTTACTAAGGTTAGACTGGACAAGAATCTTCTATTTTCTCTGAAACATAACAGGAGGGTAGGCTGGCTGGCTTGCTTGCCATGCCCCAATAATGCCAGGCAGAAAGAGAAACCTTCAAGCTGCAAAATTTAATCAATAACTTTACCGTATGCACATCAGTGTCATCCCTAAAATTCCCTATCCTTGCCTCCTGCTGATTCCACCAGTCAAATTTAGATATGGCAATGTTACCTGTATCAACCAGGGCTCAAGCTACTGCATGCTGTTCTCAGACAGACTACCTATACTTCATCTTAACATCCTACATGACATTACATGTCATGTAGGGCTATTCCTGGTTAGACGATATATTTGAGCAGACATGACTTTTGGGTGCAGATCAGAAGGCCACATGTGGGAGACCCCTTTCCCTACAGGGCCAGACAGGAGAGGGAGGCACTGTCAGGTGGCCACTGGTGACATCCGTGCTATGTGAATCCAATACGGATGATGTGAATTCATCCTCTTGTGGCAAAGATGCTTGTGGTTAATTTACAATCATCAGCACAAGCACTTCCACCGCAAATCCTTTCAGCTATAACCACTACCCAAAACTGCAAGAACTGCTTGTACTTGCTATTTTTGCTAAGATTTTCGTTTGTTACTGCTAGCTGACCAGTTGGCTCAAGAGCAGCACCACCGTGTAAAGCAAATAAGAGAACAAGTTTGACCCTTTGCCTGGGCCACAACTCAATCACGAGCTTTTCTGTGGACCACAGCACCTAATTGCAGGTATTCTCACTACAAACTACAACACAAAGGACTGTGGCTCACTAATCAGAGCTTAAGACAGAGGAAACAAAGCTAAAAAAATAATCCCACAAACGATTTTTACAGACAATTAGACCAAAGATAAATTTAGGAAAGCTGATTAGTCACTTTAAAGTAAGTTGCTCCTTTTTTTTTTCTTTTTTTTTTTTTTATTTTTTCCTATTACTGAGTATTTTTAAAGTGTTGATTAAATAATCCCTTCTGTGGTTTTGTTTTTTCCTAGCTTTCTTTAAGGGAAAAAGGGAGACAGAAAAACTACCCTAGGATGTAGGTGTGCACTCCAAGGTTAGTAATTTTTCTCTCAAATGCTGCAAGGTATTCAGCTTATTTAGAGCAACTTTCTGAAAAAGTGTTCTCAATAAGCTGGTACTTTAATGAACTATTATTCCTTCCATACTTTACATGAGGAAATTCAAAATTTTATGAAGCTTCAAGCTTTCATATATACCTTCTCCATACAGGATTACTATCTGCTCACAGTGACCTACTCCAAATCTAGGAAACACAAAGAGGGATAGCAGAATCTAATTTATGAATAGCAAACACTTAATTTCATTATTCTAACACTACTAGTGTGATTTATGAGTCAGCTAAGTACTTCTGGAAAACGTATTGAAAAAACAAAGTTAGAATTAGGCAAAGCACAAACGTTGCTTATACAGAGGCCAGTAATGTCAAAGGATATGGCAAACTTCTGCTACATATAAGCGCAGCTCTAAGGTGGATAAAATATTTTTTATAGCTGCTCGGAAAATAAAAAGATTAATCATTTCCTGAGCCTCTCTATAAAATTACTTTTGTAGTGGCAATTAATAGAGAGAGCCCCCAAAATATCAGTCACATGCTCTAATCATCACGGAGAAAGAAATTAAAAGCAATTGGGAAAGAAAAAAAACCCCAAAAGAGCCAACCAAACAAAAAGCCCACTTTACTGAATATGGAAAATTCTGTTTTCTCTTGGAAAGCAGCTACAGCAATATCATATTCTATAACCACATTAGCAAAAAATGGTTCAATGGACAGCTGGAGATCTTATGGCCCTGAAGCATCAGGTAGATAGATTACAATCCAAACTCGACACTGCTAAATACACAGCGTAACTTTATGACATGCAGGAAAAGATGTCCTGTTAATTTATTTCTTAGATTGTGAGATCTATACGTATTTATGTACACAGGATTTATACATATCCTACCAATATGTCAAAAAGCCACAGACAGTCCAAAAATTTTGCCAGAATTTGTTACAGGCAGAAAAAAACATAACACTCTGGCTAGAGTAAGTGACTGTGCAGAAGCAGTGCTCTTTTCTTTCCCCAAAGTCTCAGGCAGTCTTTTCTTTATACTTCAAAGAAATTAAATCTACTGCAATTAATGATTATAGTTTTTTCTTCAATCAGCCCATATTCCTCTAGGAAATTAACTTTGCTATTAAAAGCCTAAAGGCTGGAAAGGAACCTAGTTAGATGAGTTTTACCTCCTCTGTATTGCCTGTGTAATCAAATGCAGTTTCCCCACCAGTTTAATTCTAATCAGTTTAATTACTGAAAATTACAACGAAAAAAAAACCCTTGCTTCTTACACCAGAACAAAGGAGAAAAGCTACATGTGGTAGCACAAGAATACCGGGTGGCAACAGTTTGATACTGTATGTGAGGGAGAGAACATGACCGAAAATCCAGACAAATTCCAGTATTCCTTTGACGAGAGCTATCAGACTGAGGAGATGGAAACAGCAAGCCTCAAGCCAAGACTAGAACTTAGCCAGGACTACTTCCAAGGTGTGAAACTGGGAGGAAGAGTTTATTACTTCAGTATTGGAAAGCCTTGATTATGCAGGACCTGCATAGTTCCACTGGGTCTTAAGCTGTGTTTCCTGCTCTGTCTTTTGGTCAGATGCTTGCTGCAGAGAGCAATGGCAAAGCTAAACATGCACCACACGGGGTGGCTTAAGTCTCTTTCCCACCAAAAGAAAGAAGGTAATAATTCAAATATAGGAGAGCTGTCCCTATCCATGGAAAGAAAACTAGGTTAGGAGCCACACACCTTTCTTGTCACACCCTTGAACCAAAAAATTATTCTAGTAGTTCACACTAGGAACAGTTGTGGCTCCATATGAAAACACAGAAATAAAAGTCTCAAGTGTAGAAAAGCACTGGTGGAAACAAAACAGAAGAATAACACCAGGAGAATGGATCCTTAAAGGTAAAAAAGAGTAGAAGAAAAAGCATAAACTGCTCTCTGAAATGCTCGATTTTATATAAAACTACTGAGACAAAAGGATTCAAGTCTGTTACACACACACACACACACATTGTTATATAAAACTATTTGGAGAAAGTAAGTATTCATTTTTTCCTCCACTTGATTTTCATAGCAAAAGTATTTCTTAGCATTATAAGTTCCTTTTTAAAAAAGTAATTATTTCATGGTATTTTTCTCTTATCTCTGTCCACAGGGAAACTTCTGTGCTAATCAGAAAAATACAAGGTTATCTAATGCCTTTATTTCTTTTGAAATATACAGAACATAAAACAAATGCATTTTTTCCTTCCATCTGAGTTTCTTTTTATCAGTTTTCCTCTTTGACCATAATGGCTTTACTATAGGTTTCATAATTTTAAATCCACTTTAAATCTTCTCCATCCAGATGACTAATCCCAGTAATCTCATTTAAACTGCTAGTTCACATTCCACTGATGTTGCAAAGCCATCTGATCTGTATGAGAGAGAGTAAGGAGCATGCAGGTGACTCTTACTGGAAGACATGGTGGTCACAGCTGAAAGTGGGAAACCACCTGCCATAAAGCAAGGATGGGGCTAGTAAGAGAGGTACTCAGAAGTCAAAAAATATTGGACCGAATTATTTTATTTTTGCTGGATTCTCTGATCACACAGTCATCACAGCTTTATATTTTATAATATTCACTGCAGAAAAGAGAAACTTTGGTTTACCACAGACAAAAATTGGATTCCTTCTCCAAAAAGGAAACTTTTGAAATCCAAAGGAGGGGGCTGGGGGTGGCAGTAAAGAATAGCCCAGCAGTACTTAGCATCCTGAAATCTGCACAGAAACAAGGAAAGGTGAAATATGTAACTTTAGCAAAAGACAATCCAGGCATATTCTTAGAGAATTACTCAAGTTTTTTTGTGTGGTTTTTTTTTTTTTCTTTTTTAAAAAAAAGGACCATGCTGTTGCAAGAAAACACACACGCTTATCACAAGGTCTCCTCTGTGCCAAGATGTCTGTAGCCATGATGTCTTTAAAAATTCCCTTCCTGTTTGTAAAGGACTGCAGAAAGTGGTAGTACCTTGATTAGCAAACACACCA